>NC_090444.1:1678602228-1678942228 GCF_031143425.1 Pleurodeles waltl | reverse complement strand
CAGATGGCCGAAGTCCACAAGCCCATCTGAATACTCGATTACAATAAGTACATGGGTGGAGTGGACAAGAACGACCAGGGTCTTCAACCATACAATGCGTGTCGTAAAACTCGCACTTGGTACAAGAAACTGTTTACCCACCTGATTCAGATGGCAACATATAATGCGTATGTTGTTTACCGTCAGACAACAACAGGAAGACTCATGACTTTCCTTGACTTCCAGTTGTCTGTAATTGAAAGCCTCACTGCTGTTACAGAAGAAGCAGCAGCCTCCACCTCATATGTTCTGGAGGATGTGGCAAGGCTGCAGGAGCGACACTTTGCTGATCGCATACCTAAAACACCCAAAAAGGATCGTCCATGTCGTCGCTGTAAAGTGTGCTCAAAGCATGGAAAGCGGCAGGAGAGTCGGTATTACTGTCCCCAGTGTCCATCACAACCAGGCCTCTGTATCCCTACTTGCTTTACGTTGTATCATACTAAAGCAAAGTTCTGGGAAATCGACTGAGGTTGAGCTGCTGTTGGGTAATCCTTTCAGTGGCAGTGCATGGATACCGAACGTCCATGGGCCACTGCTTCGTTAGGCAAGGAGCCACAGAATTTTACTTCATCATGGACTTCCTTTTGGCGTGGTCGGTGTACTGTTCAATTAACATGCATTTTCTTCTCCCTACTGCATATACTAGTGGACAGAACATATGCCACATTGCCATGGAGTACCCTTTCTTCACCTGCATGTCTACCTTACTTTCAACAGTAGATATGTTCTCTCAGTTCGAGGAATCACTTTGTAGGGCATACTTGGAAGCCCCCAACTTGCTTCCACAAACTAGTATAGGTTCACTTGGCTATTATACAGGATTAGCCAGGACTCTGATGAGAACAGAGACATGGATGGGTAAGGAAAGCTTATGGTAGGAGTGCCTTCACAGGGTTATTGCACAGGTAGAAGGCAGATAGTAAAGGTAGTACAGATGTACATCATCTACACCTATGGATTCAAACCCATTGGCGCCATCCCAGCACTGAAGGAGAATGACTTGTATAGGTCAGTGTTTGACCTGCTTTTCATGTTCATCCTCCATCAGAACTTAGTAGATGTTCAGTTTGCTGTATAAGTGCATTATAGTCACATCACTGCACATAATGTTGGCTGGGACATATGCTACGTTCTCATGGACTCCCCTATGTACCAAACACTACCCTTTTCCATAGCCTATGACCTTCTCTTTAGGGAACATCATGAGAAATCCCCAGCATGTCTCCCTTAGTTTCAAAGGTAGATATGCTCACTCAGTTCGAGGAATCGCTTTGTACGGCATACTCGGACACCCCCAACTTGCATCCACAAACTGGAAGGAGTTGGATTTAGCACAGAGAGTGCGTTAAAGGCGCATGAAAAACATGTCTTCCTGAGCCTCAGGTGGCTGTCACAGGAGTCATTAGTAAAGGTTTGTTACGCATGCATTTGGTAATGTTAAGGAAGAAGGAGGCAGGTAGCCTATGACCTTCTCTTTAGGTAACAGCATGAGAAATCCCCAGCATGTCTCCCTTAGTTTCAAAGGTAGATATGCACACTCAGTTCGAGGAATCGCTTTGTACGGCATACTCGGACACCCCCAACTTGCATCCCCAACCTGGAAGGAGTTGGATTTAGCGCAGAGAGTGCGTTAAAGGCGCATGAAAAACATGTCTTCCTGAGCCTCAGGTGGCTGTCACAGGAGTCATAGTAAAGGTTTGTTACGCATGCATTTTTTTTCATGTTAAGGAAGAAGGAGGCAGTTACTTGACAGGTGGTAAAATGTAGTCAAACTTATTCCGTTCTGTGGCGTGTAAATGTGATGGGCCCTTGTCTGGCAGCGGTAAGTTAATGTGAGTGGAGTGATTGATTGGATTGGGCCCATGGCTGGCGATATGAAAGGGTTGTTTGTTGTGCGTGAATGGCGTGTGAATGGACCATAAAGAGGTTGGTGCCTGGACGCGGCTTTATGGCCCACCTTCAGAAGGCTTGGTTTCAATATTCAGATACTTTGATAAGTAATCATGCTTTGAAACCATAATTTCTGGTGGTGCTAAAACCAACCAGTGTGAGTGGTGGGTTAACTTTAACAAACTAGTACCAGGGGAGTCCAAGGGTGCAGGACTTGCATGGCTCTCACCAGTTTTCCTTCACCCAGAATCCCCTTGAAATTACATTATGGGGGTTATTCTAACTTTGGAGGAGGTGTTAATCCGTCCCAAAAGTGACGGAAAAGTGACGGATTTACCACCAGCCGTATTACGAGTCCATTATATCCTATGGAACTCGTAATATGGCTGGTGGTATATCCGTCACTTTACCGTCACTTTTGGGACGGATTAACACTCCTCCAAAGTTAGAATAACCCCCTATGTGCTTAAAAAACACATTTCCTTGCATTTCAATGAGCAGAAGTCCAGGGATCTGCAGGGATCCTCAAAATTCCTACCACCCAGTGTTTCCCCACTTGTCCTGATAAAAACACAACCCCGCTTGTGTGCCTGCACCTAGTGCATGCTTCAGGAATGAATCACTCCAGGGTTAACAGTAGACCTCAAGCAATGACTACCATTGACCCTTGTGTGATCTATTCCTGTCGCGGGCGCTAGGCCTACCCACACAAGTGAGGTATCATTTTTATCGGGAGACTTGGGGGAACGCTGGGTGGAAGGAAATTTGTGGCTCCTCTCAGATTCCAGAACTTTCTGTCACCGAAATGTGAGGAACATGTGTTTTTTTTAGCCAAATTTTGAGGTTTGCAAAGGATTCTGGGTAACAGAACCTGGTCCGAGCCCCGCAAGTCACCCCTCCTTGGATTCCCCTAGGTCTCTAGTTTTCAGAAATGCACAGGTTTGGTAGGTTTCCCTAGGTGCCGGCTGAGCTAGAGGCCAAAATCTACAGGTTGGCACTTTGGAAAAAACAGCTCTGTTTTCTATAAAAACAAAATCGATGTGTCCATGTTGTGTTTTGGGGCATTTCCTGTCGCGGGCACTAGGCCTACCCACACAAGTGAGGTATCATTTTTATCGGGAGACTTGGGGGAACATAGAATAGTAAAACAAGTGTTATTGCCCCTTATCTTTCTCTACATTTTTTCCTTCCAAATACAAGAGAGTGTGTAAAAAAGACGTCTATTTGAGAAATGCCCTGCAATTCACATGCTAGTATGGGCACCTCGGAATTCAGCGATGTGCAAATAACCACTGCTCCTCAAAACCTTATCTTGATCCCATTTTGGAAATGCAAAGGTTTTCTTGATACCTCTTTTTCACTCTTCATATTTCAGCAAATGAATTGCTGTATACCCAGTATAGAATGAAAACCAACTGCAGGGTGCAGCTCATTTATTGGCTCTGGGTACCTAGGGTTCTTGATGAACCTACAAGCCCTTTATATCCCCGCAACCAGAAGAGTCCAGCAGACAAAACGGTATATTGCTTTCAGAAATCTGACATCGCAGGAAAAAGTTACAGAGTAAAACATAAAGAAAAATGGCTGTTGTTTTCAGCTCAATTTCAATATTTGTTTATTTCAGCTGTTATTTTCTGTACGAAAACCTTGTAGGATCTACACAAATGACCCCTTGCTGAATTCAGAATTTTGTCTAGTTTTCAGAAATGTTTAGCATTCCGGGATCCAGCATTGGTTTCACACCCATTCCCGTCACTAGCTGGAAGGAGGCTGAAAGCACCAAATATAGTAAAAATGGGGTATGTCCCAGTAAAATGCCAAATTTGTGTTGAAAAATGTGGTTTTCTGATTCAAGTCTGCCCGTTCCTGAAAGGTGGGAAGTTAGTGATTTCAGCACCAGAAACCCTTTGTTGATGGCATTTTCAGGGAAAAAACCACAAGCCTTCTTCGGCAGCCCTTTTTTCCCATTTTTTTGGAAAAAACAAAATTTTCACTGTATTTTGGCTATTTTCTTGGTCTCCTCCAGGGGAAACCACAAGCTCTGGGTACCATTAGAATCCATAGGATGTTGGGAAAAAAGGACGCAAATTTGGCGTGGTTAGCTTATGTGGACAAAAAGTTATGAAGCCCTAAGCGCAAACTACCCCAAATAGCCAAAAAAGGGCTCAGCACTGGGGGGGGAAAGGCCCAGCAGCTAAGAGGTTAAAAAAATGGGTGGTTGCATGAGTATGCCATTATGGGCCATGGGGCGTCCCTTAACGCAGGGTAGAACAAAGTAACGCAAAGCACTACTTTCTTCACTTTGAGGCTACTTTTCAGCACACAACAAATTTTGTGTGTGCTGGAAAGTGATTAGTTTATCATAACTTTGTGCTGATTTCCATTTCTTTTTGTTACTTTGCTTTTGTGCAAAGTCTTGATAAATCAGCACCAATGTGCTGCAAATTAAACACCAGCACAAGAGCTGTCAGATGACACCTTTGCAAGCAACTCTAGTACAACTGCAGAGAGCATGTGCAAAGATAAGCAACTTGGCAACAAATCCTGTGCCTGATCTACCATAGCCACACAACAGACTCTCCCAACCAGTAACTTCTCCTTTTGTGGCATAGCACACCAAGTACTGTAACCACACAGCAGATACCATGGGTAAAAACCCACTCATCATCTCTAGAAATATACATGAAACCCAGCCCATAGGTGCCTAGCATTTTTAAATGATACTAAATGCGAAGGTGCCATGAAGAGGTCTTACAGGAGAGAGTAGAGAGTATAATGCAGAAATAGCCCACTTGGGGACAACTTGTTTTCTCTTAGTTCCTCTTTAAACTATGACATCACTTTGTAGGAACACACACATTAGTGGTCATTACAACCCTGGCGGACGGTGTTAAAGCAGCTGTAAGACCCCCAACAGGCCGGTGGAAAAATATTTGCAATTACGACCGTGGCGGAAACCGCCAACAATGACAGCCACTTTAACACTCCGCCACGGCGGTACAAACAAACAGCGCGGCGGTCACCGCCAACAGACAGGCGGGAGACAATGTACCGCCCACACTATTACAACCCACCAATCCGCCACCTTTTCCGGGGCGGATTCACCGCGGATAAAAACACAGTGGAAACAGGATTCCGAAGGGAAAACGCTCACCTCTACACACCCCACGAGGAACGAGGACACCATGGACCCAGAACTCCAAATTCTACCTGCGATAGTCTTCCTGCTCCTCTACCAGGAGCACGAACGCCGGCGGCGAAGACCACGGTGAGTACTGCACATACGACACAGGGGAGGGGGGAGGGGAAAAAACAGGGACACACACACGCAACACCCCCACCCTCACCCACTACAACACACATACTAATGCATATTAATACATCACAGTTACACCCCCAATCCCCCCGGAAGAATGCAAAGACAATAGAAAATGAGTGTAACCATTGTAATATATGAAAATCAAGTAGGCAAAAATATATATATATACACCATGTACAAAATATATACCAAGCATAGTAGTTCAGGTAGTGCTCCAATTAAGTCTGTGGAACACTGGGCCCACACGGTATGGGCGAGGCCCACACAAGATCCCCTACCATGACGGAGAGAACACTGCAGGGGCATCAGAGAGCAATAAAACAGGCACCTCAGGGGGGGCACCTCAGCCGGTTGAGTTCACGACGCCAAATCCACGAGGGGGCCACATGCCCACTGTTCAATCCTGGGGAGTGCAAAGCCACAGTCTCTCAAGTCTCTACAGTGGGTGGCTTGCCCACTGTTCCATCCTGGGGAGTGCAAAGCCACAGTCTCTCAAGTCTCTGCAGTGGGTGGCTTGCCCACTGTTCCATCCTGGGGAGTGCAAAGCCACAGTCTCTCAAGTGGATAACAGTCTCCACTGGTTCTGGAGGGGCATGGTGCCCAGAGTGCTTCATCCTGCTAAGGACAGAGGTAGTGGATGGATCTCTCCACTGGTTCTGGAGGGGGCATGGTGCCCAGAGTGCTTCATCCTGCTAAGGACAGAGGTAGTGGATGGATCTCTCCACTGGTTCTGGAGGAGGCATGGTGCCCAGAGTGCTTCATCCTGCTAAGGACAGAGGTAGTGGATGGATCTCTCCACTGGTACTGGAGGGGGCATGGTGCCCAGAGTGCTTCATCCTGCTAAGGACAGAGGTAGTGGATGGATCTCTCCACTGGTTCTGGAGGGGGCATGGTGCCCAGAGTGCTTCATTCTGCCCGTGACGGACTCAGCCCTTGGCGCTCATGGGCCAGCGGTGCTTGAGGCGGCGGTGCCTTGTTCAGTGGTGCTTGAGATGGCGGTGCCCTGTTCAGTGGGGCTTGAGACGGCGGTGCCCTGTTCAGCGGGGCTTGAGACGGCGGTGCCCTGTTCAGCGGTGCTTGAGACGGCGGTGCCCTGTTCAGCGGTGCTTGAGACGGCGGTGCCCTGTTCAGCGGTGCTTGAGACGGCGGTGCCCTGTTCAGCGGTGCTTGAGACGGCGGTCTCCATTGCAGGGACTCCGCTGCTGGCGGACCTTCATGGCCCAGCGTGGCTTTTGCAGGCGGTCCTTCATGGCCCAGCGGGGCTTGTGCTGGCAGTCCTTCATGGCCCAGCGGGGCTTGTGCTGGCAGTCCTTCATGGCCCAGCGGGGCTTGTGCTGGCAGTCCTTCATGGCCCAGCGGGGCTTGTGCTGGCAGTCCTTCATGGCCCAGCGGGGCTTGTGCTGGCAGTCCTTCATGGCCCAGCGGGGCTTGTGCTGGCGGTGGCCTCCTGGGCAGCTGGGCTTGTGCTGGCGGTGGCCTCCTGGGCAACTGGGCTTGTGCTGGCGGTGGCCTCCTGGCAACTGGGCTTGTGCTGGCGGTGGCCTCCTGGGCAGCTGCGCTGGTGCTGGCAGTGGCCTCCTGGGCAGCTGGGCTTGTGCTGGCGGTGGCCTCCTGGGCAGCGGGGATGATGGCGGTCTTCTCCGCCGTGCAGCTCTTCCCAGACTTGCCGGGTTTCTTGTGGCCCTTCCCCACCTTGGAAAGTGTCACAGCTGACTCCACACTCCCACCGGGACCCCTTGGAGCGGCTTTGGTGGCTGGAGTCTTCCCCCTCTCCCGCCGGGCACTGGCCAACTTCTGATGCTTGACAGGTGGGGGACTGTCTGTGCTGTGGCTCCATGCAACACTGGCTGCCCTGGTGGGCGGTGCACTCCAGATTCCGGTGATTATAGGCACCACTGCTCCCAGAGATGTTGTGGCTGAGGTGCTAGTTCGGGACCTATGAGACGGACGGGGTGGGGGAGGTGTGGGAAAGAGGTCAAGGTTGGACAGGAATAGTTTTTTTGACACACTGGGACGGGTAGCTGGAGGGGGTTTGGGAGTGGAGGAAGAGGGTGTGGTTGTAGGAGGTATTCGTTTTCTGACTTTGGGTGAAGGTGCATGCGCTGGAGGCTGTCGTGAGGTGGATGGCTGTTGGGTGGGTGTGTGCCTGCGTTTGTGTATCTTCGGAGGGGGCGTCACAGACACACTGGAAGAGGACACAGGGGACAGGTGAATGGTAGTGGGGGTGGTGACTGCTCGTGAGCAGAGTATGGTGGTGGGTGTGCTGGAGAAAGGCATAGTGGCTGTAGAGGTGGTGCATGCAGGTGTGAGTGTAGACGAGACAGGGATGGAGGCGAGGAGGAGGGGGACACAGTGGAGGCAGTGGATGTTGGTGTGTCTGCATGTGTGTGATGCTTGCGTGAGTGCCTGTGGGGTGTGTGGTGCTTATGTTTTCCTGAGCTTCCCTTGTGTGTTGACGTGTGTGCATGCTGGTCTGTAAGGGTACAGGGGATTGGGTTGGGTTGGAGGAAGCTGGAGGGGCGAGGCTAGACACAGGGACAATGGCTGCCATCAGTGCTGAGGCCAGAGTTTGAAAAGCTCACTGAAGAGCTGCCTGACCAGAAGGAATGCCCTTCAGGAATGTATTGGTTTGTTGCAACTGCCTTTCTACACCCTGGATGGCATTCAAAATGGTAGACTGCCCAACAGTGAGGGACCTGAGGAGGTCAATGGCCTCCTCACTGAGGGCAGCAGTGGTGACTGGGGCAGGGCCTGACGTGCCTGGGGCGAAGGTGGTGCCCACCCTCCCGGGTGAGCGGGCACGGGGCGAAGGCTGAGGGGCTGCTGGGAGGGCGGTGCAGGAAGGGGGGGTGGCGGCTGTAACTTTAGATGCGGGGGCACAGATGTTGCCGCCACCACAAGGGAGCTCCCATCAGAGGACAAGTCCGTGCCACTGGTCTCAGCTCCTGTCCCCGCCTTCTTCGCCCTCTGTCCCATGGGTGAATTCCAATTCCGTAGTGTGGCCCTCCATGGCCATGTGGGATGCAGCCCACTGGTGCTACGGTGCCACTGCTCCTCTGCCTGATGATGCTAATGCACACAAGAACAGGGAGACCACAAAAAGGGGGACGACGACAGAAGAAAGACATGTTGAGTGCATGCATTACCGCTACCGTTGGCGGACACGACAGACACAGAAGCCCCCTGCACTACGCTGCGCTCATGGGCTCCACTGTTCAATTCCTGGGAAATGGCCTACAAGGCTATAGACGACATCTGCACACATAGATGACACAGGGGCATGACTAGGTGTAGTTGTCACTCTACAGAGGTGGGTGGGGTGCCACATGGCCTGCCTTACGGAGGGACCTTGCCTACGGAACTTGCCCTGGCCTAGGGAAACCCGCAGCCCACCTCCCCCACCCAGACACCTCCACTGCGTGCAAAGTCAGCAGAATGCTCACCCCCTTGTGGCTGCTGTGATGCCCTCAGGCGCCCATCCAACTCCGGGAACGCCACCCCCAGGATCCTGAACATCAGGGGGGTCATGGTGCGAGGGGCACCCCTCCCACATTGGGAGGCCATCCCCAGCTGAGCCTCCGTCGTCTTCTTGCTCCAGCGCCGAATGTCCTCCCATCTTTTCTGGCAGTGGGTGCTCCGTCTGTGGTAGACCCCCAGGGTTCGGACGTCCTTGGCGATGGCACGCCAAATATGTTTTTTCTGGTGGGCGCTGACCTACATGATTTGTACCGGGGGAAGAGAAACTTATTACCAACTGCACCGTCAAAGTGATTGGCCCCCATCCCTACCCTTTCCATGTGGCACATGCACTCACCGTCGTTCCATGCACGCCGCACTCTCCCCCCTTCCTTCTTACATCCACCCCTCTCCACACAGGCATAGCCCATATATCATGCTCCCAGTGTACTTACCTGTTTGTCTGGAGGACCGTAGAGTAGCGTGTACTGGGGGAGGACCCCGTCCATGAGTTTCTCCAACTCCTCCGATGTGAAGGCAGGGGCCCTTTCCCCAGACACTCGAGCCATTGTCTCTTCCAGACCGAGGTCACAGCAGCACTTGCAGTGTAGGTCCTCTCCTGTCGAAGATCAGGTATCGAGTGATTGAACAGATAGAAAATGGCGGTCAAGTCCGCGGCGGTGTGTACCGTCACTGCCGGCATACATCGTCATTGGCTCCTGGGACCCATAGGGTCCAATGTTAACCAACGCAGCATTGCGCCGCTGTCTTCGACCGCCTACCGCGACGGTGTACAACACCAGCGCAGTTACCTCACATCCCATTGTCCCACTTTAGAGGTCAGGCAGCTGCCATTTCAGGGACCCACATGGCTTCATTTTCAACTGCGTCACACATACCTAGGCCTAGACCCTACACACATTCAGACCACTTTTTGAGTATGAATGGTGTTTTATGTAAGCTGTGGGTACGTACCTCTGAGTTGTTTGACTCTGTGCTCGCTGTTGTCCTTCATAGGCACTGTCCGCTCGCTGGTACATGTGAGGATATGGCAGCATCCTCCGGTGTACCGACCGTTGGTGGACCAGTCGACAATGGAGGAAAGACATGTGATAATGACATACAGGCTTGACCGTGCCACAACTGTGTACCCAGTTGGAGCCAGACTTGATGTCAGCTATCCGCCATCCCGCAGGCATCCCCCTCAAGTGCAGGTGCTGTCAGTGCTCCATTTCCCTGCAAGTGGGTCATTTCAAACAACAGTGGCCATAGCATCAGGGATGTCCCAGCCTAGGTTTTCCAACGCGTTGTCCAGAGTGTTGTCTGCCCTGCTGAAACACATGCGGAGCTACATCGTTTTCCCTCAGTTGGAGGATTTGCCTACAGTGAAAGTTGATTTCTATGCCCTGGGACATATCCCCAACATCATAGGTGCCATTGATGGGACACATGTGGCTTTGGTGCCCCCCACAGGAGTGAACAGGTGTACAGAAACCGGAAGAGTTATCATTCGATGAATGTAAAGATGGTATGTTTGGCAGACCAGTACATCTCCCATGTGAATGCCATGTTCCCTGGCTCAGTGCATGACGCTTACATCCTGCGGAATAGCAGCATCCCTCATGTGATGGGTCAACTCCAGAGGCACCGTGTGTGGCTATTAGGTGAGCACCTGGAAGCTAGTCAGCGGGAATGGTTGTCTGGGTCTGGGGATATATCTCCAGGTTAGTGTGTGTCTAACAGTTGTCCCTCGCCATTTGCAGGTGACTCTGGTTACCCCAACCTGTCATGGCTACTGACCCCAGTGAGGAATCCCAGGACAAGGGCAGAAGAACGCTACAATGAGGCCCATGGGCGAAATAGGAGGAGGATCGAGCGGACCTTCGGCCTCCTGAAGGCCAGGTTCAGGTGCCTCTATATGACAGGTGGTTCCCTATTCTACTCACCAAAGAAGGTGTGCCAGATCATTGTGGCCTGCTGTATGCTTCACAACTTGGCTTTGTGACGAGAGGTGCCCTTTCTGCAGGAGGATGGTCCAGATGGCGGTGTTGTTGCAGCTGTGGAGCCTGTGGACAGTGAAGACGAGGAAGCAGAGGGAGAAGACATGGACAACAGGGACTCAGTGATCCAGCAATATTTCCAGTGACACACAGGTAAGAATACAAACCTGCCTACTACATGTACTTAAACACTACTACCTCTCTACTGTCTGTCGTTTTCACCCAGTGTATGGTCACTGAGTTGTCACTTTCCCTTACGATTTCACGTATCTGGGTCCCACTCTGTGACATCTGCTTTGATTCCTCATGGACTAGAGCTGTGTGACATAGGTATGTTGCCATTACCAATGAAAAAGCTTTTTGCCACAGTTATTGCTAATACAGTATTCCGAAATCACAGACAGACTCCAGATGTTTTTTGTGCTTTAAGGGTGTTTATTTAAGTGCTTAATATTGGAGGGGGTTGTAAAATGGTGAATGGTGATGGTGGAGGAATGTCCATGGCAGAGTTCAGTCTAATATTCTCACAGGTGCTTTGCCCAAATGGGCATAGGAAGTGGAGCTAGGGCAGTTTGAGGATGGACAGGGTGACAAAGTGGGACAGTAGGATGACAATCAGGGTGGTCTCATTTCTTGCCGGGGGTCTTGGCATCGTTCTCTGTCTTTGTCCTGGATCTCAGGGACCGTTTGCGAGGTGGTTCTCCATCTGCAGGGGGTGGGGTGCTGGTGTGGTGGTCCTGTGGCGGTGCCTCCTGTGCACTAGCGCCGGCAGAGGTGGTGGGCAGTTGTCCAGGCTAGTGTCAGGGGCCCCTTGTATTGCCACAGTGTCCCTCCTGGTGTTGAGTACTTCCTTCAGCACCCCTACGATGGTGCCCAGGGTGGAATTGATGGTTCTGAGTTCCTGCCTGAAGCCCATATACTGTTCCTCCTGCAGGCGCTGGGTCTCCTGAAACTTGGCCAGTACCATTCCCATCGTCTCCTGGGAGTGGTGGTAGGCTCCCATGATGGAGGAGAGGGCATCGTGGAGAGTGGGTTCCCTTGGCCTGTCTGCCCCCTGTCGCACAGCAGCCCTAACAGTTCCCCTGTGTTCCTGGGCCTCCGTCCCCTGGACTGTGTGCCCACTACCACTGCCCCCCCCAGGTCCCTGTTGTTGTTGGGGTGGTGGTTTAGCCTGGGTTCCCTGTAGTGGTGGACACACTGCTGATTGACGTGTCCTGAGGACGGATGTATGGGTCCGCTAGGTGGGTGCTGTGCTGGTGTTTCCAGAGGGGGAAGCTCTATAGTGGCCTGTGACTGGGTGTGGGGAACCGACTGTCCCGAGGTCCCCGATGGGCCGGGCTGGTCATCTAGATCCAGTTGGACAGAGGTGCTGTCATCACTGTGGGCCTCTTCTGTTGGTGGTGTGGACATGTGTGGACCCTTCTGTCCGGTGACGTTGGGTAGGGGTCCTGCAGGGGTATAAAAACATGATTATTGCATCTGTGTGTGTTAAGGTTTGCAATGGGTGGGTGACTGTGTACCCCAGTGCTAGCATTCCTGTGTGGGACCTTGTGTGATGATGGTTTAGGGGGGTGTATGGGTATGTGCAGTGGGCATCCTTTACTAATGGGTGTCTATTCTTTGGTGTTGCATGCAGGGCTTGGTGTTGGGATGGGTGGTTTGTGATAGTGGGACATTTGTGAGGAGTAGGAGTGATGGGGTGAGTGTGAGGGTGGGGTTATGTGCTGGCATGCAGGTAGGGTGGGGGATGTAATAGTAAAGCTTTGACTTACCAGAGTCCATTCCTCCACCTACTCCTGCAAGGCCCTCAGGAGGCAGAATCGCCAAGACCTGCTCCTCCCATGTTGTTAGTTGTGGGGGAGGAAGTTGTGGTCCGCCGCCAGTCCGCTGAATCGCCAGGTGGTGTCTGGAGACCACGTAACGCACCTTCCCCCGTAGGTCGTTCCACCTCTTCCTGATTGTTGGAAAATGAGTTATTGGTAAGGGCAGGTAGGTACCTACACTTAGCAATAGGCCACTAACCTCCACTAAGGTCCAGTTAGGTCTCAGTAAATTAACCCCAGCGAAACCCTTGGTAGCTTGGCAACGAGCGTCAAGGCTTAACTTAGGAGACAGAGTGTAAAGCATTCAAATATCACAAAACAGTAATTAAATAAAACACAGGAAACAGTTTAAAAATCCAAAACCAATTTATAACAATAGATTATATTTTTATCTTTAAAATGACACCAAAACGAATAAAATCGGATAAGGGGAACCTTAGATATGAATTTTTAAAGAATTATTTTTTTTTTAGCGCCTAGAAACAAAAAGCGCCAATCGGGTCATCTGGTTGCACCTCGACCAGTGCAAAGTCAAAGTTTAAGGCCGACCGCGATGGAGCCCTGCTCGGCTACAGACCGCGGGAGGCCTCGGTTAAAAGTTTACCTTCACACTTGGTCTTTTTTTCGAAGATTTTCTTCAGCGGGACGAACCTGCCAGTCCAATCCGACCTCCTGGAGCCCTTCTCCGGATACGCGATGCGGGAATCCTCGGTGGAGATTTTTACCTTCGGACTTAGTCGTTTTTTCGAGGTGAAAATCCTTCGACCGGGGTAAACTTGGATCTTGATCCGACGTCCATGGAGCCCTCCTCGGATACGCTGGCTGGGAGGTCCCGGTCAACTTTTTACCTTCGGACTTAGTCTCTTTTTCGGAGATTTTCTTTACCGGGACGAACCAGCAAATCAGGCCGGGTCGCGGTTAGGCAAGCCGGCTAGAGTTGCTGCGGCGGGTCGGTAACTCTGGAGAACTTTTGAAAAAAAGCTCCATAAACTTCTCCAAACTTCTGGGGCTTCTCCCAGATGTCCTTTTTAAGGTTCTTTTGAGGTCCACAGCTCACCCCAAGAGTCCAGAAGTTCTGAGATGGTCCTTGGGGGGGTGTGGACTACAACTCCCAGAATGCACCTGGCGCAAACTCCTTTTTGGCCACTGGACAGTGGTCAGCTGGTCGCTATCTTCAGGAGTTGGTGCAGGGGACTCTGGTTAGCTAATTTTCACATGTAGCAAACAGGGAGTCCCTCCTCGAACCAGTTGAAGCCAGGAAAAGTCCTTCTTGTGGTGAAGCCCAAGTGTGCAGCTGGTGCAGTCCTTCTGAGTGCAGGTTCCAGGTGCAGGCCAGGGGTCCAGCAGGGCAGTCCTTCTTCTTCTGATGTTCTTCCTTGTTGGATGTGGTAGGGAACTGAGGTGTGGGTGCAGGTCTGCCAGTTTTATCCTTGCTCCTGGGTGAAAAGCAGGGGGGTCCTGGTTCTCCAATCAGGTGCAGGGTCCTTCCCCCTGTGATGACCACTTCCTGGGAAGTGTGGCAAAAATCAATCCCAGGAGGCAACATTCTCTAAAAATCCATCATGGCTGAATCTGATTTTTGGAGGTTACATCTGGCTGAGCCCACCCACTGGTGTGGCTAAAAATCATAAACACACCCCTCTCCTGCCCTCTCCTAATCTAATCAAGGGGGCACCTAGTTGTCTGGGGTTGCAGGATGTGGGGGTGTTGCTGGTTGCTCCAAATGTCCTTCTCTGCCTTTGAAGACCAGTTTGGCAGCCCTCCCCCTTCCTGCCTCACCATCTGCTGAGGGAAGATTCCTTCCCACAGGCACATTCCTTTGTGTGAAGCCAGGCCACTTCACACCTCATCAAGGCAGCTTGGCCAAGCTGCTCGAGGCTGGCCAATCAGAGCACAGCAGAAAAAACAATGCAGGGCTGAAATTGGCAACTTTTCAGGTAAAGTTTAAAACTCTTTACCTGAACAAGTTATATTAAATCCAACAACTGGAAGTTGTGGGATCTATTACAACAATTAATTTGATACCAAACTCTTGGTATGCATCATTTAAGGAGACTTTAAAAATTAAAATAAAGTCTCCCCATTCTAGCCTATGAAGGCCATTTACTACAATGAGGGAAAAACGAATTTGGCTGTTTTTACCTCACCAGGGCTTATAAAACTATTTTTATAAAGTCCCTGCTTATAGTTACATGGCACCCAGCCCTAGGGGCACATAGGGCACACCTTAGGGGTGACTTATATGTAAAAATAAGGTAGTTTAGTACTTTGGAACTACTTTTAATTCCAAAGTCGAATTTTCATATAACTTTAATTTAAAAGCAGCCAGCAAGGCAGGCCTGCCTTTAAAATGACACTGGGCACCTCAGCAGTGCACCTATGGGTGCACCATCTATGCTGTGGTCCCTAAACCTACATGCCCTACCATATACTAGGGACTTATAGGTAGGTTAACTTAGCCAATTATAATTAGCCTAATTTGCATATCCATTTTACACAGAGCACAGGCCCTGGGACTGGTTAGCAGTACCCAGGGCACCATCAGAGTCAAGAAAACACCAGCAAAAAGTGGAAAATGGGGGCAAAAAGTTAGGGGGCCTCTGCAATCAGCCCTGTTTTCTCACACTGATGTCCTCCCGATTTCTTGGGTGTTGTCCCACTGCGTTGACCCTGTCCACTATTCTTCGCCATAGCTCCATCTTCCTA
This sequence comes from Pleurodeles waltl, assembly GCF_031143425.1. Taxonomy (NCBI): domain Eukaryota; kingdom Metazoa; phylum Chordata; class Amphibia; order Caudata; family Salamandridae; genus Pleurodeles; species Pleurodeles waltl. The sequence continues at coordinate 1,678,926,992 of NC_090444.1, read as the reverse complement.
GCAATGGAGGTGTGCTGCACCTGTGATCCGAATAGCTGTGGCTCTACCCGGACGATTTCCTCCACCATGACCCTGAGCTCCTCCTCCTTTGCCGTGCCATGGGGTGGTATAGGTGATGTGTGGAGTGGTGTGTGGGGTGATAAGTGTGCTGATATGTAGTGGTGTGTTGTGTGTTGTGTGAGGTGCGTGAAAGTTATGTGGGTGATGGTGTTGTGTGCCTGTGGATGCTAGTGTTGTTGATGGTGGTGTCTCTCTCTGGCTTTCGTTCGTGATTTGTGGTCGTAAGGGTTTGTGGGTGTTGTGGGTGTGTGTTTTATATTGTAATGAGTGTGTGGGAGTGGTGTGTGTATGTGTATCAGGTGTGTGTATTTCGAATTGTCCAATGTGGCTGTATTTTGGAGATGTGTGTGTATTTTGAGAGCAGCGGTGTGTACCGCCAATGGAATACCGCGGTTGAAAGACCGCTGCGTGGATTCGTGGGTCGTGATAGTGTGGGCGTATTTCTGTTGACGTGACGGTGGAGGTTTTGTTTTCGCCAGTTTATCACTGACCTTTGGTGTGGCGGACTTGTGTGGGTGTCTGAATATTGGCGGATTCCGAACTGTGGGTCATAATAGCTGTGGCGGAATTCCGCGGCCGCAGCGGTGTGGTGGCGGTCTTCTGCACGGCAGTAAGCAGATTTTACCGCCTATGTCATAATGAGGGCCATTATATTTACAGTTTGTTTTTAATTAAAATTGTCCCTCTTGGATATGCCCTTATACACACTGGTCAACAAAACCTGTCTCAGTCCTTTTAGCAAGTTTTTACCCCTGAGTAAATGGGAAATTTTAAAGAAGTTTCACACAAATGGTGTGAGTTCATGGGCATAAAACTCTGCAGGGAAACCCTCATATGAATTTAATATTATAATACACATTCCTGCATTGGGAGGCATGTTTATGCCCCTCCAGAATAAGCAATGACAATAGAAGCTGACCTAACTAGCCATGCTATGATAAAAGGCATACAGTTGAGAGAGATACAATTGTGTTGTACTTCAATACATGCCTGTAACATTGGTTGGTAAACGAGTCAACAAAGTTAGCCAAGGTTCCAGTCAAGCAAACACAAAATCAGAAGAACCATGCTTAGAGTAGGCGTGGTGGTGTTTATTACAGTGTTCATATATGCTGATCATAATATAATGTACAGGAGAGTCTATGCAACTAATTAGCGTACACCTTAACCACAGCCAGCACCAAAAATAAGCTGCCCTTTGTCACAAATGCATATCATTACTACTAAGGCAGTTTAAAATGTGCTGATCTGTGTACCTAAACAACAGCCACAAGTAAGGTAAGAAATAAAACTGGAAAGCATGGGGGCTGAGTAGATAAAGATCTGTATAGCTAAGGTGAGCTACAAACCAATCATATCAGATATGTGGAGTTCCTACACAACTAAAAGATAAATTTAATGAAAGTCTTCTTATGTCATTTTTATCTAGCAGGTTAGAAGTTAACGGGGTTCGTGAAGGTGTGTATTGGAAAGTCAAGATTAGCAGTGGTAAAAGTATTGTTTATTTAAACCAATGGTTTGTTAAACTAAGCAGTACACACAATACAAAAATATATAACATTAAAAAATGTACAGCAAAAAGCCCTGCCCCTCCACAGAGCCAATAAAAACTAGCCACAGCTCACGAAACATAAAAAAAATCATTATATACAAGTCTTGCTGCCTCAGCTCTTCTCACAGTCTGATGTTTTTTTTAAAGTGTTGTTGCAAAATAGTGTCTCAAAGATAATAAACCTTCTACAATCACTCAGAATATGAACTGTAAACCAACACACTCCTAGCCCACAATTACAAATTCCTTCCTTTAGCCCATTGCCTTAACTCTCTCACATGACCAAAGTAAATAGGATTTACCCCTGTTCAATAGGTTCAGTGGTTACTCTACTTTATAGCTCTCTATTTTAATCAAGCCAGCCAGCTTTACCAACTGATCTCACCAGTTTTGCCCAGTTTAGCTCACTGATGCATATTTCTTTGGCACATAGCTTTGACACTTTTGTGTTGTTTGCTACCATCATTTTATGCCAAAAATGTAGGCAGCAGATTGAAGCAATAGTATTCCAAGAATTTAGCATAATTTCCAATCTGATAGCCTAGATCATGAAGCACAAAGGGAGGTCAAGGAGTTGTTTAAGACATGCTCCTTTCAGTTTCTCACAATCATGCCTACAACCAAGACCAAAAAACTCTGTTCCATATAGCCATTGGGTGGGGAGCATTGTACACAGTGATGACTAAATCTAAAGAAGGTTTTTTTTAAACTTCCTTATCCCCCCCACCGTGGCTAATGCCCTAGTTTCCAGTGCATCGAGATACATCTTACACCGTAATTTGCTATTAAACAGTACCCCTGATTGTTTAGAGGATGAAACAGCCTTCACTGAAACACATCCAATTTTACAATAAAGATGCATACTATCCTTCCCAAATATCAGTGTATTTATTTTGTCAAACTTGGTTGTGAGCACCAATAGTGGTCTCTTCCAAATCAATCTAACTAAACGTTTTTATGATTCTCAAAATTCCAGACTTGTGTGAAAATGTATTCAATAAGCCCCTTTAAATTACCATATTGAAATGTCAGTTTTGTAGGCCAGATGCCCATTAAGACAAATAAACCCCCCTTCTAATAGGGTTTTTGCATTGCTAAATTCATAATATTACATTTTGGAAAATCAGCTAGTGGTCTATTGTAAGCCATTCAATCAGTCATCAAATTTATTCAGTAAAATACCATAAATTTTGCACTAAAACACCAAAACGGGATTAATCACACAGTTAGAGCAATTCATCCCATCAATTATTTTAAATGCAAGCATTAATTAACAATTCATATCTTCTTCTCACTGTTAGAGCTGTACAGCTAAAGTTTAGAACAGCTAAAGTTTAGAACGCAGAACTAATTTCTTGTGTATCAAGACGCTATTAGTATATTATTCCCATATTACAGGATCTAATAGCAGAAGCCTGCAGGATTGGTAGAATAAAATGTTTATGCTGGGTACTGAATAAGGTGCAAAAAGTAAAAAGTGTATGCTGCTTTGCTGAGACATATGGCCTCATTACGACTTTGGCGGTTCCATGGTCACCATTTTGGCAGTGACAGTCACACGGAGAAGACTGCCAAATTATGACTCTGGCGGTATTCCCTACGGAATACAGCCTAAGCACTTCAGGCACAGCCACTGCGGTCAGGCCACCACAGACTGAAGGCACCAGCAGGCCGGCAAAGACCATGTTTTCTCCAGACATATTATGAGGCTGTAGACCGCCAAGATTTCTGCCACGGCCGACCACCCAGGAAACACAGGCGGAAACAAACTGTATAAAAGGACTCACCTCCAGGAAGCCATACTCGCCAGAGCTGCCATTGAACCATAACTAGATGTCATCCCGCTGCTCCTTCTCGCAGAAAGACTATGGGAGGGGGTGGTTTTTGATTTGGCTTTGGAGGGGGGATTTAGGTTTAGGCTTGGGAGAGGGTTGGATCTTCTTGGGAGGGGTAGACTTCTGGAGGGGGAGGGGCATGGGTACTTGCAGGGAGGTAGGGGAGGCCTTTGAGGTGGAAGGGATGGCCTTGAGGAGGGAAAGAGCATGTTTTGGGGTTTCACTGGGGGGAGAGGAGTAGGGAAAAGGTCAAACTCAGAAAGGAAAGCTTTTTTACACACACAAGGGCGGTCATAGCAAAAGGGTTTGGGTGCGGAGGGAGAGTGAGTGGTTGTATGAGATGTTGGTGTGGATGTCTTGGGTGAGTGTTTCTGGGAGGTATGCTTGTGTGTGGTGGGTGTCTGGTGGGTGGGTGAGTGAGGGTATTTATGTGTTTTGGGCTTGGGGTGGAGGTGCTGGGGGATGCTGTGGTAGGTGTGTGGCTGTCTGTTGGGGTGGTGACTGCAGGTAGGGTGGATGTGTTTCATGTAGGAGTGTCAGTGGTTGTGGTGTCTGCGGGTGTGATGGCTGTGGTAGATGTCTCTGGGGTGCTGTCTGTGGGCAGGATAGGTGTACTGGCTGAATCTGTGAATGTTGGTGTAGTGACAGCTGGTGTGTCTGGAGTGCTGTCTGGAATGCTGGGGGTATTGGGTGTGTCAGGGCACGTTGTGTCTACTGCTGTGTGTGCAGGTGTATGCTCCTTGTGTATATTCCAGGGTGTGTCCTGTGGTGCTTTGGTTTGTCTGCATTACCCTTGGATGTTGAGGTGGATGCATGCCTCTCGGTTTGTGTGCTTTGGCTGGGTCAAGGAAGGGGAATTGGAATTGAGAAAAGGAAGGTGGATGGAGGGCGGGAGTCTAAGGGTGACTGGCTGCCATCAGTGTGGAGGCCAGAGCCTGAAAGGATCCCTGTAGGCCAGAGAGTGGACCATGAATGCCCTCCAGGAACACATTACTCTGTTGTATCTGTTGTATCTGAGTTGCCAGGCCCTGGATTTCATTCACAAAGGAATCCACAGAAATTGACCTCAGGAGCCTCCTCACTGAGGGCAGCAGGACTAACAAGTGCTGAGGCAGAGGAGCCCGTGACAAAGGAGACACCGATCCTCTTGGGTGAGCAGGCATGGCCAATTGGGTGGGGAGTGACAGGAAGGGCGGTGATAGAAAGGTGATGCTGGGGTGGTCACAGATGGGTCCTCCACTGTCAGGGAATGTCCACTGGAGGAGGATTCTGAGGATGATGAGGTAGATCCTGTCAGCCCAGTGGCCCTCTCCTCACCTTCTGGGCCACTGGGTCACTCTGTGCCAGTGGTATGATGACTTGAGGTCCCGTGGCCAACAGCTTTCCCACTCGGCTATGGCCCACCTCCTTCGCCTCCTGAAGCTGATGCTGGGAAAAAGAAAGAGAGGTAGGGTCATTACATTATTTTAAAACATTAACATAACACTGTACACATCTTTAACATTACATCTAGTAGTACTACACCTCCAGGTAGAACCAGGTTAGTGCCAACATCATGTCGTAATAGGATACAATCTACACCCCATATAACAATTATGTCACACACCTGCTAAGCCACCTATCTCACACCTACAATACCATCATATTAGTAGAGCAATGAAATTAACTATTCCATGACAAGCTGACTTGGCAACATGATTCTGGGTCCCTATCCACAGCAACATAGTCAACCCACAACTAAACTATGAATAATAGTGGGAACATTGCTTTCGACATGTCACATACACAAAATCTACAAAGACTTACAATTTGACCTGATGTCGTATACCAAAAAAGGAACCATATCATATGCTAAACACAAGACAGCATGCTGCATACAAGCCAAAACCATTTCATGTCACAGAGTTCATAACCTTCACAATTGAAATTTGCAAATATGGAACTACTCTATTTGGCATTTCTAGTTTTGGAGTATGATAGAGCTTACACAAATGCCACCAGCACATGTGGCAACAGTGATGTAGGAAAGGATGATACATACTAAGGGGACCTCGGCATCTAACTCATTGTCTACCTGCAAACAAAGCCTTGCACACCTATAGGGACCTATTTATCCCACAACATTCTCCTACAGACAACAGGTAGCATAACTACTCTTTAAATACAATGGACACGCATCATACCCATAAAGGCCACATACAGTTCAACGTATCATGATGAGTGGCAGCATCACCATCCACAAATCAGACATGAGTAGTCTTACATCTGTTTAGGAAAATATCAATGACACAAAGCACCCCTGAAGCTATCATGATAGAGACATACACCTTGAAACCCAATTGACTGACTACACATACCATTCCACCCACATGTGCATGTGAACTACAACACCTGCACCTCAATTAGTCAGTGCAAGCAATAGGGTTCCATACAAAAAGCATTAACCTCTTCGTTGCGGGCGTCGGCCACTGGCCGACGCCCACACACCCTCCCTGGTGCGGGTCACGACCAGTGGCCGACACCAGGAAGGGTATCAATAAATCCTCGGGTGCGTCGCACCCAAGGATTTTTTTTTTTTTTTTAAACCCCCCCCCCGGGAGACACGGAAGCTTCCGTGTCTCCCCCCGCCCCCCCCCACCCGCCCCTTTGTGACGTCAGCGCGCCTCGCGCTGACGTTGCAAAGGTGTTTTCCCCATCAAAGCAGGAAGCAGCCTTGCGGCCGCTTCCTGCTTTGATGGGGAAAACGGCCTTTCCCACGTTCGGGAAGGCCTCGTAAGAAAGGGGAGTGTCTCCCCTTTCTTACGAGGCCTTCCTGAAAGTGTTTCCTGGCCCCCGGTCGCAGCTGTGCTGCGATCGGGGGCCAGGAAACACTTTCAGGTTTCCTGGCCCCCCGATCGCAGCACAGCTGCGATCGGGGGGCCAGGAAACACTTTGAAAAGGCCTCGTAAGAAAGGGGAGACTCTCCCCTTTCTTACGAGGCCTTCTCAAACTGTTTCTGGCCCCCGATCGCAGCTGTGCTGCGATCGGGGGGCCAGGAAACACCACTAGACGCCAGGGATTTCACTTTGGGGGGGGCGGCCCCCTCGGAAAACGGGCCGCCCCCCCCCCCGGGGGCATAATTAATTTAAAAAAAAAAGGTAGGTGCCCCCTGGGGGGGGCGCGATTGCGCCCCCTCCCCAGGGGATTGTTTTTTTTAAAAAAAAAAAATAAATTAAAAAAGAAAAAATGACAGGGGGTCGCCCGTGGGCAGGGTGACCCCCTGTGGGGGCAAGTTTTTTTTTTTAGATGTTGTAGGGTTTCCCTGGGGGCCATTTTGGCCCCCAAGGAAACCATACAACAACTAAAAAAAATAGATCTATATATAGATCTATATTTATATATCTATGTAGATAGATATATCTATGTACATGGATAGATCTATAGATATATCTATGTACATAGATATATATATATATATATATATATATAGAGGTAGATCTATATATACCAAAGAGATTTATAAAGTGTGCTACTCACCTGTGAGGGTCTCAAGGCGCTTGGGGGGGCGGGGGGAGGGAAAGGGGCTGGGAGGTTCACTGTTCGAAAAGCCAGGTTTTGAGGCCCTTCCTGAAAAGAAGTAGGTTTTGGGTCTTGCGAAGGTGGGTTGTAAGGGTGTTCCAGGTTTTGGGTGCAAGGTAGGAGAAGGATCTGCCCCCGGTGGTGGTGTGTTTGATGCGGGGGACAGAGGCGAGAGAGAGGTCAGCTGAGCGGACGTTTCGTGTGGGGGTGTGGAAGGTGACTCTCGTTGAGGTAGGCAGGGCCTGTGTTGTGGAGTGATTTGTGTGCGAGGATGAGGATCTTGAAGGTGATCCTTTTGTCAATGGGGAGCCAGTGGAGGGATTTGAGGTGTGGAGAGATGTGTTCGTGTCGGCGGAGGTCGAGGATGAGTCGTGCTGCTGAGTTCTAGATGCGTGTAGTTTGCGCTTGAGTTTTAGAGTGGTGCCGGCGTAGAGGGCGTTTCCGTAATCAAGCCTGCTGCTGATGTGTGCGTGAGTGACAGTTTTTCTGGTCTCTGTGGGGATCCATTTGAATGTTTTTCAGTATACGGAGTGTGTTGAAGCATGAGGAGGTGAGAGCGTTGATTTGTTGGGTCATCGAGAGGGAGGAGTCTAGGATGATGCTGAGGTTGCGTGCGTGGTTGGCGGGGGTGGGTGCAGGGCCTAGCGTGGTGGGCCACCATGAGGGGTCCCAGGTGTTTTTGTGTGGGCCAAAGAGGATTATTTCGGTTTTGCTTGAGTTGAGTTTCAGGTGATTGGCTGTCATATATATATCACTTTTGTCAATATGTGTGTGGTTTCCCTGGGGGGGAAAAGGGTCCGACTTGTCTAGTGGCAGTTTTAGTGCCATAAAGAAGCGCAGAAGGTTTATATGCCTACTGCAAAGAGCAAATCTGTATTTTATGTAAATAGCTGAGTACATTAGCAAAGTCTATGGAGAGATGAAGGGCACTTTTGCTGGGTGGTAATGAGGGAATCCGAGGAGGGAGTGGGAGCACCAATAATGATTGTTGGACTGGGCGCAGGAGGTGCTAAAGACTGTGACGAATGGTATGTGACAAGGTGTTTTTTGAGTGTCTTGAAAGTACGTGCTGATTGAGGGAAGAAGCGCAGGTAAGGTGGCCTCTACTGTTGCACGTATCTCACACACCATCGATTTTGTGACTGTCTACGTAGGCTAGTGTTTTAGAGCAACAGTTTAGCCAATAGCAGAGATGGCATCTTGATGAATGACTGCTGCCTGCACTCGGGTTATAGAGGACCGCTCTGACATAGGATCAGAGACTGAGACATCAGATACTGAGACAGCATGTGAGGGATAGGACAATGGCGCAGACTCTGGGAGTGATTTTTCAGTCAGAGGAGTCCCATTCGATAACTCCTCTTCCAATACATTATGAGGGAGGTGATGAGGACAGTCCTGCTGTCCCTTCGCAAGCTGTTTGTGCAACTGGGTAATAGTGGGTTAGGCCAACCCAGAGAGCAGGTGAATGCGGCGGCAAGCAGAGAGAGAGTGCTCTCTTGGGAGCTCCCCAATTTAGTTCAGCCCCAAATTCCACCACCCAAATCATATTGTGGAGACATCAAAATTATCCATGGCAAAACAAACTGATTTTGTAAGGCAGGCACCTGTGTTTTTGGTCCTGGATTCGGCGGCCATATAGAGAAACACACTAAACCCAAACATTTCTGGAAACTAGACATTCGGGGGAGTCCACAGAGGTGTGACTTGTGTGGCTTCCCCAAAGTTTTCTTACCCAGAATACCCTGCAAAGCTGAAATGTTGAAAAAAAACAAACTCAATTTTTCTCGCATTTCTGTCACACAAACTACAGGAATATGCTGGGATCCACAATATTCCTACCACCCAGTGACTCCTCACCTGTCCTGATAAAAACACTACCCCACTTGAGTGCCTACACCTACTGTCTGTGTCAGGAATGGATCACCCCAGGGTCAACAGCTGCCTCACGTAAGGACCAACATTGACCGTTGTGTGATCTATTCCTGTCGCAGGCACCAGGCCTAACCACACAAGTGAGGTATCATTTTTATCGGGAGGCTTGGGGGAACGCTGGGTGGAAGGAAATTTGTGGCTCCTCTCAGATTCCAGAACTTTCTGTCACCGAAATGTGAGGAAAACTTGATTTTTTAGCCACTTTTTGAGGTTTGCAAAGGATTCTGGGTAACAGAACCTGGTCCGAGCCCCGCGAGTCACCCCATCTTGGATTCCCCTAGGTCTCTAGTTTTCAAAAATGTACAGGTTTGGTAGGTTTCCCTAGGTGCCGGCTGAGCTAGAGGCCAAAATCTACAGGTAGGCACTTTGCAAAAAACAGCTCTGTTTTCTGTGATGTGTCCACGTTGTGTTTTGGGGCATTTCCTGTCGCGGGCGCTAGGCCTACCCACACAAGTGAGGTATCATTTTTATCGGGAGACTTGGGGGGACGCTGGGTGGAAGGAAATTTGAGGCTCCTCTCAGATTCCAGAACTTTCTGTCACCGAAATGTGAGGAAAACTAGTTTTTTTAGCCACTTTTTGAGGTTTGCAAAGGATTCTGGGTAACAGAACCTGGTCAGAGCCCCGCGAGTCACCCCATCTTGGATTCCCCTAGGTCTCTAGTTTTCAAAAATGTACAGGTTTGGTAGGTTTCCCTAGGTGCCGGCTGAGCTAGAGGCCAAAATCTACAGGTAGGCACTTTGCAAAAAACAGCTCTGTTTTCTGTGATGTGTCCACGTTGTGTTTTGGGACATTTCCTGTCGCGGGCGCTAGGCCTACCCACACAAGTGAGGTATCATTTTTATCGGGAGACTTGGGGGGACGCTGGGTGGAAGGAAATTTGAGGCTCCTCTCAGATTCCAGAACTTTCTGTCACCGAAATGTGAGGAAAACTTGTTTTTTTAGCCACTTTTTGAGGTTTGCAAAGGATTCTGGGTAACAGAACCTGGTCAGAGCCCCGTGAGTCACCCCATCTTGGATTCCCCTAGGTCTCTAGTTTTCAAAAATGTACAGGTTTGGTAGGTTTCCCTATGTGCCGGCTGAGCTAGAGGCCATAATCTACAGGTAGGCACTTTGCAAAAAAACAGCTCTGTATTTTGTGAAAAAATGGGATGTGTCCACGTTGTGTTTTGGGGCATTTCCTGTCGCGGGCGCTAGGCCTACCCACACAAGTGAGGTATCATTTTTATCGGGAGACTTGGGGGAACATAGAATAGCAAAACAAGTGTTATTGCCCCTTATCTTTCTCTACATTTTTTCCTTCCAAATATAAGAGTGTGTAAAAAAGACGTCTATTTGAGAAATGCCCTGCAATTCACATGCTAGTATGGGCACCTCGGAATTCAAAGATGTGCAAATAACCACTGCTCCTCAAAACCTTATCTTGATCCCATTTTGGAAATGCAAAGGTTTTCTTGATACCTCTTTTTCACTCCTCATATTTCAGCAAATGAATTGCTGTATACCCAGTATAGAATGAAAACCAACTGCAGGGTGCACCTCATTTATTGGCTCTGGGTACCTAGGGTTCTTGATGAACCTATAAGCCCTTTATATCCCCGCAACCAGAAGAGTCCAGCAGACAAAACGGTATATTGCTTTCAGAAATCTGACATCGCAGGAAAAAGTTACAGAGTAAAACATAAAGAAAAATGGCTGTTGTTTTCAGCTCAATTTCAATATTTTTTTATTTCAGCTGTTATTTTCTGTAGGAAAACCTTGTAGGATCTACACAAATGACCCCTTGCTGAATTCAGAATTTTGTCTAGTTTTCAGAAATGTTTAGCTTTCCGGGATCCAGCATTGGTTTCACACCCATTCCTGTCACTAACTGGAAGGAGGTTGAAAGCACCAAAAATAGTAAAAATGGGGTATGTCCCAGTAAAATGCCAAATTTGTGTTGGAAAATGTGGTTTTCTGATTCAAGTCTGCCCGTTACTGAAAGGTGGGAAGATAGTGATTTCCGCACCAGAAACCCTTTGTTGATGGCATTTTCAGGGAAAAAACCACAAGCCTTCTTCGGCGGCCCTTTTTTCCCATTTTTTTGGAAAAAACTAAATTTTCACTGTATTTTGGCTATTTTCTTGGTCTCCTCCAGGGTAAACCACAAACTCTGGGTACCATTAGAATCCCTAGGATGTTGGAAAAAAAGGACGCAAATTTGGCGTGGTTAGCTTATGTGGACAAAAAGTTATGAAGCCCTAAGCGCGAACTACCCCAAATAGCCAAAAAAGGGCTCAGCACTGGGGGGGAAAAGGCCCAGCAGCTAAGGGGTTAATACATATCCTAAAAGGCAGTAGGAAGTATGTTTAAGACACTGTTGATTTATGACAGAACCTTACAATGTACACATGATATTGGCAAATCCTGTTAAGATTGTAACTGTTAAGAAGATGGCTTGGCCTATTTATCATGCATACCACACAATGGCTAAGGAATTAGCTGTGTAGCCACTTACCACTACAGAACATGAACATGGTGCTAACATTCATAGCTCAGACATCAATGTATGTGATCCAGTAGCAGTCAAGCAATCCATCCATGGTCATCTATATGTAGGATGCCCACTCAGATAAAAAATTACATGGGCCAATTTACTGCCCTCACTTCCCAAAGGGGTTCACCACCTAACAGCTCTGAGTAAGTTTCGTAATTATGGAATGTGAAATGTGAAATACCAAAACAGGAATAGTGCAAGTAGTTATACACACACTTCCTCCATCATCCCCATCTAGGTGGAATGGCAATCAGCAGTCAGGCCACGTGTGAAGTCTGAGTCAGGCATAACAAGTGCTTATCCTGCACCAGGGGCCAGATGTAGCAAAGCGTTTGCGACTCGCAAACGGCGAAAAACGCCATTTGCGAGTCGCAAAAGCCTCACCGGAATGCAGAAATGCATTTTGCGAGTCGGACCCGACTCGCAAAATGCATTTCCGACTCGCTAATAGGAAGGGGTCTTCCCTTCCTATTAGCGACTCGCAATGCTATGTATATTCATTTGCGACCGCGATTGCGGTCGCAAATTAAGGCGCAGTTACCATCCACTTGAAGTTAATTTGGGACTTTGCTACATCTGGCCCCAGGTGTTGGCTAGAAACATATGACCAGACAACAAGCATTCCTAAAACATTTTATATGTGTTCAAGTATTTTTTACATCACCTTCAAATTTCAAGGTATCTAGTTTGAAGGTGGATCAGGGGACATACATTACAAACTCCCTACTATGTATCAGGACTCAAAATCTATCTAAGCACATGTGCACATGTCCATCTAAACACACATATAATCCCAATCCATCATCCAAACACTCATTTCCTGAGCATCATCATACACTCAACATTTCAAACATTTTTGTTGCATTGCACTTACCTGCTCCTATTGTGCACCAAAGAGCTGTTCATACAGGGGTAGGACCTTCTCCACAAGTTTGTCCAGCTCTTCAGCTGAGAAGGCATGGGCCCTATCACCTGTAGGATGTGGTAGGATTCCTCCCAGAGGCAGTACACAGCCGCTCAGGACGTGGATGTCTTGCTGGCAGCAGTGTCAGGAGTCAAGTGAGGGATGAAGTATGAGATGACAGTCACGTCTGCCACGTAAGAGACTGTCACTGCTGGAAGATGTCGTCAATGGCCAGGTCCACCAAAGGCAGCAATGTGCACCAATGGCAATGTCTACCACGGTTATGTCCTCCTACTGCCATGATGACATTCACCGGCAGAATTAATTCACTTCCTGACGTCCAGTACAGTAGGTCAGGCATCTGCCTTTTTAGGGCTCATATATGTAAATTAAGGTTATGAAAGGTGTATCACTGACTATGAAATGTATTTATGACATTGTGTTAACTGCTGGATTTATGCAAACATGTAGTAATATGCATGTAATGTGTAGAGGAGGTTAACTTGATGTATCCTGAGTTATGTATATAAAATAGTATTGACAGCAGAGTAATGACAATCTGAAAATATTATGCATGTACCAAATATGTCACACAACAAATTTGTCACACATGTTAAGTAAGTTGATGTGACTTTTACTGTCAGTGACATGTATCTTCATTTAAAGTACATGCTAAGGGTTAGGAGATCTGAATGCAGTTATTAGCCAAATGTTGCATAGGTATGTGCCAAGTACAATGTTTTCACTGTTTCACGTGAGAAAATGTAGCTTTATTTGTGATGTTGATGTGATCATACTTAAGATGTATGAATTGATTCATACACACACATTGTGGTGTTGTTCCACATAGTTACCCTGGCATGAGAACAGCAAGACATTCTCTAGTGAACCGTCTAATAGCAGCCCTGCAGACCATGGAGGAGCGACATGTGATACAATTATACCACCTGGATAGGCAGACAATCATTGATCTGTGCCATTAGTTGGAGCCAGAGCTGATGCCTGCCATTATTAATCTCAATAGCATTCCACCCATTGTACAAGTCATGTCAGTGCTACACTTCCTGGCCACTGGGTCCTTTCAAAATACAGTGACCCTAACTACAGGGATGTCTCAGCCTATGTTCAGTCTGGTTTTGAAAGCTGCACTGGCTTCATTTTTGAAACACCTGGACAGCTACATCCGATTTCCACAACGTGAAGATTTGGCACATGTAAAGGCTGATTGTTATGCTTTGGGACATATTCCACATGTGGTTGGAGCCATAGATGGCATCCATGTAGCCTTGGTTCTCCCACAGGCCAATGAATAGGCATATAGGTACAGGAAAAACTTCCACTCCATCAATGTCCAAGTGGTCTGTTGTCAGACCTCTACAGATCACAAGTTTGTACAAAGTATCCTGGGTCAGTACGCAATTCCTTCATCATGTGGAACAGCAACATCCCACTGCTAATGACATGACAATACACAGAGAGGGCCTGGCTGGTTTGTAAGTCATATATGTCATGTGTGTCTGTACCTTTTATCTGCTACCAGATATGTGGATGTCAAAGATTAAAGTTTGGCTTGTTATAACTATTCCTTTCAGGGGACCATTCCAATGAGGCCCACGGAAGGACAAGGCGTGTCGTGGACATATGGGATCCTGAAGGCAAGATTTCACAGCATTGATAAATCTGGAGGAGCCCTTCTCCACTCACCCCACACACTTTGTCAAGTTATTGTTGGCTGCTGCATGCTCCACAACCTCCACCTGAGACCATAGATAACATTCATACCAGATGAGGGGGAGCCAGCATATCCTGTGGGTAGAAATGCACAATTGCCAAGTGAGGGTGAGCATGATGAGGATGAAGCTGGAGACATCTGGGATGATCTCATCAATTACTACTTCACCTGACTTTAAGGAATGTGAAATAATGAAAGTGATTCACTGGGGTATTGGTGAAGTTGGTAATATCAGATAAGGTTCTTATTTTGACCATCAGATAGCTCATAATTGGCTCCAAAGTCCGTTGCTCTGATATGCATGCAGAATGATAGATGGAGTTGTGTACAGACATGTTATTAACATAGTTTAATGTTAACACAATGCACAAAGTCACATTTATACATATGAATTGGCTGTGTAATGTACATATATCAATGCAGCCTATACCTTATGTTTCTCAATTACCGATTGAAGATTGACTGTTTGGCAATGTCAGACAGGGTCACAGTGTTATGTAACCATTTTAGTTATAGCTCCATGCACGTTATTTTAACATACTACGCCTGCAGTTGTGCACTTTCACCTACATATATTTTATTCAGCTTCATTTTATTATTCTTACAATAGCCACTTCTGCTGTCTTGTTTTATTTCTCTATATCTATATGTTTTTGCCTAGGCCTGCACTACATTCTCAAACAAGACATTCTTCCTCACTCTCTGCTTCTTTCAAGGCTGCAGTAAGATAGGTTGCTTGTGAATGTGGTACAAGTTTTGCCTCTGACATTCATAGAAAAACACACTTCCTTACGTAAGGACATTTTCTCAGAACATCAGCTGTTTTATTAAAAAAACACTTCCCTGTCCCTAACACATTAAAGGGAGATCCCAGCTAGAGAACCACAACGGTATGCTGATTGCTGAACACTTTGTTACAGCTGCTTAAGCAGAGTTCGGCCTTTGCTCAGGTATAGGGGATGATGTCTTCCCAGGGGAACCTGAAGGGCAGAACTAGGGCTTAACACACTGTCCTCTATTATAGCCTAGGTAGGAATTAGTCTATTGACACTAGTGACAATATGGTAGCGTTATTTCGATGCTTTACTCTCCTTGTCACCATTTTAATCTTGTCATGCTGTATTGTCCTGGTTATTGCAGCACATGCTTTGCTATCTAAGATGCAGTCGCTTCATTAAAATCTTATTGAAATATATACTGCCTCAGTTTGTCATTGTGTATGTGAGACTAATGTAACTGAGAGAAACGGATGAGACCCGAGTGACCACGGTTTCCCTGAGAAATCAATTATTTAATGCGCTCGGCTGCCCAATCATCCTTGCCCTTGGGTAGAAATTAGGCACTGCTAGTTAGCCGGACCAAAACCCAGATTAGGGTAACAGATGTCACCTGTAGTGGGTCAGGTCTCCCACACCACAGACGATTCTGCCACTCAAAATCCAGTAGTCTCATTAAAATAATAAGAGCCTACACGACAGCAGCAGATGGGATTTGCAGACTGACATGATAAATGAACATGGATTAAACCAGGTACTGTCTGGCATGAGATATGTGTGTGAGAGTTATTTGCCCAGACTGTCAGGACATTGTGACGATAGTGTCCTTTTCCACACCAAAGACCCGTTTGGTATTGGAGGTGGGGCCAATGGTGCCATGTGTGTCCTCATTTGTCTGACACAGGTCATAATGTGGTATCCAGAACCTCTGACATCATAATGGAACTAACTTGTATGTAGCTGTATGTGTTTTCACTTTGCAAACCAATGTGCATGTGTCTGAAGAATGACATAGTTGGATGGTAAGCCTACAGATACCTGGCCATGGTGAGTGGAAGGTTCCATGACTGGGGACATTAGTACTTACCTCTGTCTGTTACACGGAGTCTTTTATTTTGGAAACTATGGTATTGGTATGTGATCAGGCTTTAGCTGATGATGCATTTAACCAATATGTTTGCCTCCTGGCACTGTGAAACACTGACATGTCCCTAACTTATCAAGTGTGTGGGGTTATAGTATATGACACCTATAATGAATCTCAGAAGATAGCAGCAGTATTTTACTCTGTGTGTAATTGGCATTCTCCAAATCTATAAGTGGGTGAGGACAATGAAAGTGACTTGTGTCATGCATATCATACTTTGTCAATAGCTAGCCTTGTTAGACATTACATGTGTGATAACCATGCCAAAGGTTTTACATTAGAGACCTTTTAGTACAAGAGTTGTTATACATGACAGTTGTATATTGTTGATCAATCACACTAACACATGATCAGTGGGTCAGTGGTATTTATTGATGAGTACACAGCAAATTGAGTGATTGTAAACAAAAAGAGCACAAAGAAAACAGTGAAGGGTTCAGTCATGGTGTATGAAATCATCAGGGTAGCTGCTATACCATTTGGAAACACAAGTCCAGCATCCCTGTACCATAGGAAAATGGAGATATGTTTCAGAACAGTCACAGGGTGTATCTGTGCCACACAAGGGGAAGCAATCAGTAGAGGTTCACTTCCTGACAGTGGTTTTGGTCTTGGCATCTGCTCCTCCTGGATGTCTGGGTGGACATCCGCATTTGTGGGGGGTTCTTCAGCTACAGAGGGTGGAGTGTCTGAGGCATTCCCTTCACCTGACATGGCCTCCATTCCACTAGCTGCCACAGATATAGAAGGGCCTGATGTTTCATTGCTAGTGGAAGAGAACTGATGGTGAGTACAAAGCCTACTCAGAGTGGTATCAAGGTCTCTTAGCACCCCAGCAATGGAAGCCAGGTTGGCATTTGGGCATGCTACTGCTGCACAACCTTCTGGGTGGTTGCCCCTCTACAGCTGTTGGATCTCCCCCATCATGTTCAGTACCTGGCCCATCATGCCTTCGGAATGTTGGTAGGCTCCCTAGACTTTGGATGTAGTGTCCTGGCCAGATGTCCCTTGGAGCCTCCCCCCTCTGTTCCATCCCATCCATCTCACACACCCTAGCCCCCACGTGTCTGTTCCCCTAGCATAGTGTGTCCACTCCTACTGGTGGCAGGTGTATCATTGTCAGGGATGACTACAGGAGACTCAGGCACCTGTACTGGGGGGGCAGACAACTGAAGACACTGTCCTTGGGGCACAGGTATGGGGGTGAATGTTTGTATGTGATGTGGATGCAGCAGGGCTGGGAGGAGTCGATGTGAGCAGGGTGAGGCTCACGGTTGTTGACTGAAAAGGAGTCCTTCATGGGCCAGCTCCGTCCTCAGTGTCCAAACATCCAGGTATGTTTTCCTTACTAGTGCCTTCATTCATAGGGGTAGTGTCCATGTCTGGTGTCCTCTCCACGGTGACAATGGCAGGGTTACCTGTAGGAGAAACAAAACACAGTTTCTGTAAGAGATGCAACATGTGATGTTTAACATTGACCACTAGCCAAGCTATGTGACATGCACACATTGCCTTTACATGATCCCCTGATATGCCAGTGACAGCTGCTTCTAATACTAGGTTAGATCAATGTGGGGCACAGAGATTTGCAATTGCATACAGCTCCTAGTATATTGGGGCCCATAAAGCGATGATAGATTTGCAATTGTCCACTTGTACCCCATCAGGACACGCCTAGAGAGATGTCATAATTACACATGTTATTTCAGTGACTTGGATCTACTGTAATTATAGAGGACATGGGAATTGAGATTAGCAATATCTTCAACTAGGTGGTGCTTCTTACTATCTGAGTTGAAAACCTCAGCAAAACAAGCCATACTTGATCCAGCTGGGATGTTATTCACAAGTTTAAAGTTGTATGATTTGCAAAATAAGGAGTGTTTCTAAAATACCAGAATCTCCTAGGATTCTCTGTAATACACGCTGCATCGAGATCTGCCCACAATGCTTTTCTGATCGCATCTTTATAGGCCTTATAACTTAAGTGAAGTTTCCTGTAAAGATTAAGGACCCCGGCGGTCGGTGATAATGTGGCGGTAGTACCGCCAACAGGCTGGCGGTATACTGCCACATTATGACATTGGCGGGTTGGCTGCAGCCAACCCACCTATTTACCATACCGACCGCCATTGCGGTAGCAGCCACCGGGATGGAGATAATCTCCAGGCCGGTGGCATCATGACCCTGCCTACAGCAATGGTTTTTGTGGCACGACACCCCAAAACACTCCCCAGATTCTCCTACCCCCAATCCTCCATCCTTCTGATCCCCCACCTCCCACACATGCACACTCGCATACACCCACCATGCACACACACACTCACTCACTCACACAGGCATACATGCATTCATTCACACATGCATCCATTCATTCTCAAGCACATCCGTACACACATTCACACTGACACGCAGACATGCATTCACATTTCCATTCATACACACATTCTCACACACGCATACACCCATGCAAACAACACTACACACACATTTGCATTCACGCACACACTCACCCAAGCATGCACACACCCCCAGCTGTTAGCCACGGCGACAGTCTTTTGGCGGTCGTCGCCGCGGCAGTAGGAAGTTGGCTCTGTATGCACTATTTCAAAGTAAGGAATAGTATGCACAGAGTCCAAGGGTTCCCCTTAGAGGTAAGATAGTGGCAAAAAGAGATAATACTAATGCTCTATTTTGTGGTAGTGTGGTCGACTAGTAGGCTTATCAAAGGAGTAGTGTTAAGCATTTGTTGTACATACACACAGGCAATAAATGAGGAAAACACACTCAGAGACAAATCCAGCCAATAGGTTTTGTTATAGAAAAATATATTTTCTTAAAATAAACTAAGAACCACAGGTTCAAATTCTACATGTAATATCTCATTTGAAAGGTATTGCAGGTAAGTACTTTAGGAACTTGGAATCATTACATTAGCATGTATACTTTTTACATAAAACACAATAAGCTGTTTTAAAAGTGGACAGTGCAATTTTCACAGTTCCTGGGGGAGGTAAGTTTTTGTTAGTTTTGTCAGGTAAGTAAGTCACTTACAGGTTTCAGTTTTTGGTCCAAGGTAGCCCACCATTGGGGGTTCAGAGCAACCCCAAAGTCACCACACCAGCAGCTCAAGGCCGGTCAGGTGCAGAGGTCAAAGAGGTGCCCAAAACACATAGGCTTCAATGGAGAGAAGGGGGTGCCCCGGTTCCGGTCTGCCAGCAGGTAAGTACCCGCGTCTTCGGAGGGCAGACCAGGGGGGTTTTGTAGGGCACCGGGGGGGGGGACACAAGTCAGCACAAAAAGTATACCCTCAGCAACGCGGGGGCGGCCGGGTGCAGTGTGCAAACACGCATCAGGTTTACAATGGTTTTCAATGAGAGATCAAGGGATCTCTTCAGCGTTGCAGGCAGGCAAGTGGGGGGCTCCTCGGGGTAGCCACCACCTGGGCAAGGGAGAGGGCCTCCTGGGGGTCACTCCTGCACACGAGTTCCGTTCCTTTAGGTGCTGGGGGCTGCGGGTGCAGGGTCTTTTCCAGCCGTCGGGAAATGGAGTTCAGGCAGTCGCGGTCAGGGGGAGCCTCGGGATTCCCTCTGCAGGCGTCGCTGTGGGGGCTCAGGGGGGACAACTTTGGTTACTCACGGTCTCGGAGTCGCCGGAGGGTCCTCCCTGAGGTGTTGGTTCTCCACCAGTCGAGTCGGGGTCGCCGGGTGCAGTGTTGCAAGTCTCACGCTTCTTGCGGGGAGTTGCAGGGGTCTTTAAATCTGCTCCTTGAAACAAAGTTGCAGTTCTTTTGGAGCAGTGCCGCTGTCCTCCGGAGTTTCTTGTCTTTCTTGAAGCAGGGCAGTCCTCAGAGGATTCAGAGGTCGCTGGTCCCTTGGAAAGCGTCGCTGGAGCAGGTTTCTTTGGAAGGCAGGAGACAGGCCGGTAAGTCTGGGGCCAAAGCAGTTGGTGTCTTCTGTTCTTCCTCTGCAGGGGTTTTTCAGCTCAGCAGTCTTCTTCTTCTTGTAGGTTTCAGGAATCTAAATTCTTAGGTTCAGGGGAGCCCTTAAATACAAAATTTAAGGGCGTGTTTAGGTCTGGGGGGTTAGTAGCCAATGGGTACTAGCCCTGAGGGTGGGTACACCCTCTTTGTGCCTCCTCCCAAGGGGAGGGGGTCACATTCCTATCCCTATTGGGGGAATCCTCCTTCTACAAGATGGAGGATTTCTAAAAGTCAGTCACCTCAGCTCAGGACACCTTAGGGGCTGTCCTGACTGGCCAGTGACTCCTCCTTGTTTTTCTCATTATCTCTCCTGGACTTGCCGCCAAAAGTGGGGGCTGTGTCCAGGGGGCGGGCATCTCCACTAGCTGGAGTGCCCTGGGGCATTGTAACACGAAGCTTGAGTCTTTGAAGCTCACTGCTAGGTGTTACAGTTCCTGCAGGGGGGAGGTGTGAAGCACCTCCACCCAGAGCAGGCTTTGTTTCTGTCTTCAGAGAGCACAAAGGCTCTCACCGCATGAGGTCAGACACTCGTCTCTCAGCAGCAGGCTGGCACAGACCAGTCAGTCCTGCACTGAACAATTGGGTAAAATACAGGGGGTATCTCTAAGATGCCCTCTGTGTGCATTTTTTAATAAATCCAACACTGGCATCAGTGTGGGTTTATTATTCTGAGAAGTTTGATACTAAACTTCCCAGTATTCAGTGTAGCCATTATGGAGCTGTGGAGTTCGTTTTTGACAGACTCCCAGCCCATATACTCTTATGGCTACCCTGCACTTACAATGTCTAAGGTTTTGCTTAGACACTGTAGGGGCATAGTGCTCATGCACATATGCCCTCACCTGTGGTATAGTGCACCCTGCCTTAGGGCTGTAAGGCCTACTAGAGGGGTGACTTACCTATGCCACAGGCAGTGGGAGGTTGGCATGGCACCCTGAGGGGAGTGCCATGTCGACTTAGTCATTTTCTCCCCATCAGCACACACAAGCTGGCAAGCAGTGTGTCTGTGCTGAGTGAGGGGTCCCTAGGGTGGCATAAGACATGCTGCAGCCCTTAGAGACCTTCCCTGGCATCAGGGCCCTTGGTACCAGGGGTACCAGTTACAAGGGACTTACCTAGGTGCCAGGGTTGTGCCAATTGTGGAAACAATGGTACATTTTAGGGGAAATAACACTGGTGCTGGGGCCTGGTTAGCAGGGTCCCAGCACACTTCTCAGTCAAGTCAGCATCAGTATCAGGCAAAAAGTGGGGGGTAACTGCAACAGGGAGCCATTTCTTTACAGCGGCATTTACCACTAATCTTGAAATGAGGCCTAAAATTATTCAGGATCTGTTTAAGAGCCTCTAGGAGTTGTTTCTGGGTGATAAATAATGCTGCGTTAAACCACCTATAAACAGGTGAATATTTGTTATGTTTCAGGCTGACTGAGTTGTAATAATTAATGATGGAGCTAATATCAACTTCTGATGACAAAGAAGGTGATAATGGATTCATGTTCCATGAATAAAATATCTTTCATAAAGGAGGGAACATCTATTTTCTCCCATTTGATCCTCGCACCCTTATTTTCCAGCTCACCCTGCTGAATGCATTTCCAGGTTCAAGTGGAGGAGATTGTGGTCACTCATGCAATGAACAATGATCTTAAGACATGAGGGGGCTGGAAGGGTTGTAGACCCTTAAACTAGAAACAGCTAGAACCTGCGATTCTCTGCTGCTCCTTAGGACTGATGCCCATGTGATATAGGAGGCGGGCATGAGCACGTCTTGTGTGCTACTGCAATGTTGTGAAGTGTCGGGTAGGTTCAGTAAAGGGAGAAACACCACACACACACACCAAAGTAAAGGATATCATAAGAAAATCAATAATTGATCAAGAATGCAGTATCACAATCAAATTACACTACACTAAAGAGGAATGTATTAACCAAAGTATGCGTATCCTTTTTTACATAGCATTAGATCATCGCAAAGACCATCACTGCTAATTGTGAACTGCGTCATAGTGGAAAGGTTTTCCACTTTAAAAGAAGCGCTTAAGACATAAAGGGGCAAATTGACAAACATTTTGTGCTGGGTTAGCATACCAACGTGATGCTAACAAGCACAAAATATATTTTTCTAACTTACTTTTGCACTGAAAGTACCCTAAAAGTAACGCAAAGCAGTGTTTAGCGCTAAGGGGGCTCTACATCAGTGATGCATGGGTGTTCCCATACAACCACCTATGCCCTTTGATGCAAAACCCTAACTACAAACAATAGTAGACAGGGTTTTGTGCCAAAAGTTTACACCATTTGAAAGCAAGCGTTAAAAGGAGAAATTTTTTCATTTCTCCTTTCTTTTCAGACCCTTTTTGGCTACTGCTCTGGTTTCCGAGCCTTTTCTGTATATCTGCACCAAAGACTTTGACAGAACTCATTGACTCTCAAGCAATCAGAAGGAAAAAGGAAATAAATGATTTTGGGATCAGAAGGAAAATACATGTGTTCTATTTCAACCTTTGAGACTGGGCCCTGGAGGCCCAGAGATCTAAGCCACATTTTAATGACCATGCTGCCTGTAGCAAAAAAAAAATATTTACGGCCTATTTGCTGATGAACATCATGAAAAGCTACAGCTGACATGTAGCAAAAAGATACTTCCTGACAATAACAAACAAAGCCCCAAGTTTCTATTTAATTGTTTTGCTTCAGGCATTGTTTTTTTCCCCCATATGTATATGGCTGGACTGAGGAACCAAAAGCAGTCATGGCGACAATGCTCAAACCAAGCCCCACTCCGTTTGTCTTCTCACACAATCTCTTTCTTTCTATCCCTACATTCTCTCCCTCATCTCCCCTCTCTTCACCCTTTCTGATCACTTTATCTCTACCTTCCCCCTCACTCCCTCTGTTTTTCTTTCTTTAGGTACTCCATGTGCCTGCAACTAACCTCAGGGAGCTGTGGAAAGTAACAGAGGGACCAGGAGTGGCCCTGTGCTTTCAAAATCAGCCTACAAGGGCTTCAGTCCACAGGGAAAATGCCCCATGAAATAAAAGGTCTATAAGGCCCTGTACATGCAAATCAAAAGTGACACGAACATCCACAAATAAAACCACTAAGCACCACTTGGCAACCTACAAGGGTTGTAACTCAGTTGCTGTGGTGAGTGATGAAGAGAGTAAAAAAGGCACAAATAATGAAAAAACCTGATGCAAGAAGGACAGCTGTCAGTATCTGCTGTCATCTTTATATGACATAATTTCTTTCAGGTTCCACATTCCATGTGCCTTTATCAAGGTTTCTGTTGAAGTACATGCGCTAAAAGATTGGTGGTGTCGCTTTCCTTCGAGCTACATTGCACTACATGCCCACTCCTTCCACTTTCAAAGCAAGGCAAAGTCCTTTTTCGGTTGAAGACCAAAGTGTACAGCAGGTGCAGTCCTTAAGAGTGCAGTCCAAGGATCCGACAGTGCAGTCTTTTTTTCTCCTTTCAGTTTCAGGCAGGGATCCCTTGTAGCTCTTTTGCATATGTTGCTTTCAGGAAGTCCCTCCTTAATCCTTTCAAAGCAAGGTAAAGTCTTCAGGGATGTAGTTCCAAAAGTGTGAAGCACGTGCAGTCCTCATGTGTCCAGTCTTCTTGGGATGCAAAACAATGGTTTCAGCAGGGCAGTCCTTCTTCACTTGATTTGTCTAGGCAGGAATCTGAGTTACTGGGCAACTCTCACATATTTATTCAGTGTTCCTGGGCTGGCAAGCAGGGGGGCACCCCGACCAATGGGGTGCAGGGTGCCATCTTCTGGGGTGACAAGATCAAAAGAAGTGTGGCAAACATCTGTCCCAGAAGGCACTATTCTACGAAAATTAAAGAAGGGAAAGTTTCTCCTGAAGGGTTAGATCAGGCTAAGCCATCCCAAAGGTGTGGCTAAGTTTCCCTAACACTCCCCTTCCACTAATCTATTCACTGGGGGCTCCTACTTTACTGGGGGTGGAGGATGTCATGATGAGGCTGTGTATTGTCCAAACTGTCATTCCCCTCTTTAAAGACCATTTTGGCCACTGCACCCCCTTCCTGCCTTTTGCTCTGCAATGTGCAGTTTCCCTCCCGGGAAATCATTTGTCTCAAAGTAGGTCACTTCCCACTTCATTAAGACAGCTTGACTCAACCTGGCAGAGGCTGGCCAATAAGAGAAGAGCTGCTGGAAAGCTGGATTTTGTCTCACAAAAAAAAAAGTTCCATAACTTATTTTCTATAATAGTTATAAAAAAATCGAACAATGGCAAGTTGATTTGTGCTATCATTTTGACTCCAAGAAGGACATTATGAGCTCTTCTCTAACAACAGTTACACTTTAATAATGTATTCCCTGTTACCCTATGGAGCTAATGTACTACACTGGGGAAAACCAAATTGGCATTCTTCCCTAACCAGGGAATATAAAACATATTTTATAATGTCCCTGCTTATAGTTACAAGACATCCGACACCTGGGGCACTCAAGCGAGACCTTAGGAGTGACTTATTTGAAAAAATAAGGTAGTTTGAGACTATGGAAGTACCTTCAGTTCTAAAGCTGAATTTGCATATACATTTACTTTAAAAGAAGACTGCAAAGCAGGCTTGGTTTTTAAAATGGCAACAGGCCTCACAACAGTCGACACTTAAGCGCTTTAAATCTGCTGGGCCTCTAAACCTACATGCTCTAACATATACTAAAGACTTACAGGTGAATTGCCCTTCCAATTATAATTATGCTTAATTTGTATATATGTTTATTCAGTGCACAGGCCCTGGGTCTGGATAGTAGAGCCAAGGACACCCTTAACGTCAGAAAGCCAGCATCTAGTAGTTAGTAGTCAAAATCGGGACAAAGTATGGAGGGACACGGCAAGAAGCTCTGGTTTCTCACAAGTATCTTATACAGTTGTACAGGCATCTAGTTCTGTGCGGCAAGATACTAAGGGGCATATTTATACTCTGTTTGCGCGGGAATTGCGTCGTTTTTTTTTACGCAAATCCGACGCAAAGCTAAATCCATATTTATACTTTGGCGTTAGACCCGTCTAGCGCCAAAGATCTTGGAGTTTGCGTCATTTTTTAGCGTGGACACCTACCTTGCGTTAATGATATGCAAGGTAGGCGTTCCGGTCTAAAAAATGACTCCAAGGCATGTGCGCCTTATTTAAACTCCCGTGCAAAAATGGCGCACGGGAGTGGACGGGTCAAAAAAAATGACGTCCAGCCGCTTTTGCGTCATTTCTTAACGCCTGGTCAGGGCAGGCGTTAAGGGACCTGTAGGCTCGGAAGGAGCCCAGAGGTGCCCTCCCATGCCCCCAGGGACACCCCCTGCCACCCTTGCCCACCCCAGGAGGACGCCCAAGGATGGAGGGACCCATCCCAGGGAATTTAAGGTAAGTTCAGGTAAGTATATTTTTTAAAATTTTATTGTGGCATAGGGGGGCCTGATTTGTGCCCCCCTACATGCCACTATGCCCAATGACCATGCCCAGGGGACGCAAGTCCCCTGGGCATGGCCATTGGGCAAGGGGGCATGACTCCTGTCTTTGCTAAGACAGGAGTCATGGCAATGGAGGGTGGGAGTAAAATAAAATGGCGCTAATCGGGTTGAGGCAGATTTTTTGCCTCAGACGACTTGCCCCATTTTTGGACGCCCAAGCTCCATTTTCCCCTACGCCGGCGCTGCCTGGTGTGGGTGATTTTTTTTTTACGCACACCAGTCAGGTCCGCCGGCTAACGTCATTCCATAAATAAGGCGCCCGCATGGCGCTTTGGAATGGCGTTAGCCGGCGTTAACATTTTTGACGCACAACTGCGTTGGCGCAGTTGTGCGTCAAAAAGTATAAATATGGCCCTAACTATTTCCTTTATTACCTCAATATTAACAGTGACTCTCTTCCCTTCTCACTTTGGCTTTAGTGAGCCGGAGGGATTGTGTTTGTGCTTTCAAGTGCTGTTCCCTCAAAATACAGAAATAATATATTATTTGGATAGGAAGAGCAACGATAACCCACTAAGGGACAGACGATTCAAGTCAATGACTATCTGATGCAGATGAAGTTCACACAGTTGTTTTTTAGACAGGCTTTATCCTAAACATTATTCGGATTCACTCTTGTTTCAAGGTTCCTGAATAAGGAAATACAATTCTATACATCCAGCGCTTAGCCATCAGGAGACAATTTTGCTTTTAGTTGTGTGAGAGGACAGAAATATGGTAATGAAGCTTTCAATCTCTTTCATAAAGCTCTAACATGCTAAAGTATTTCCCGCTCAGAATACTTGAATATTAGCAGCTTTTTTCCTGAAACATTCAGAAAATGTCTTTCCAAGGACTAGTTCAAAATAGTTCTCTTCAAAATATGCGCCCCAAAACATGGGTACAGTTCCATTAACATTTCTGGACCAATTACAGGAAAAACAATACTTTCACAGATCCTGACCCAGATTTCTTAAGGCCATGTACCACTGCAGAACATACAACATAGCACCCAGTAGTTATTTTCTAGTGAAAAAAAATCCCCACTGGAAAGGTTCCCTTTTTTCATTACAAAAAGCACTTTGCACTGCTTTATGTCACTTTCCGTCAAGGTGGAGTTACTTGAGTGTATCAGGACAAACACCCATAAGCTTTGATGCAAAGCCAGATCTACTAAAATAACTGGGCCCGGAATTGCATAAAAAATAAGGCCTCCTTAAGGCAGTTGCTATCAAGGGGAAAAAAACAATGTGTTACATGTGTGTATAGCAGATTTCCAGATTGTGGGATCCTTTTACGATTGTCCAAACATAGGCATTCGTACTGGAAGAGTATGGTTCTTTTTAAAAGGTCAATACCCTTGTCTGATACATTATTTCTAGCAACACTAATTGCACAAATCTTTTTTAGACCACGATCATCATTATGCCGTTTTGGTCTTCAACTGCCTTTGAGGAAGTTTGAAAGCACCCCTTCTAAGGAGGGTACAATCAGGTACTAATCACAGTTTTGTGGAGGTGTTATGTATCCACCAAATGGCAAGTGCTTTACAACTGCACACCATATGTATTTTGGGGTGTAAATTAGAGGTAATGGATAACTGATGGGTGTTACTTCTACAAAAGAGTGAGCAACAGAACAATGTGCAAGACACTGTGTCACCCAGTAAAGTGCACGTCAGGACAAGTGCAACAGCAATGTATATATTCTGGCACAAATGGAGGGTTTTTAAGTGTTAGACTAGGTAGGGATTGGTCAGACACTAGGGGCCATATTTACAACATTTTGATGCAGAGAATCGCTGCAAGCCTTCTTGCTGCACTTCCTTGAATCAAAACAAAAGGGCAATCATGGGCTATATCTACATGAAACAGTGCATTCCTGTCCCCTTCCCCTGCGCTGCCTCAAAATGGGCTGCCATGCGCCAATGCAGGCACCCTTGCATCAAGGAACAAGGGTGTCTGCGTTGCAGAGATTACTGTTTTTGTGCAGAAAGGGACACTTTCTTGCTCACAAAATCTCAATAGGTGTTTTGCTCTTTATATGTGTGCTGCAGAATGCAGCACATGTAGAAAGACTTACCAACTAGGAGAAATAATGTTATTTCTCCATGTTGCACCTCCCTTATACCTCCCCTGGGGAGGTATAGGCCTTTGACGCATTCCCAGGTTTACAAAACTTTGTAAATCTGAAAATGTGTCAAATGCCATGGGTGTTACTTGTGAACACCCACCGTAACACCCATGGCACGTATCCCTGTGGCAGGGTGAGTCAACACAGAGACTTGCTCTGTATTGGCTCTGTCCATATTTACAAGGCCATGAAAAGACACACAGGGTGGCTTTAATTGTCCTTGTAAATATGTATCTGTATGTACTGCAGTGTGCGCTGCCAGACTGTCACTAAGAGTGATGTTCCGGTGGCACAATGGGCCTTGTCAATATGGCCCTATGTCTGTTATGTCACCATAATGAATTCAGATCGGTTGTGCTTAAGCATTTAATTCCCTTGAAATGAAAACTACTAACAAAGATTTTTCAGATTTTCTCTTTAAGAGAAATCTTCAGTTTCCCCCTGAACACACTTCACACTCCCTAGGTTTTGCTTGAAATGTTTTGGGATGTTTTAAGATTTGCATTATATGTAAAATGATTCAGTGACTTGCAGGTGATTACAACCTAACCACCAGCAGTGTAGGTGACAATGGTAACATGCATTGTATTCTTACCCAGGCTCCTAGTGGAATGAATGGTGGCATTGTGGATAGTGATGCTAGGCTACCCTCACCTCTGGAAACAAGACAGACACTTAATTAGAGTGTCTCTGACAGCTTCTGTCCTGATCAGATGATATTTCCAGAAATGCCATGGGTTTACTGAGCAGGCTGTCAGAAAACATTCTGATATCACTAATGTAACGGGACACATAGGTGTGAATAGGGCTCCTGGGTTCTTTCTGGGATGTACTCCTCATGCCAATATGAACTGTCAACCAGTTGAATTGTAGGCAGAAAATGAGAAGTGAGCTATGTATAATTAGTTGTTCAGCAAGCGTCCCTGCGAACACTGAAATGGCATAAGTGCCATTAACAAGCGACATATTGATATAACATATAGAGACAACTATTGATGGAAATGCATCCTTTTTATTAAATAAAAATACCCCCCTTTAAGGGGACTTGTAGCATATGACTGCTACACCATTATCACCTCATTGTAGTGGAACTGGTGGACCTATTACAAAATACTGGTGCTAAGTCAGTAACATTACCTACATTGCTAAATAAAGACAGTTTACACAACCAAGCCAGTTTGACGAATGATTATGGGCTTCTTTGTTCCTGTGAAGACAAAGAAGATACTCCAGATAGGAACAGTTGTATGACAGTACAGCGCATGCTCTTATCGCGCATGCCTTTTCCATGCAGCCTTTACCACGCATGCTTTTACCACAGAGCTGTCATTATCACACAGATAGATGCCCCTACCACACACGGTTTTATAAATGAAACTCATACAAGTTTAAACATTTGATATAGTTAGAAAATATTTATTTAATCTTTCTATGCAGCGTAAAATGTATTGCAAATTCTTAACTTATAGTTATGCCTGAAATTTTAAATGTACGCACCACCTATACAACTTTATTTCTTACCTACAAACAAAACTCAAACTACACAAAAACATTTCGAAACAAGCTTATACCTTTAATTTATAAAACACCTTCATGTTATTATCACTTGTGCACCTCCATAAACAGTGTATTCAACTCAGTAGCCATACTATATAAACTATAACTCATGCATGGTCCCTTACACTGCTTTTATCATTTTATATTATCTCACTTATACCATGTAAAATGATAGTATTTACAAGAACGGTTATGACTGTGTGGTACCAAATGTAAATTAATACCATTTATAAGAACAGTTATGAATGTATGGTACAGTGCGGGGTGCAGACTCTTGCTGAGTGGCATAAAGTGCTGTTGAGGGGAGCAAAGTGGAGTAGCATGGAGTGGACTTGGGGCAGTGGCATAGAATAGAGTAATGTAGAGTTTAGTGTTGTAGAGTGGAGTGGCGTTCATTGAAATACCGTACAGTGGAGTGGCATTGAGTTAGGTGGAATAGAGCGGAATGGCATAGAGTGGTGTGGGGGAAGATGTAGTCACGTATAGTGGAATAATGTAGAGTACAGTGTCACAGAGGGGAGTGTCATACAATGGAGTGGCGTTGACTGCTGTCACATACAGTGGAGTGGTATACAGTGGAACAACATAGAGTGGAGGGGCAAAATAGGGGAGTTGCGTAGAATGGAGTGTGATACAGTGCAATAGTGTCCAGTATAGTAGCTTATACTGAAATAGTGTACAGTAGAGTAGCATAGAGTGGAATTACATGCAGTGGAGTGGCATACACTGGAGTGCCATAGAGTTCCATAGACTGTAGTGTGCAGTGAAGAGGTGAATAGCCTGGAATTCAGTGTTGAAGATTGTAGTTGCGTACAGGGGAATTGCTTATAGATGAGTGTCAGAGTGGAGTGGGGTACAGTGGAGCGGAATAAACCAGAGTGGTGTACATTCAAGTGGTGTAAAGTGGAACAGTGTACAGTTGAGAGTTGTGGAGTGCGTTAGAGTGGAGTGGCATTTAGTAGAATAGCCTACAGTGTAGTGACGAAGAGTGGAGTGATATAGAGTGTGGTAGAGTATAATAGCATACAGATGAGTAGAGTAAAGTGCACTGGTGAAAAGTGGAGCAGTGGAATGAGGTATAGTGTAGTGTCACACAGTACAATAGAGTATTTTATTGCATGATGAGAATATGTTTTTTCAGAGTCACCACTATTTCTGGAACACTAATATGTATAAATGAACTTTCTGTGAAATTAATTGCACTACACAACTGAATGATTTTGAGATATTCTGCACACTAAAGTTAACGTCAAACTATATTTGTTAAAGTTGTGATTACTACATAATATGTGTGAATTTGTTGAAATTCAAATTTAGGGATGTAACTGATATAATTTTTTGTTTTAGTTCGATTTGGTAATACTATTCTATTTATCTAAAATGTAGCTGTGAATTTATGGGCATTATGGCCCTCATTACAACCCTGGTGGTAAATCCCGCTTTCTGCTATGGTGAAGACCGCCAACATATCGTTGCGGCTGCGGAATTCCGCTACAGGTATTACAACCCACAGCTTGGAATCTGCCATAATAAAGACACTCACACAAGTCCGCCACACTAAAGGTCAGTGATAAACTGGCGATACCAAAACCCACACCGTCACGCCAACAAGAATACGCCCACACTATCACGACCCACGAATCAATGCAGCGGTCTTTTAACCATGGTAATCCATTGGCGGTATACACGGTCGAGCTCAAAATACACATACATTTACAAAACACAACTACATTGGACAATTCGAAATACACACACCTAATACACATACACACACCACACCCACACACCCAATCCAATATAAAGCACACACCCACATCACCCACAAACCCTTACAACCAAAAATTTGAAAGAAGGCCAGAGAGAGAGATTAGCTAACACAGCACCAGCATCCACAGACACACAACACCATCACTTATACAACATCCACGCACCTCAAACAACACACACCAACACATCCCCTCACACATCACAACAGACAGCACCTCACACATCACCCACACCACATCATGGCACCTCAAAGACACCCCGGGTTTTCTGAGGAGGAGCTCAGGGTCATGGTGGAGGAAATCATCCGGGTATAGACACAGCTATTTGGATCACAGGTGCAGCAGACATCCATTGCAAGGAAGATGGAGCTATGGCAGAGAATTGTCGACAGGGTCAACGCAGTGGGACAGCATCCAAGAACACGGGATGACATCAGGAAGAGGTGGAACGACCTATGGGGGAAGGTACGCTCCGTGGTATCCAGACACCAGATTGCTGTACAGAGGACTGGCGGTGGACCCCCACCTCCTCCCCCACAACTAACAACCTGGGAGGAGCAAGTCTTGGCAATACTGCATCCTGAGGGCCTCGCAGGATTAGCAGGAGGACTGGACTCTGGTAAGTCAAACCTTTACTACTACATCCTCCCAACCCCACCTGCATGCCATCACATACTCCCACTCTTACCCTCACCCCATTCACAGCATCAACTCCATATGTCCCACTATCACAACCCACACATCTCAATACCAAGGCCCTGCATGCAACACCTATGCATGGACCGCCGTCACCAAAGCATGTCCAGTACAGGTACCCACACAGACCCCAAAACAACTATCACAAAAGGGCAAACACAATGACTCAAGCACAGGAGTAGAGGGTACTGCACCCAATGCCCAAGATGGCACACACATATACTAAAATTATGCATTTACACCCCAACAGGACCCATACCCAATGTAACTGGACAGGAGGTGCCAGACATATCCAGTCCCCTCACAGAAGAGGCCCACAATGACAAAAGCAGCTCTGCACGCCTGGATCAAGATGACCAGCCCGGCCCATCAGGGACCTCGGGACAGTTGGTTCCCCTGACAGAGTCCCAAACCACCACAGAGCCTCCCCCCTCAGGAAACACCAGCACAGCACCCACCCAGCGGGCTCATCCCTCTGTCCCCAGGACACGTTAATCAGCAGTGTGTCCACCACTACAGGGAACCCAGGCAAACCCACCAACCCAAGACAATCAGGGACCTGGGGTCAGTGGCAGTGGGCACACGGTTCAGGGGAGAGAGGCACAGGATAATAGGGAAGCTGGGAGGACTGCTGTGCGACAGGGGGAGGACAGGCCCAGGGAACCCACTCTCCATGAGGCACTCTCCAACATCATGGGAGCATACCACTATTCCCAGGAGACCATGGGCACGGTACTGGCCAAGTTTCAGGAGACCCAGCAGCTGCAGGAGGAACACTACCTTGGGATCAGGGAGGACTTGAAGTCCATTAACATCACCCTGGTCACCATTGCAGGGGTGCTGGCAGACCTCCTCAACACCATGAGGGACACAGTGGCACACCAACGGGCCCCTGACACTAGCCTGGACGATGAACAGCCCTCCACCTCCACTGGTGCTAGTGGACAGGATGCACCGCCACAGGAACAACAGGACACCAGCACCCCACCCCCTGCAGAAGGAGAACCACCCCACAAACAGTCCCTGAGATCCAGGATCAAGACAGAGAACATTGCCAAGACCCCCGCCAGGAAATAAGACCCTCCTGAATGTCAGATAAAAGGGGATATACGAAGGTGGTTATATGGGAATGGCGCTCACAATCTGGAGTTGTAGTAGTCAATAGTAATAGAGTACATAATGCAATTCGCTTTGAAAGATGGTGCTCTGTTTGGGGTACCACCTACACCCCTAGTTCAACAAAACTGTTGACAAAGATAAGCAAATAAAGAAACAACAGGCACATGTCGATGAAGTCTGATTCTTGTCGTTGTTCCTTTTATTCAATTTTTCACGAAATTTCAAACCTGACCCAGCCCGCCAATACGTGTTTCCTCTTGGGCGTTCACCCTACGACTTTGTCAAGGCTTGTAATGGCTCTTCACCTGCACTTTCAGAAAATAATATTGTATTCTCCTCCGGTACGTTAATCGCATCAAATGAAACCGAAAACATCAATTTAGGGTTTGAAGTGTCGATTCGGTAAACTTTCAAAATCTTTAACTCCGCGAGTACGCTCTACCTGTTTCTACTAACACATGTTTCGTCTTGGGCGTTCACCCTACGACTTTGTCAAGGCTTTTAATGGCTGTAACAACAATCGGATAAGACTAGATTCACATACAGTAGCATAAAAGAATAGTCTCATCTTAGTCAGTATACAGCATGCTCAAGTGCACAATACTTCGACAAGTGAAAATCCCAACTACAATTTGTCACCTTATGAGACTTCTGTCCCACGAACATACTATTGACTTAAGTAAACATATCCTCAATTAAGAAGCATTACCTTACATCTATAAAATCAAAGACTGAGAAGAATCATCCCAAGGGCCTTCAAAACCTGTGTTGCTAGAATAGTGAGCAAGTGCAAACACACATATTTGTGACAGAACTACCTTTCCCAGAATACCTCACAGAGTTACTTTTGTGTTTTATGCAGAGCCATTTACCCCTCCAACTCGTACCTCTTCGCCTGCGCCTTCAGAAAATAATATTGTATTCTCTCTCCTCTGGTACGTTAATCGCATCAAATTAAACTGAGCCTTGAAAAAGAGGCACAAATAAGTTATATTTATAGACCCCAACAAGTGAATCCACCTTCCACGCTTTCCTCGTGTTAGTAAAAAACCGAAAGGCTTACCCAAAAACATCAATTTAGGGTTTGAAGTTTCTAAAAAGAAAAGACTGCCAACGCTTCATTATAACCATTAACTTTCATGAAAATGTAGTTGCTCCGCTACTTTTACGCCACCTGTACTACGATATATTTCTTGCACTTACCGATTCAGTAAACTTTGTAAATCTTTAACTCCGCGAGTACGCTCTACCTGTTTCTACTGCTCGAGTACGCATCGTCTCTAATTAACTCCGCCCTTCTAACGAGCGATCCTAGACATCAAAAACGGGCTCTGTGCGTAAAGCCTCGCGCCATTGTGATATGGTGATATATTGCTATAGCGTCATGCTGATATGGTCAATCATATCACTTCCCTCTATTCTTGTCCTTTCAGTGTCTAACAAATAATACTTTAATTACCAATTCCTCGTTCCATTAATACACAGTCACTAAATATAGTGTTCTGTGTCCTCATAAATCGAACTGAGTTGAGCAGAATAGGCGTCATATAGAATCAGGTACGATATATAATGGCGCTAAGCTTCATACGAAATGCACTAAACATTAACATACATTCCTTGTTCCATCAACATGGT
Source organism: Pleurodeles waltl (assembly GCF_031143425.1). Classification (NCBI taxonomy): domain Eukaryota; kingdom Metazoa; phylum Chordata; class Amphibia; order Caudata; family Salamandridae; genus Pleurodeles; species Pleurodeles waltl. Next base: position 1,678,892,589 of record NC_090444.1, on the reverse strand, counting down.
CTGTTCCTTGCAAAATACTTCTACTGTATTATACTATGTGATTATTCCTTGTAAAAACCATACCTGTATACTCGTAAAAACCGTACCTGTATTAACAAGTACACCCGTCTATACTACACTAAACTTAGTCCTCCCTATCTAGCCTTCTGGCCTCTATCCAAGTACTTAAATCATGTGATCCGTAGTGATATAGGTGTGTGCTTGGACTGCTCACCATCCTAGATGTGCTTAATCATCAAATGCAATGTCATTATTCTTTCCCCAGAAAGTAGCCTAATTCATAATCCATATTTAGTCCCTTATTCACTGCATTAAAACGCATTATCCATATTGATTCCCTTCTTTGAAGGTGTAATTCCCTGTTTCCTAATCGGGGGTCTATTGCCACCCATTCAATTCCAAAAAATCTCAATTCTTTGAGTGTAGTTTGAGCTGCACAGTTTCTCATATGTACCGCAATGGGATAGCGTTCATCATCTTGCCTCATTGCTCTCCAATGTTCTGCAATTCAAATTTTTAAGGGACGTATCGTGCTCCCAACATACACCTTTTCACATTTACAGATTATAGTGCAAACTACAAAACTTGTATTACAATTAATCAGTCTTTGTATCACAAATTTCTGACCATTATCTACTTCGAATTCTTTTTTGGCATGCCAAGCCTATTTGCAGACTGCACATCCCCCGCGCTTAAAAAAACCTTTATGGTGTAGTTTCAACCAATTTTCAGCTTGACATGACAGGTTACTTAAGTTTTCTCTTTTCGAAATGCCATCAATGGTCTGTCCATAATGTACTGTCTCGGACTAGGGTCCTGGGTTAAAACCCCCCAGTGTTTTCTCATACTTTTGAGTAAAATATCAGAGTGCTCTGTATAGTCCAATACGATCCTAATCTTGCCTGTGTCTTTGTCTGCGTCCATAGTTGCTGGAGGATCTAGTGTTGTTGTCTCGAAATTTTGTGAACTTTGCGTCGTGCATTAATGATATTCTTTTTGGGATAACCTCTAGAGAGAAAGCAACATTTCATATCCTTGATACATTCATGAAAGTCTGCCTCCTTGCTGCAGTTACATCTTGCTCTGATCATCTCCCCATAGGGTATGGCTCTCAATTGATGAGGGGGATGTGCACTAGTGGCTTGTAAGATGGAATTACTTGATGTCGGTTTTCGGTATAGCCTACGTTCTATCCTATCCCCCTCAATGAATAGTTCAATATCTAAAAATACAATACATGTGGGACTATATTGATATGTGAACTTCAAATTTACATTGTTATTATTTAAATATTCACAGAATTGTCTCAGCAGTTCCACGCTTCCAGTCCAAATTAGAAAACAATTGTCTATGTAGCGACCCCAGTATAGTGTATACTGTTGCCATTGTGTGGTTCCAGTACCCCACACCCATGTGTGTTCGAACCAGCCCATAAAGAGGTTTGCATATGATGGGGAAAATCTAGACCCCATGGCTACTCCTCGCTTTTGTTTAAACCACTCATTATTAAATAAAAAATAGTTATGATTTAAGATCGTATCTGTCATACTGATTAGCATCTCAGTATGCTCCATCAAGCTGGCTGATCTTGTGTATTGAAAGTGTCTAAGAGCTCGTAAACCATACTCATAATAATACCACGTCCAGTGTCACCATCATCATGCCTGGTTCCCATGTCATATCACAATAGGCTTAAAACATGTTTAGTGCCCTCCTGAATGTCACCCTTCTGTCCCACTTTGTCATCCTGTCCACCTTAAACTGCCACTGCTCCACTTCCTATGCCCCATTGGACAATGCACCTGTGATACAAATAGACTGGACTCTGCCATGGACATTCCTCCACTATCACCCCAGCCCATTTCACACACCCCTCCACTTATTTGCACAGAAATAAACAACCTTGAATCACAAAACAATCTGGAGTCAGTCTGTGCTTTCACGAATGTGTAATTGCAAGATCTCTGAAATAGAGCAATGCCAATGTACTTGTTCAAATACCAATGTTACACAGCTGTAGGCCAGCATGAAACATAGCAGAGGGCACAAATTGGGACACAGATCTGTGAAATGGAAAGCCAAAGTGACAAGTCAGGGTCCATACACAGAGTGAAAAAGGCAGACTTATGCTAGCTCCTACAATAGTATGAGATGTGGGAAGCAGTTCCATCTTCTTACCTGTGTCTCACTGGAAGTATTGCATGATGATGTTGTTTCGGTTGTCTACATCTTCTTCTTCTGCCTCCTCTTCTTCACTGTCCACAGGCTCCACAGCTGCCACAAGACCAACATCAGGCCCATCCTCCTGCAGAAAAGGCACCTGGCGTTGCAAAGCCAGGTTGTGCAACATACAGCAGGCCACGATTACCTGGCACACCTTCTTCGGTGAGTAGTATAGGGATCCACCTGTAAGATGGAGGCACCGGAATCTGGCCTTCAGGAGGCCGAAGGTGCGCTCTATAATCCTCCTAGTTCACCCATGTGCCTCATTGTGGCCTTCCTCTACCCCTATCCTGGGATTCCTCACTGGAGTCAATATCCATGACAGGTTGGGGTAACCAGATTCACCTGCAAATATCGAGGGACAACTGTTAGACATCCTCCAAACATTAGGGAATCTTCAATACCCAGACACCAAAAGGAACTGTGTAGGGACTTTAGGCTCACCTATTAGCCACACACGGTGCCTCTGGAGTTGCCTTATCAGATAAGGTATGTTGCTATTTCTCAAAATGTAAGCATCATGCACTGAGCCCGGATACTTGGCATTCACATGGGAGATGTACTGGTCTGTCAAACACACCATCTGCACATTAATAGAATGGAATCTTTTCCAGTTTCTGTACACCTGTTCATTCCTGCGGGGGGGGGACAAATGCCACATGTGTAACATCAATGGCACAAATGATGTTGGGGATATGTACCAGGGCATAAAAGTCACCTTTCACTGTGGGTAAATCCTCCACTTGAGGGAAAACAATGTAGCTGCACATGTGTTTCAGCAGGGCAGACAACACTCAGGACAACACTTAGAGAACATTGGCTGGGACATCCCTGATACCATGGCCACTGTCGTTTGAAAAGACCCATTGGCCAGGAAATGGAGTACAGACAGGACCTGCACTAGAGGGGGGATTTCTGTGGGTTGGCGGATAGCAGAAATCAGGTCTGGCTCCAACTGGGCACACAGTTCCTGGATTGTTGCACAATCAAGTCTGTAAGTGATAATGATGTGTCTATCTTCCATTGTTGACAGGTCCACCAGGGGTCTGTACACCGGAGGATGCTGCCATCTCTTCACCTGCCCCAGCGGACGTGCCCTATGGAGGAGAACAGTTAGCAGAGGGTCATACAACACTTAGGTATCACAATGTTTTTAGCAAAAACGTTACAATTCCTCCATGTGCCTTTGTCTGGCCGTATTCCTGGCCTAAATAGGTGTGACGCAGTTATTTGGCTTGCCATGTGGCCCCCTGGAATGGCGGCTGCCTGACCTGTAAGGTGGGACAAGGGGAAATGAGGTAACCTCGCTGGCGTTGTACACCTTCGCGGTAGGCGGTCGAAGACCGCAGCGCAATTCAGCATTGGTTAACATTGGGCGCCATGGGTTCCAGGAGTCAATGACGATGTACGCCGATGGTGACAGTACCCACTGCCGCGGACGTGGCTGCCATTTTCTAACTGTTCCCTCACTTGATACCTGACCTTCAGCAGGAGAGGACCTACACTGCAAGTGCTGATGTGACCTGTGTCTGGAAGCGACGATGGCTACAGTGTCTCGGGAAAGGGCCCCTGCCTTCACTTCAGAGGAGTTGGAGAAACTAGTGGATGGGTTCCTCCCCCACTACACGCAACTGTATGGTCCTCCAGACAAACAGGTGAGTACACTGTGGCATGGTGGATGGCACATGATTGTATGGAGTATCGTGGATGGAAGAGGGTGGGGAGGGGGACAGACCAGCATGTGAGGATAGTGTGTGTGTATGTATGTCTGGGCCAGGGCGGGAGGTGTTTAGGCAATGTGTGAGAAGAACTGTACGGGATAGTAACATCCATTCTTACTTCACTTTTCCTCTAGGTCAGCGCCCACCAGAAGAAGGGTATTTGGCGTGCCATCGCCAAGGATGTGCAGACCCCGGGGATCTACCATAGACGGAGCACCCACTGCTGGAAAGGATGAGAGGACCTATGCCGCTGGAGCAAGAAGACGGCAGAGGCCCAGCTGGGTATGGCCTCCCAACGTGGAAGGGATGCCCGTCGCACCATGACCCCCATGATGTTCCGGATCCTTGCAGTGGCATATCCGGAGCTGGATGGGCGCTTGAGGGCATCACAGCAGACACAAGGGGGTGAGTACACTCTTATTCAGCTGACTGCGTGCTTTACGAGGTGTCTGGGTTGGGGAAGTGGCCTGTGGTTTCCACTAGGCCAGGGCGAACTTGGTAGGGTAGGTCCCTTGTTAGGCAGGCTCTGTGGCACTCCAACCCCAATAGTGGTAGTAGCCATCTACACCTAGACAGGCTCCTGTGGGTTCCAGGTGTGCAGCAAATGGGCTTAGGCATCGTCCCCCATGGGCATGTGCTTTTCCCCTGAACTGCTAGTGCATGGCTTAGTGCATAGGGCCTCTCCTTGTGTTTTGTGTCCGCCAACGGTAGTGGTGTTGCATGCACTGACCATGTGTCTCTTCTGTCTCCCCCCCTTTTTGTTTTGTCACCCTGTTCTTGCGTGCATTAGCATCATCTGGCGGAGGAGCAGTGGCACCGGAGCAGGAGGGAGCTGCATCCCACATGGCACTGGAAGGAGAAGTAAGGGAGTCTGAAGGCAACAGTGGGATGGAGGGCGAGGGGAGCTCCACGACGGGGACAGGAGCATACACCAGCGACAGCGACTCCTCCTCTGATGGGAGCTCCTTGCAGTGACGGGCACCTCTGTGCCCACCCCATCAACAGGTACAGCTGCCACCCCCCCTACCAGCACCGCCCTCTCAGCAACCCCTCAGCGTGTGTCCCATTCCAGCTCACCCAAGAGGGTGGGCATCTCCTTCGCCCCAGGCACCTCAGGCCCTGCCCCAGTCAGCCCTGCTGCCCTCAGTGAGGAGGCTATTGACCTCATGAGATCCCTCACTGTTGGGCAATCTACCATTTTGAATGCCATCCAGGGTGTTGAGAAACATTTGCAACAAACAAATGCATACCTGGAGGGCATTCATTCTGGCCAGGCGGCCCAACAGAGAGCATTTCAGGCTCTGGCCTCAGCACTGATGGCAGCCATTGTCCCTGTGTCCAGCCTCCCCCCTCCAACCTCCTCTACTCAGACACAATCCCCTGTACCTCAGCCTATCCCAAGCACACCATCAGACCAGCATGCACACTCATCAACACACAAGAGTGGACCTGGCAAACATAAGCACCACACATTCCACATGCACTCACACAAGCACCATACCCATGCAGACACACCAACATCCACTGCCTCCACTGTGTCCCCCTCCTCCACGTCTTCTTCCTCCCTCCCTTTCTCGTCTCCACTCACACCTGCATGCACTACATCCTCAGCCACTACCTCCATCACCAGCACGCCCATCACCACACACCACTCATGTGCAATCACCACCCCCACTACCATTTACACATCCCCTATGTCCTCTCACAGTGTGTCTGTGAGCCCTCCTCCCAAAGTACACAAAGGCAGGCACACACCCACCCAACAGCCATCCACCTCACAACAGCCTCCGGCCCATGCACCTTCACCCAAATTCAGCAAACGTACACCTCCTACAACCACTACCTCTTCCTCCACTCCCAAACCCCCTCCATCTTCCCGCCCCAGTGTGTCTAAGAAACTTTTCCTGGTTAACATTGAACTCTTCCCCACACCACCCCGTCCTTCCGCTAGGGCCATGCTTTCCAGGTCCCAGCCCAGCACCTCAGCCACCAAATCCCCAAGCACAGTGGTGCCAGCAACTCCGGTCTCATCGCGTGCGTCACCCATCAGGGCTGCCAGTGTGCCACTCAGCGAGATTAAGGAGCTGGCCATTCCGCCACCTGCCAAGGTGAAGAAGGTGCCCACATGCCGGAGGGAGAAGCCGCACCTACTAGCAAGCAAGGGCTCCTCCAAACCAAAAGGGGACAGTGGCAAGACACCAGCAGCAACAACAAAGGTGGGGAAGGGACACAAGCCGAAGAGCAGGTCAGGACAGGGCACGATGGCTCCGACTGAGGGACCAGAGTCACCCCTTCTGTCAACCACCTGCACCGCCACCTGCACCACCAGCACCGCCACCAGCACCACCACCAGCACCACCACCTGCATGTCTGCTGCCTCAGCAACATCCCCAGTGGGCAGCCGTCCAAGGCTGCAGGAGACATCCTGCTGTGTCTCTCTACAGGTGCAGACACATGCACCACCACCAGAACCTCAGCCACAGACACCGCTGCAAGCCCCGCCACCAGCCCCGTGACGTGCTCAGACAGTGCCACCACAGCTGACATGGCAATCATCCCCAGTGGGCAGCCGTCAGAGGCTGCAGGAGATGTCCTGGACCCTGCCCAGCGTCCATGAGGCATGACTCTCAGCACTGTTTGCACCTGCAGGTGGCAGACAAAGTCACAGCAGGATGGAGTGTGTCTCTGCCTTCATGGCGTAATATGCACCAAGCCCCTTCCAGAACCAGTGCAGAAAGACATCCACTACCTCAGTCCTTGCCAGGATGAAGCACTCAGGGCACCAAGCCCCCTCCAGAACCAGTGGAGAAAGACATCCACTACCTCAGTCCTTGGCAGGATGAAGCACTCGGCACCAAGCCCTCTCCAGAACCCGTGAAGACTGACATCCACTTGTGAGACTGTGGCTTTGCACTCCCCAGGATACAGCAGTGGGAAAACCACCCACTGGAAAGACTTGAGAGACTGTGGCTTTGCACTCCCCAGGATTCAGTAGTGGGCAAACCACTCACTGGAAAGACTTGAGAGACTGTGGCTTTGCACTCCCCAGGATAGAGCAGTGGGCAAACCACCCACTGGAAAGACTTGTGAGACTGTGGCTTTGCACTCCCCAGGATAGAGCAGTGGGCAAACCACCCACTGGAAAGACTTATGAGACTGTGGCTTTGCACTCCCCAGGATACAGCAGTGGGCAAACCACCCACTGGAAAGACTTGAGAGACTGTGGCTTTGCACTCCTCAGGATACAACAGTGGGCATGGAGCCCCCTCGTGGAGCAGTGGGGTTGTGCATTCATCTGGCTGAGGTGTCGCCCTCCCCCTCCCCCTGAGGTGCCTGTTTACTTTTGATCTGATGCCCCTGCAGTGTTCTCTCCATTTCGAGTCAGGTATCTTGTGTGGGCTTTGCCCTTGCATTTTGGGACACTGATCCACGGACGATGTTTGAGTTTGAGTAATATCCGGACTTGTGTAGTTGGTGTACTTATTTGTACTGATTTTTGAACTTGCACTTTCTGATATTTAATAGATTACACTTGTTACAATCATTTCCTTTTGTCCTTGCGTTCTTCCAGGGGGTGAGGGGGTGTATGTGTAATGTTGCGGCATGTATTTGTGTGTATGGTGTTGTGGGTGAGGGTGAGGGTGGGGGTTTTGCATGTTGCGTATGTGTGTCACTCTCTTTTCCCTCCCACACCCTCCCCTGTGTTGTAGGTGCAGTACTCACTGTGGTCGTCGACAGCGTCTTTCCTGCTCCTGATACAGAAGGAGGAAGACCAGCATGGGCAGGACATGTAGTTCGGGCTCCTTGGCGTCCTGGTTCCTGGTTGGGTGTCGAGAGGTGAATGGTTTCCCTTCTGTGTACTGTTTCCGCTGTGTAGTTCATACTTGCGGTTGCCTGTAAATAGTTATAGATAGGACCATGTTTTCATAGAAAAAGCATTTTTCGACTTGCCTATATCTTTCTGGTGTCAATTCATGCATCTTCATGAAATTTTCCCAAAAAGTGTGCAGGTGATTCTTGTTGCACACAGGAAGTTTCGGGGTGGTCCATCAAGTGGGGGGGACAAGAAAAGAGGGGGGGGGTCAAAAAACATGTGCTTCCCATGTTAATTCCATAGGATTTTTAAACACAACTACAGCCCCAACCGCACCAAGTTTAACAGACAGACAGATTTTGTTCCACAGTTTGTGCTTTTGGCTATTTCGTGTAAATCCCTTCAGTAGTTTACAAGAAATTAAAATTAATCATGAATATTTGCAATTGTGCATGCAAATTGAAGTGCTATCATTGGCTGCCCACAAACTGACTAGAAAGTTGCAGCTGTCATTTTAAAATCAAAATAGAATAAGGCGTCAGGGTGGAGGTAACCTAAATACAGAGGTGTAATACAGGAGTGGGTGAGGGTTAAATTATGGGTTTAGAATTATTTTTCTTCACCATGCGCCATAGTCACAAATATTCATGAATATTTGAGAATAGTCAAGACTAGTCAAGAATATTTGAGAAATACCCCCCAAAAAATCACAGACTCATTCATACACTAATTCATTCACTCATACATGCAGTCAGAGACTCATGTGCCCACTCACAAACCTTTTCAGACACTCATGCACCCACTCAGACTAACTCATATACCACCACACCCACTTTCAGACCCACTCAGACACTCATGCACCCACTCACAGATCCACTGACAGAGACAGGCCTTGTGGACAACCCCCACTGCGCACAGCCAAAGACTGTGTGCCACGCAGGGTTTTGTGATTATGAGGGCTTGGCTGCCCTGCAGCCACCCCCCACTTTGCACGCCCAAATGCTGTGTGCGGTGGTGGTTGGATTAATGTATAGTAATTAAAAATACTTTACATTAAAAAAAACATAGAATTTCACTGAAAAAAACAAAGGTTACCGGGACGTTATACTGTGGTTCTGAATTTACTCGTAAAAAGGGTGTGAGTTATAGTTACCTAGAATAACTGTAACTATAATTGCTGAATTTCTATGGTTTTGTACAAGCAAATTCACAACCTAACTATAATGTCCCTGTAACTTTAGTTTTTTTTTAAATTAATATAAATATATATAAATATATATATATATATATATGTGTGTGTGTGTGTATCTATATTTATCTATATACAGATATCTATATATATATATATATAAACATATATATATATATATACACACATACACATACACACATATATGTAGACACATACGCACATATACATTTTAGTTAACATTCAGCAGTTGGTTGTAGTTAGAAGCACTAACTATAACTTTCCCCGCCATGCACTGCTTATGACCTCACATATGACATCATTCATTACATTCTATCAAATAATTTATGATCTCACTCATGACATCTCAGATGCCCTCATTGTTGACATCAAAAATTATATCAGTGATTACATCATACAATGATTGTGCAAGTTTGTTTTACAGTTTACATAATTGGCAAGTAACTGCCATATATATACTATGCAATTTTGTATACCTGTGTAGGCATAGAACACATCATAAATGTTTGCATTCAGGAGCCGTTTGTGTGCAAGTGACAGTTCACTTATATTCATTATGCTCCACACAGATTTTTGGTTCCGTACAAAAAGCTAACAATAGAAAAATCTACACAATAGATAGTGAGGGGCTTATTTACAAGCCCATTTGAGCTGCTGGAATGTCACCTTTATGACTTTTCATGGCAGAGTAAATATGGACAGAGTCAAGACAGCCCAACTCGCTGCATTGACTCAGCCTGCAACAGGGAGACGTGTAATGGGTGTTATGGTGGGTGTTCCCATGTAACACCAAGGCATTTGACACATTTCCAGATTTACCAGGTTTACAATACAGATTATTTTTATATAACTTGGTGTTGCGTTTTCTTTATGTGGGGATAGAGCATCATGTGTTTTGTGTGTGTTATGCAAACGGTTTACACATTGCCTCTGGGATAGGCCTGAATGCTAGTGCCAAGCTACAAACGGGGTGAACTGGGATTATCTTGGACGTGTGACTCCCTTGCCCTGACTAGAGTGGGTGGGTTCTGCCTGGCTTAGGTGCCAACCCTAGCCAACCAGAAACCCCTATTTCTAACATTGGTAGTCAGTGGTGGGGATAGGACTTGCGCTTGCACAATACCATTGTAACTCATTATTGCACCACAAAAATTGATTTGGACCATGACATATATTGTTTCTCCTAACTTTCTCTCATTGGTCATTTTTCCTGTTTTTAGTCCTTACACTTGGGTATTTGGGTTGCCACACATGTATTAACTTTACCTTTTCAAATTGGAGCCAAACATTAACCTAGAGGACCTGCCATATTACACACAGGAGAAATTAGAGGGGTTCTGTAGAGAGAGGGCTGCCAGTGAGCGGGGACCTGAAGAGATCTCTGAATTTCTTTGAAAGGGTTGTGACATATACTCAGGGGAAGAGTGTTCTTAGGGGGTACTCAGAGGGTTCTGATTGTAGTGGGGATTCCCAATGGAGGGCTCCAAGACCTCATCCTCAGAGAGCGGTGGAGAGACTGATCAGGAGGATGAGAATGACCAGGCGGGAATGCCAGTTGACAGGGATGGCCCAAGTGTAATGGAGTCCCTTGCTGGGTCCAGTGTAAGAAGCAGAACTACCTCTCATTCCTTGACACCTGATGAGCTAAGATTTAGGTGGGAAGAGAGGGACCTGAAGTTACAGCTAGCACGTCTGGCTGTGGAGGAGAGAAGGGCAAGGGCTGAGGTGGAAATGACCTTAGTGCAGGAGAGGATGGCAGAGAGAGACTCACTGTTGAGCACATCCTGAAGGTTCTTAACTCACCAGCAATGCAGGTGGTGTCCAGTGGTGGCAGCAATGTAAAGTGCTGTAGCAAAGATGTTCCTCACATACACACAGCTAGTTTCCAAGAGGGGGTGACATACGTCAGTGGTTGAAGGAATATGAGAGAGCTATGGTAGAGTGCAGGATCCCTGAGAAGGATCGGGGGACTGGTCTAGAGAGCTACATTCCTAAGGAAGGGAGGGGTGCCCTACTGGCTCTGGAAGGGAATAACAGGTAGGGGTACTCCGCCATGAAGGATGCATGGATTGAGAAGTATAGTTTTCCCCTGAGAAATACAGAAAGAGGTTCAGGGGCTGAAATAGACTGTTCCACTAGTCTTGGGAGGAATTTGTGGAGGATTGCTGTATTGCATTAGATGGATGGGTGAAGGGTAGCACAGTAACCAATTTTGAAGGGCTGTTTAATCTGTTTGCCAGAGAGCACCTGCTTCATTGTTGTTTTTCAGGGTTACACCAACACTTGTCAGTATGTGAGCTCTCTGACCCCAGGGAGCTTGCAAAGGAGGCAGATCTCTGGTTGATTGGCGGAAGGTCTGGTGTGTCATTAGGGGGTGTTCCTAAAGAAAGTGGCCTAGGTGTTTCCCTACCAGGTGTGGTGTGAGAGGCTTGTGTCCCAGGTAGGTCCCACTGTAATGGGATGTGTTCGGGTTCCCATGTCTTGTCTCAGAGGAGAGGGAGTGGGGGTGGGTTGTGTCCCAGGATGTCCAAGACCCAGTCTCATAGCCTGGTTGGGTCCATGAGTGGACACCAGAAGGGGAGCCTAGCCTGTGCCAAAGGGCCAGTTGCTCAGAGTTATTCCATTTTGCCAGTAGGACTTGGGCAGGTGGCTGGTGATAGCGTTCTGCCGGTCCTGGTGTCTGGTAGTCTGACTCCAGAGTGGAAGAGGCAAAAATCCAGGCGTATGGTTGAGGGGGCCTGCGGGCCCCAGTGGAGAACTTGGAGGGTCAGAGGTCAGCTCTGAGGCCATAGCCCACAGCCCACCAGGAATGACCTTGGTGATACCATTTCTGGGTTGGGGGAATCCAGACTGTGCCAGTTGGTCAGAGGTCAGGAGACCAGCACCAGCCAGACTCTACAGTAGTGTCGCTGTTGGGGAAGGTGTTTCTCTTGTGGGGGGGAAGTGCTGGTGCACCAGGCAGTGGTTCAACCTCAGGGTGATGATTCTGGGTTGGCTGATCAGGTTCAGGAGGTAAACTCTGACATGATAGGGAGTAGGTGTGCTCCCAAGGAAGTTCAGGTGCGCCAGGCAGTGGTTCAACCTGAGGGTGGTGACTCTGGGTTGGATGATCAGGTTCAGGGGGTAAACTCTGACCTGATGGGGAGTAGGTGCGCTCCCAAGGAAGTCCTGGTGCGCCAGGCAGTGGTTCAGCCGCAGGGTGGTGACTCTGGGTTGGATGGTCAGGTTCTGGGGGTAAGCTTTGACCTGGTGGGGGTTAGGTGTGCTCCCCAGGAAGTCCTGATTTGCCGGGCAGTGGTCCAGTCTGAGGGTGTTGACTTTGGACTGGGTAGACAGGTTCAGGGGGTAAACTCTGAACTGTTTGGGGGGCGGTTGGTGTGCTAACCACCCTGTGTGTGACTTCTGGAGGCACTTCCTGTGGAGGGGAGGTGCAGTGCTCTAGAAGTGGGGTTCAAGGAGGGGGAAACTCTCCCCAGACCATAGTGCAATCCATGGGTGGTGACCCTGGGTTGGGCGGCCAGTCGCCGGGTGGTGATACTGGGCTGGCGGGAGAATTGTGCAGGACGGCTGTACCCAACGCCCTGGCAATTCTGGATTCTAATGGTACCACTCCTAAGAGAGGAGGACGGAATCCTAGAAGGAGGGGTAGGGGGAAGAAAGACTCATCTCTAGCCCCTGTGGAACCAATGGGTGAAGACCCTAGCTTCATGAATCAGTGGCAGGGTAGACTACCTGAACTGATTGGAAGTGGAGTTGAGACAGGTTGCTATGCACCTGGGGCTACTGCCCCCACTCATTGTGGTTTCAGAGACCAGAGGTCCCTAGATGGCCTGGGGCCTGGTTCTGGCCATTGGCAGCTAGGAAGCCCATGTGGGTTACCCTAGGTTACCTTGGAAGCATTGACAGAGGGACCCAACTGGGATCAGAGTGGCATAGAACTGGAGCGTGCCCCTGCAGTTGCGGGCCGGAGTCCATGTTCTATCGCCCCACACAGGGAAGCCCATCAAGGTGTTAATTGATCTTCTCTGGCTTTAGGCTGGTGGGCGGTTGTGTTGGACCTGGCCCTTTTGGCGTGTTCATCCACTGACTTTTTGCTTCCTTCATCCTATTTTTTCTGACCTCTAGCTGTTAGCTATAGCACTTTACCGCTGCTGATCAGTGCTAAAGTGCAGGTGCTTTCCCTTCTAAAGTTGGTATGATTAGCTTATACCTAAATGACATTTTTAATTTACCTGTAAGTCCCTTGTACTGTGATATCCCTATACCCAGGGCCTGTAAATGAAATGCTACTAGTGGGCCTGCAGAGCTGCTTGTGACACCCACTGAAGTAGTCTCTCAAACCTGTCTCAGGCCTGTTATCACAGGGCCTGTGTGCACAGTTTCCTGTGACAGGGAGCTGGCATCTAAATTTACTTGCCAGGCCCAGAACTCCCCTTTTACTACATGTATGTCACCCCTACGGTAGGTCTTAGTTAGCCCTATGGGAAGGGTACCATGTATGTAGAAGGCAGGACATGTGCCTGGTAGCGTGGCAAGTCCTGGTAGTGCCAAACAGCCTATTTGGTTTCTCACTGCTGTGAGTGCTGCCTTCTCATAGGATTGCATTGGAAATGCCTTGCCATATGTGTAGGGGGTATTATCTGATTTATGAGGGGTGGCATAGGCATGTTTGGTATGGTTGTAATGGTAGTGACAAATGGTGCTTACTGGTGTAAGTGGATTTTTTATCACTATTATGAAATGCCACTTCTAGAAAGTGAGCATTTCTCTGTGCTTATGACTCTGGTGTTTTGCAGCTTGACTCCAATCCACGTCTGGGCAGAGTGACAGTTGGGTTTTGTGCATACTTTTCAGACAGTCTGTACACAAGGAGGGTGGAGGTGTCACAGTGCTGCATCTGCATTTTGAATAGTCTTCCTTGGCTGAGAGAAGGGGGAATCAGGCTCACATGCATCTGTAAAGGCTGTGCCCTGGCCTCACACATAAGGGTCGTTTACCCCCAACTGATGTTTGGAGCCTGTGCTGGAGGAGAGAATGTGCACTCCCAGAACCAGTTGTGACTGGTTGGAACCTCTTCTCCCCTTCTTTGTTACCACACTGCAAAACTGAGTATAAGTACAGTGGATTTTTCCCCACAATTTGGAGACACTCTGAACTTAACTTACCTGTAACTGGACACAGAATGCTGCTGGAGGTACTCACCAGGAACCACCTTGGACTGCTGCTGCTGTGCTGATCTGTGATCTGCTTGGTCCCCTGAGGAACTGCCAACTGCCTGCAAACTCTTTGTGCTGGCCTACTGCTGGGCGCTGCTTGTGTCCCCCAAGGGCGGGGTGCTGTGGCCCCTGACCCATGCAACTTCCTGAAGCGCAGAAGGAGCTCTTCCTTTTTCCTGATCTAATGCCTGGAGAGCACTCAGTTTGATTATCTCCAAGCGCCTTGTGAGTGTTTTTGTTGTATTTGTTGCACGCTTCGGAGAGATCGTTGCCATGGAGGAATCACAGCCACGACCCAGGTGTTTATTAAACACAAGTGCACTGAAAGCACACCATGTCCAGTGCCCCGGGGGCACCATTGAGTGAAGTCTCCTAGTGTGCCCCCGGGGCGAAGCACGCTCCGAGGAGTGGCCCTGTGGCACCAACCAGCGTCGATTGCTGCCCGCTTCACCGCTGTGGCCCGGTGAGCTTCTTTTTTGTGGGAGGGCGAGCGGGTAAGGAAGCCTCATCGGATGCTGCCCACCCCACCGGGCCCCTCAACTGTTTCTGGAGGATGGGCAGGGGGAGGAAGCATCATCAGAGGTTCCCCCTGCCCTACCGGAGTCCTCCTTTTTTGCCCTGAGAAACCACGAGCGGGGCGGAAGCCTCGCCGGAGGCCCCCACACCGCATGGTCCCCTTGTTGTTGTTTTAGCTTGCCCCCCCCCCCCCGGGTCCAGGAGAAGGCCCCAGAGATCGCGTGTCCCAGGAGGAGCCCGATAGAAAAAAAAATGGAGGGGTGGTTATGCCCCCCTCCCCTAAAATCACTAAAAGGCCCCCGCTTTGCACAGAAGAGTGCCTGGGGCCCATTTATTTTACTTCCTGGTACTAGAGATGCGTTGTCTTCATAACAACAGGTACTGTTTCAGAAATACACTTTTCTAATGTTCCTGGTGTGGGCATTATAGACTGGTATGTTAACTTGTTTTCTGTTATGATGTGCCATATCTTTGCTGATGTTCCTTTTATGAGCATGGCATGCTGCTATGTTTTTATGACTTGCCATGTGTTTTCTAATGTTCCTAGCATGGGCATTTATGATACTGTCATGGCAAGTGTATTGTGTAGTAATGTTTCCTGACTACTGCTTATGTTTCAGAATAATGAGTAACGTATGTGTTATATTTGACAAGTGCTGGTTTCTACAGGGTAACACTATTGTGTAACGTTCTCACAACTGCTTGGGTAGCAGGGTATTACTGACATGTTGTATTTGGTCTAATGATGTTGTGTACAATACAGTTTATTTTTCTATAACTTGGTGTTGTGTTTCCTTTGTGGTGGGAATAGTGTGCAACTGTGATGTGTGTGTTGTGCAAACGCTTTATACATTGCCTCTGGGATAGGTCTGACTGCCCCTGCCAAGCTACCAAGAGGTGAGCAGGGGTTATCTTGGATGTGTAACTCCCTGCCCTGACTAGAGTGGGTGGGTTCTGCCTGGCTTAGGTGCATACCCTAGCCAACCAGAAACACCATTTCTAACAGTGGTGATGGGAGACCAGGTGGTTATCGTGTGGTAGGAGTTCGCTGTTTGAGGGAGGTTGTCAAGGCTGGGAGTGGTGGGTTGGGGGTCGAAGTTGTTATAGATGGTTGTGATCTTGCAGTGGAAGTAGTCTGAGAGTGTATCACAGAGCTCCTAGGATGGGTGAATGGTGGTCTCTGTGACTGTTGGGTTGAAGAATTCCTTGATGATTCTTAAAAGTACTTTCATGTGGTTGGCTGCAGTTTTGAAGTGGTTGTTGACTGCTGCTCTCTTGGCTGCCTTTATTTGGTGGTGGTAGTTGTTGACTATGTGAGCTGCTCTATTGGAGGGGTCCTTGGTTATGCACCATTGTATCTCGTGTTGGTAGAAGTTATGTTTGGAGTTTATGCGCTCTGGAGTGTACCATCTCACTTATTTGACAGTGCTGCCTTCAGTGAGGTGACTTTGTTAGCATATCTAGATGATGAAATTCTGGATGGCCTGGTTGAGGTCCACCGTTGGCTCCGGTTGTGAGGTGCCTAGGGCCTGTGTCCATAGGGTCTTGGTTATCTTGCTCCAGCACTGGTGGGGTGTGTTGTGGGGCTTGTAGATGGTGTGCTGGGTGGCAGCAATGGTGAAGTGGACTATGTTGCAGTCGGTCCAGGTGAGTTCAATGTTGCTGGAGGTGAAGATGATGTTGAGTGTGACCGGATTTGTGCGTGGGCTTGGTGATCAGTTGGGTGAGGCTCATGTTGCTGAGTTTCTCCAGCCCCCAGCAAAGAGGAGGAGTTGGTGTCATTGGGGTCATTGAGGTGGAAATTGAGGTTGGCGAGTAGGACACAGTGAAGGGAGTCAATGGCAAGTGGGGCAATGAAGTTGGTGATGGCGTTGCAAAAAGATGGACATGGTCCCTGGGGTCTCTACAAGAGGGTGCCACACATCGTGGCATTGGCATCAGTCTGAAGCCGGACATTGAGGGGCACTGGGTCATCATCAATGATGGTACATTGGATGGTTTCTTTGAATATGATGGTGATGCCTCTGCTGTGTTCGTTAGTGCCGTCTCGGTGTAGCATCTTGTAGCCACCAGGGGTTGCCATGGAGATGTCAGGATTTGAGGAGTGGTTTAGCCATGTTTTGGTGATGAAGGGGATGTCTAGGTAATGGGTGGTGATGGTGTTCCAGATTTCTGTGGTGTGTTTGTATAGGGAGGGGCCTTTGAGTAGGATACACTGGAGATATAAGGGTTGTTTGCTGTCTTCTGCATGGGTGTGGTATGCGCATCAATGTGGGCAGGTGGGTCTGAGTTGCAGGAGAAGCGGCAATGCCAGCAGATGAAGAGTCTTTTGGTTGTCCTGGGAGGGTGTGGGGGCAGAAGCAGCAGAGGTGGGAAGAGCTTCAGCAGTCATGCGCACAGGAAGTGGGCAGAGTTGTCAACAAGATGGGAAGGCCAAGGGGAGCTGTGTCCAGCCTGAGGAGGTCAGCCACTTAGGCATTAAGAAAGACTGTCAATACTGAAGCAAAGTAAAAGAGTAACTGGAGGAAAAAGATAAAGGTAAACCAAAAGAAGGTCCCAAAGAATAAAATTTCCACAGTTAGGTGACCATCCTATGTCTGGAGTTAACAGAGCTAACGAAGAACATCCAAAAAGGCAATCACTCAGGATATACATGTGTATACCATTGTCTTTTTCCTCCTGCAAAGAAAACACAAGCTTCATTAAATCCTTTGGCTCCTGTGTTTGCTAGCCCTAAACTCCTTGCATAAAGCAAGCTATCTGCACATGCTATTTCGTCAGTAAACTTCAACAGTGAGATAAGAAAGGTAGAGCCAACTCCAAATACCTTTTGAGTTCCTAAGATTATAGATCTCTTTGCAAATTGAACTGATCCATTAAATAGACAGAAATAAATTAAGATTATTACACAACTATCCACAATTTAACTCCCTCACTTCCTCACAAATAAAGTTGATCACCTACCCCAACAAACATGGCCTTCCCACAGTGCACACAGAATTTTGGGCACATTTTATTCCCACAATAGTGCTACAGGACAGTGAAAGACATAAATGGTGTTGATGTCGTAGGGGTGTTAATCCCTTGTCCTCCATCTCTCACCTGCTTGTCTTTGTGCACAATAGTGGTTCCATGGACACACTATCAGTATATATTGCCCAAGGATGGCGACAAATAAGGATACCGCCATGTGGTCACTGACATTTGGCCGCTCCGCGGTCAAAAGACCGCGGAGGCCATTCTGGCTTTCCCGCTGGGCTGGCGGGCGCCCGCCAAAGGAGCACCCGCCGGCCCAGCGGGAAAGGCCCTGTAACATAGAAGCCGGCTCCGAATGGAGCCGGCGGTGTTGCAGGGGTGCGACGGGTGCAGTTGCACCCGTCGCGATTTTCACTGTGTGCTAAGCAGACAGTGAAAATCATGCTGGGGCCCTGTTAGGGGGCCCCTGCACTGCCCATGCCAGTGGCATGGGCAGTACAGGGGCCCCCAGGGGCCCCACGACACCCGTTCCCGCCATCCTGTTCCTGGCGGTAAAAACCACCAGAAACAGGGTGGCGGGAAGGGGGTCGGAATCTCCATGGCGGCGCTGCTTGCAGCGCCACCAGGGAGATTCAGCTCAGACAGGGGAAATCCAGCGGGAAACCGCCAGATCCCCTTTTCTGACCGCGGCTTTACCGCCACGGTCAGAATGGGCAGGGAAGCACCGCCAGCCTGTTGGCAGTGCTTCCGTGGTCCTCATCGACCGCCAGGGTTGGAATGACCCCCATAGTCAGTTCAAGATTCATAATCAAAATTTTAATGTCTCCTGGTCCTGGCTTCTGAGGAATCTGAATGAAAACAAATTGAACAGTATTTCTAAACTCCCTGTTTAACAATAATTTAGAGACTATCTCCTGGAATTTGGGGAGCTTGGAAATGGATAAGCTGAATAGACTGCTGTGATTAAATCCAGCAATTTTTTTGTCTCCAAGAGACTTGGTCCACAGCAAAATTTATCTGGGAAAACTAATATAGTATTGATGTTTGGGCTCTAAGGGTTAGAAAAGGCAACGCCAGGGGTGGCCTTCATTTCAGTTGAGATCCAGTGGGAGTTCATCCTTTTGTCCAGAGAAAATTCCTAAATGATAATAATGTGTTATTATAATGTAAAATGTCAAATGCTTCAATAAAAGTCCATAGAAATAAGGATCAGGATGATGCCTGGTCCATCCCCGACCCAGTCTTCCTGCCTAAGGTAAAGGAAGTCAAACATGGGGAATGTTGTTGGAATTGCTGCATGGAATAAATGGTGTGATCTTAAATGGAAGAATTAATGGGGTTGTCCTGGCATCCTGGCACCTCATACAAGAAAAGTTTTTTTGGCTCCTCTACTATTCATTACATTATAACTAGTTATGATCTATTTCACAGATTTTAATCTTTTCATTCTGTGTTTGGTCAAGGCTGTGATCATGCAATAATAAATACAAAGCTTGGAGTGCAATTTCAACAAAAGCCGTCTTGGTCTTCAACAGAAGGAAATGGAGTAGCTACTATAGCCCGTAACCGAGGTTGAATCATTTGGAATTCTGACAATGGGGGTTATTCCAACTTTGGAGGAGGTGGTAATCCGTCCCAAATGTGACGGATTTACCACCAGCCGTATTACGAGTTCCATAGGATATAATGGACTCGTAATACGGCTGGTGGTATATCCGTCACTTTACCGTCACTTTTGGGACGGATTACCACTTCCTCCAAAGTTGGAATAACCCCCAATATAACTAGGATGAATACATTAGTCAAGTCCCTATGGACTCAACAGACATTAAAGGAAAGGGCACACATTAATTTATTTGAAGATATTGTTTCAAATGCTATGCAAGAGATCCAGAGGAGATGCTAACCTAGTAAGAAAAAGGTACTTCCCACTAGAGATCCAAAGAATGCTGATCTCTTGCAAATGTTAAAGAAGCTCATGCAACACCAGTTTATCAAATTTTCAGTCAACAGGGGCAACAAAATCACATTCTGTGAAGAAAAAGGAGAAACATTTGCTCTGCAATTATGCAAAAAAATAATGGATAAGAACTGGGTGGGCCTGCTAAAAGCAGCCCAACAAAAAAACCATAAGATCTTTTGCCAGTTCTTTGCAAAATGTATAGCATGATCCTGAAGGTTGAAGTAAACTTCTTACCCCAATTTTCTCCTAATATTGCACTATGGGGCAAATTCCAAATTCATGTACAGGAAGTATAATTGTCCTCTTGCATTAAAAAGGCTCTTGATTCTCCCTGAGTAATTATTGTCAAAGCACCCTACTAGATGCAACAGGGAAGATTTTTGCCATGGACCATTTTACGGAATGGACATACTCACTGGGTGTGATTCTGTTAGCTCAGTTGGGTTTCAGACCCAATCACTTAGTGAAATCACAAGTTATATACTCCGTGTGTGTTGATTTATCAACAGCATTTCATAGGGTCGATAGTGCCACCATTTGGAGAAAACTGGTTAATCTGGAGATCCCAAGTGATTTAGTAAGATTTATTATTGCACTTCATATGCCCACTTAGGGCCAGATGTAGGAAGCATTTTGCGCGTCGCAAACTGCGAAAAATGCAGTTTGCGACGTGCAAAAGGCTTAACGCAATGCACAACCTCAAATTGCGAGTTGGTACCGACTCGCAATTTGAGGCTGCGACTCGCAAATAGGAAGGGGTGTTCCCTTCCTATTTGCGACCGCATCGCCATGCTGAGTTGGTTTGTGACCGCGAAGGACCCCTTCCCCTTTGTGAATGCCCAAAAAAATATTTTTTCCTATGGACCACTGCCTACTCTGAAAAAACCGAAACCAAATGGAAAACCTTTAAGGAAAACGGGCTGCAAAAAGAAAAAAAAAAAACTGCTTTATTAAAAAAGCAGTTACCGACATGGTGGTCTGCTGTCTCCAGCCGGCCATCATCGCTGTGAGTGCAGGGACTCGCTATGGGGTCGCAAACTGCAACCCACCTCATTAATATTCATGAGGTGGGTCTTTGCGACCCCATAGCGAGTCGCAGAAGGTGTCTGAGACACCTTTCTGCATAATATTTTGCGAGTTGCAAATTGCGAGTCGCTATGACTCGCAATTTGCAAGTCGCTAAATATTTTTGGGCCACATCTGGCCCTTAGTGTGGAGTTTTAATGGAGGGTAGCAAGGGACTGACTGTTAAGATTTAAACACAAAATGGATTGAAACAGGGCTGTATTTTAGTTTGTCTTTTGTTTTCAATTTATCTTGATTTACCAGCCTGCTTTAGCTATATTAATATTTTTCCTTCTCAAATTGCACTTCATATTTTGCATGTTTTATTATATGCTGATGACGTGGTCATATTTGATCTCACACCTATTGGCCTGCAGTGAAATCTTGATGTTGCTTTTAAGTACGCGGAGGATAATTTTCTGAATATAAATTTTGCCAAGACCAAGGTATTCCTTTTAGAGGAAAAAGGTGGCATCACTTTTTTAATTGGAGGCTGAGGGGAAGACCCCTGAATATAGTACAAACCTACACATACCTAGGAAGGGTCTTCACTTAGGGGGTGATTCTAATCCTGGCGGTCGGTGTTAAAGCGGCGGCCAACCCGCCAACAGGCTGGCGGTAAAAAATATGGAATTCTGACCCTGGCGGGAACCGCCAACACAGACAGCCACTTTAACACTCCGCCCGCCACGGCGGTACAAACAAACAGCGCGGCGGTCACCGCCAACAGCCAGGCGGCAGACAATGTACCGCCCACACTATCACAACTCACCAATCCGCCACCTTTTCCGGGGCGGGAGCACCGCCGATAAAAACACGGCGGAAACAGACTACGAACGGGAAAACACTCACCACTACGCACTCCAGGACGAAGGAGGACAGCATGGAACCCGAATTAAACATCCTACCTGCTCTCGTCTACCTTCTCATCTACCACGAGTACGAAGTCCGGCGCAGACGACAACGGTGAGTACTGCACCTACGACACACGGGAGGGGGGAGGACGAAAGGTTACGGGCACACACATATGCGACCCCCCCCCAACTATGTACACACCAATGCAGAGCAACAAGTCACAGTGACACCACCCAAACACCCCTGAAAAATGCTAGGACATAATCAAATTTGGAATAAATATTTATGTACCAAAAAGCTCCTGAAAATTATCGTACAACCATGAAAGATATTCACAAGAAAACAAATGACATACACATCAGTGTATAACTGAAGTAACAAGTCCTGCACATCCTACGAATTCATCATGTCCGTGGGCCAAAGTTTTGAGAAACAAGGGCAAAGACCACACAGGAGACCTGAGTCCTTTGGAGAGAACACTGCAGGGGCATCAGATGTAAAAACTACAGGCACCTCAGGGGGAAGGGAAGGGGGGGGCGCCACAGCCACATGAGTCCACGACGCCAGATCCACGAGGAGCCACCATGCCCACTGTACCATCCTGGGGAGTGCAAAGCCACAGTCTCTCAATGTCTCTACAGTGGGTGGGCTGCCCACTGTACCATCCTAAGGAGTGCAAAGCCACAGTCTCTCAATGTCTCTACAGTGGGTGGGCTGCCCACTGTACCATCCTGGGGAGTGCAAAGCCACAGTCTCTCAATGTCTCTACAGTTGGTGGGCTGCCCACTGTACCATCCTGGGGAGTGCAAAGCCACAGTCCATCAGGTGGATGACAGTCTCCACTGGTCAAGGAGGAGGCATGGTGGGCACAGTGAAGCATAAACAGTGATTGAGACGGCGGTGCCCAGCGGAGCGGTGCTTGACAGGAGGGGCCCGGCGGAGCGGTGCTTGAGACAGCGGGGCCCAGCGGAGCGGTGCTTGAGATGACGGGCCCAGCAGAGCGGTGCCTGAGATGAAGGGCCCAACGGAGCGGTGCTTGACAGGAAGGGCCCAGTGGAGCGGTGCTTGAGAAGAAGGGCCCAGCGGAGCGGTGCTTGAGATGAAGGGCCCAGCGGAGCGGTGCTTGAGAAGAAGGGCCCAGCGGAGCGGTGCTTGAGATGAAGGGCCCAGCGGAGCGGTGCTTGAGACGGCGGGGCCCAGCCGAGCGGTGCTTGAGAAGAAGGGCCCAGCGGAGCGGTGCTTGACAGGAAGGGCCCAGCGGAGCGGTGCTTGAGACGGCGGGGCCCAGCGGAGCGGTGCTTGAGAAGAAGGGCCCAGCGGAGCGGTGATTGAGAAGAAGGGCCCAGCGGAGCGGTGCTTGAGATGAAGGGCCCAGCGGAGCGGTGCTTGAGAAGAAGGGCCCAGCGGAGCAGTGCTTGAGATGAAGGGCCCAGCGGAGCGGTGCTTGAGACGGCGGGGCCCAGCGGAGCGGTGCTTGAGAAGAAGGGCCCAGCGGAGCGGTGCTTGAGAAGAAGTGCCCAGCGGAGCGGTGCTTGACAGGAAGGGCCCAGCGGAGCGGTGCTTGACAGGAAGGGCCCAGCGGAGCGGTGCTTGAGACGGCGGGGCCCAGCGGAGCGGTGCTTGAGATGAAGGGCCCAGCGGAGCGGTGCTTGAGACGGCGGGGCCCAGCGGAGCGGTGCTTGAGATGAAGGGCCCAGCGGAGCGGTGCTTGACAGGAAGGGCCCAGCGGAGCGGTGCTTGAGAAGAAGGGCCCAGCGGAGCGGTGCTTGACAGGAAGGGCCCAGCGGAGCGGTGCTTGAGACGGCGGGGCCCAGCGGAGCGGTGCTTGAGATGAAGGGCCCAGCGGAGCGGTGCTTGAGAACAAGGGCCCAGCGGAGCGGTGCTTGAGAAGAAGGGCCCAGCGGAGCGGTGCTTGAGACGGCGGGGCCCAGCGGAGCGGTGCTTGAGACGGCGGGGCCCAGCGGAGCGGTGCTTGAGATGAAGGGCCCAGCGGAGCGGTGCTTGAGACGGCGGGGCCTAGCGGAGCGGTGCTTGAGACGGCGGGGCCCTCTTCAGCGGTGCCTATCCTCACGGCGGGCCCTGTTCAGCAGTGCTCTTCTCCACGGCGGGCCCTGTTCAGCGGTGCTCTTCTGCACCGCGGGCCCTGTTCAGCGGTGCCTATCTTCACGGCGGGGCCCTGTTCAGCGGTGCTCTTCTGCACCGCGGGCCCTGTTCAGCGGTGCTCTTCTCCACGGCGGGCCCTGTTCAGCGGTGCTCTTCTGCACCGCGGGCCCTGTTCAGCGGTGCTCTTCTCCACGGCGGGCCCTGTTCAGCGGTGCTCTTCTCCACGGCGGGCCCTGTTCAGCGGTGCTCTTCTGCACCGCGGGCCCTGTTCAGCGGTGCTCTTCTCCACGGCGGGCCCTGTTCAGCGGTGCTCTTCTCCACGGCGGGCCCTGTTCAGCGGTGCTCTTCTGCACGGCGGGCCCTGTTCAGCGGTGCTCTTCTCCACGGCGGGCCCTGTTCAGCGGTGCTCTTCTCCACGGCGGGCCCTGTTCAGCGGTGCTCTTCTGCACCGCGGGCCCTGTTCAGTGGTGCTCTTCTCCACGGCGGGCCCTGTTCAGCGGTGCTCTTCTCCACGGCGGGCCCTGTTCAGCGGTGCTCTTCTGCACCGCGGGCCCTGTTCAGCGGTGCTCTTCTCCACGGCGGGCCCTGTTCAGCGGTGCTCTTCTCCACGGCGGGCCCTGTTCAGCGGTGCTCTTCTCCACGGCGGGCCCTGTTCAGCGGTGCTCTTCTCCACGGCGGGCCCTGTTCAGCGGTGCTCTTCTCCACGGCGGGCCCTGTTCAGCGGTGCTCTTCTGCACCGCGGGCCGTGTTCAGCGGTGCCTATCTTCACGGCGGGGCCCTGTTCAGCGGTGCTCTTCTGCACCGCGGGCCCTGTTCAGCGGTGCTCTTCTCCACGGCTGGCCCTGTTCAGCGGTGCTCTTCTGCACCGCGGGCCCTGTTCAGCGGTGCTCTTCTCCACGGCGGGCCCTGTTCAGCGGTGCTCTTCTCCACGGCGGGCCCTGTTCAGCGGTGCTCTTCTGCACCGCGGGCCCTGTTCAGCGGTGCTCATCCAGCAGGTCAAGGGAGCCAGACCTGGCCTGGACTCCCTGCTCAGTCGCCCTCGGACCGTGACGTTTCTGGACCCTTCGGGGACGGACTCCTGGCCTCCTTAGTGTCCTCCTTCCCAGCTGGGATGTGACATGTGGGGTCCACCTTCTCCGCGCTCCTGCTGCCCTTCCGCTCCTTTGATGGGGCTCTCGGGCCCTTGCCTCCCCTAGATGGTGTGGGTGGTGAAGTGGCCGCACATTGCTCCTTGGGGGCAGCCCTGTCGGTCCTCGCACGGCGGCCCTTGTTTTTGCGGGTCCTCTTGCCGGGGGGGGGGGGGGCTGGACGTGTCCTTGCTGCTGATCGATGTGTCACTGCTGGCAAAGGGTGGGCTCCAGAACCCATGCACAACAGTGACACCCGAAGCTGGGCTGGTGGTGGCTGCGGTGCTCTTGGGACTCTTTGCAGATGGAGGGGGGAGCTCATCGGAGGGAAAGAGGTCAAGATTAGCCAGGAAAAGTTTTTTAGGGCCAAGGTAAAGGGTAGGAGAAGTGGAGATGGAAGTGGAGGAAGAGGAGGTGGTTGTAGGAGATTCAGGTGTGCTGTCATTGGGTGAAGGTGCTGGTGCTGTAGGCTGTCGTGAGGTGGATGTCTGTTGGGTGGGTGGCTGCCTGCGTTTGTGTGTCTTGGAAGAGGGGGTGACAGACACAGTGGGAGAGGACACAGGGGACGTGTAAATGGCAGTGGGGGTGGTGACTGCACGAGTGTGGACTGTACTGGAGGGTGAGGTGATGATGGAAGCACTGGCTGATGTTGGGGTGCATGCAGGTGTGAGTGTAGACGTCACAGGGAGGGAGGAGGGAGACGAGGAGGAGGGGGACACAGAGGTGGTTGTGACTGTTGGAATGTCTGCATCTGGGTGTTGCTTGGGTGAGTGTTTGTGGGATCTGTGGTGCTTGTGTTTGGATGAGCTGCTCTTGGGTGGTGAGGTGTGTGCAGGCTGGTCTGATGGTGTGGATGGGATAGGCTGAGGAACAGGAGACAGAGAAAGGCTGGAGGCAGTAAGAAGAGGGAGGCTGGAAACAGGGGCAATGGCTGCCGTCAGTGCTGAGGCCAGAGCAGTGAACGCTCGTTGATGGGCAGCCTGACCCGAATTAATGCCCTCCAGGTACGCATTGCTCTGTTGCACCTCCCTTTGCACCCCCTGGATGGCATTCAAAAGGGTCGTCTGCCCAACAATGAGCGTCCTCACCAGGTCAATGAGCTCCGCACTGAGGGCAGCAGGGGCAACAGGGGCAGGGGCTGAGGTGGCTGGGGCGAAGGACACGCGCGCCTTCCTGGGCGAGCGGGCACGGAGCGTAGGCTGAGGGGCTGCTGGGAGGGCGGTGGTGGTGCGCTGGGAGGCGGCTGTACCTGTAGAGGCGGGGGGCCCGGATGTTGCCGCCACCGCTAGGGAGCTCCCATCCGAGGACGTGTCGCTGTCGCTGCTCTCACCAGCAGTCCCCGTCGTGGTGCTCCCCTCGCCCTCCGGATCACTGGTGCCCTCGGTGTCTGTTCCTGGGCCCACCGGGGCCTTGTGTCCTGCAGCTCCCTCGTGCTCCGATGCCAAATCTCCTCCGCCTGATGATGCTAATGCACACATGCACAAGAAGATGAAGAGAAAGGGTGGGGGGAGAAAAAAGAAGACCAGGTTGAGTGCATGCAATGTCAACACCGTTGGCGGAGAGGACAGACACAGGAGCCTAATGCACTAAGCCGCGCATTCGGGGTACACTACTCAGTACTACTGACTAGGACAACAGGCCAAGAGACGTCAAACGCGCACATGGGAGATGCTGGACCTTCAATGGCTGTACTTGTCACCCTACAGAGGTGGGGGCCGGGGGCACAGGGCCATGCCTAAGGGAGAGGACTACACTACAGAAAGCGCCCTGGCCTAATGTCACCCACAGCCCTCCTCCCCCACCCAGACGCCTCCACTGCGCAGAAAGATAGGAGAATGTGCTGATACTCACCCCCTTGTGTCTGCTGTGATGTCTTAAGGTGCCCATCCAATTCAGGGTAGGCCACTGCCAGGATCCGGGACATCAGGGGGGTCATGGTGCGACTGGCACCCCTCCTAGGTTGGGAGGCCATCCCCAGCAGTGTTTCTGCGGTCTTCCTTGTTCCGCGGCAGATGTCCTCCCACCTCTTGCGGCAGTGGGTGCCCCGTCTGTTGTGGACCCCCAAGTTCCGGACTTCCTTGGCGATGGCACGCCAAATCTCGATCTTCTGATGGGCGCTGACCTATTTGACATGTACAGAGTGGAAAGGAGGAAATCATCAATGACCTGCATGTTAGATGTGATTGGCCCCCCCCACCAACTTTGCCATATGGCACATGCTCTCATCTGTCGGGCGTTGCACTCCTCATTCGCCCCCCACCCCACCAACTTACATCCACCCCAATCCACACAGGCATAGCCCATTCCATGTGCACCCGGTGTACTCACTTGTTGGTCTGGAGGACCGTAGAGTAGGGCATACTGGGGGAGGACCCCATCCACGAGCTTCTCCAACTCTTCAGACGTGAAGGCAGGGGCCCTTTCCCCGGTCGCAGCAGCCATTGTATCTTCCAGACCGAGGTCACAGCAGCACTTGCAGTATAGGTCCTCTCCTGTGGATAATCAGGTCTCGAGTGATTAATCAGATAGAAAATGGCAGTCACGCCCGCAGCGGTGCATACCGCGGCGGTGCGTACCGCGACCGCCGGCGCACATCGTCATTGGCTCCTGAAACCCATAGGGTTCAATGTTAACCAATGCGGCTTTGCGCCGCGGTCTTCGACCGCCTACCGCCACGGTGTGCCCCGCCAGCGCATTGACCTCACATCCCATTGTCCCACTTCACAGGTCAGGCAGCCGCCATTTCAAGGGCCTACATGGCTTAATTTTGACTGCGACACACAGGCCTAGGCCTTGCATTGCCACACATACACGCCTTTCAACCCATTGCCATTCTTTACCTGTGCAAGCTGTCTGTACGTACCTGTGGTTTGCCTGAGTCTGTGCTCCATGTTGTCCTTCCTAGGCACCGTCCGCTGGGACTTGCGAGGAGAAGGACGAATCCTCGCATGTACCGACCGCTAGTGGACCTGTCGACAATGGAAGAACGCCATATAATACTTCGATACAGACTTGACCGTGCCACTATCCATGAACTGTGTGCCCAGCTGAAGCCAGCCCTGATGTCCCCCATCCGCCAACCCACAGGGATTCCCCCTCTGGTGCAGGTTTTGTCAGTCCTCCATTTTTTGGCAACTGGGTCATTCCAGACCACAGTGGCCATGTCATCTGGAATGTCTCAGCCTATGTTTTCAAAGATTTTGAGCAGAGTGTTGTCTGCCCTGATGAAACTCATGCGGAGCTACATCATTTTCCCAGAGGAGGGTGACTTGCCTACAGTGAAGGGTGATTTCTATGCCCTGGGACATATCCCCAACATCATTGGTGCCATTGATGGGACCCATGTGGCTCTGGTACCCCCAAAAGACGATGAGCAGGTGTACAGAAACAGAAAAAGTTATCATTCGATGAATGTCCAGGTGGTCTGTTTGGCTGACCAGTACATCTCCCATGTAAATGCCAAGTTCCCAGGGTCAGTGCATGACGCGTATGTGATGCGAAATAGCAGCATCCCCTATGTGATGGAGCAGCTACAGAGACAACGTGTGTGGCTAATAGGTGACTCTGGTTACCCCAACCTGCCTTGGCTACTGACCCCAGTGAGGAATCCCCGGACCAGGGCAGAGGAACGGTACAATGAGGCCCATGGGCGAACTCGGAGGATCATCGAAAGGACCTTTGGCCTCCTGAAGGCCAGGTTTAGGTGCCTGCATATGACTGGGGGATCCCTGATGTACTCACCAAAGAAGGTGTGCCACATCATCGTGGCCTGCTGTATGCTTCACAATCTGGCATTGCGACGTCAGGTTCCTTTCCTGCAGGAGGATGGTGCAGATGGTGGTGTTGAAGCAGCTGTGGAGCCTGCGGAGAGTGAAGAGGAGGAAGACTCAGAGGACGACACAGACAACAGGGACAGAGTAATAGAACAGTATTTCCAGTAGCACACAGGTAATAATCACCCATGCCATTTTACATTTCCTGAAAGCCTCCTGCATCTCAACTTTGTTGATTTCCCCCCAGACCTATAAACATGATGTTTGATTTTCCCTTCCCTTTTCTGTGCTGTATGAGCCACTGCGTGACCTCGGCTTGGTTGGCCCATGGACTAATGCTAAGTTACCTCGGTATGTGTAATTCACAATGTTAATAATACGTAATTGATATGTAATGTGTCATACATTTGTAAATAAGACAGGCTGAGTCCTGATTGATTTCAGTGCAATGTTTGATTTATTATTAGTGCATAGATATTGGTACATGATAGTGAAACAGTGATGGGTGGGGGTGGAGTAATGTCCATGGCGGAGTCCAGTTCTCAGTCTCACAGGTGCATTGTCCATATGCCTGTGGCAGGATGGAGCAGGGGCAGTTCAAGGTTTGACAGGGTGGCAATGTGGAACAGTGGGAGGACTTCAGGGGGTATGTGATGCTGGCGGGGGACTTGACATCCTACTCTGTCGTTTTTTTTTATCTCAGGCTCCTTTTGCGGGGCGGTTGTTGTTCAGCAGGAGGTGGGGTTCTGGTGGGCTGTCGTTGTGGTGGGGCCTCCTGTCCACTAGCGCCGGCGGAGGTGGTAGGCTGTTCCTGTTCCTGGCTAGTGACAGGGGCCCTGTGTGATGCCACATGGTCCCGAAACGTGTCCTCTATACGGTTCAGGGCCTGGACTATGCTCCCCATAGCGGTTGAGATGTTGCTGAGTTGGTCGCTGAACCCCATGTAGCGTTGCTCCTGCTGTGCCTGGATCTCCTGGAACCTGGCCAGTACCGTCGCCATCGTCTCTTGTGAGTGGTGGTAGGCTGCCATGACGGTGGTGAGGGCCTCTTGGAGAGTGGGTTCCCTGGGCCTCTCCTCCCCCCCCTGTCGCACAGCAGCCCTCCGAGTTGCCCTGTTTCCCTGGGCCTCTGTCCCCTGGAAGGTGTTCCCACTCCCACTGCCCCCAGGTCCCTGTTGTTGTTGGGTTGGTGGGTTACCCTGGGGGCCCTGTAGTGGTAGACACACCGCTGCTTGACCTGTCCTAGAGACAGAGGCATGGGCCCGCTGGGTGGGAGCTGTGCTGTTGTTCCCAGAGGGGGTTGGGTCTGCAGTGGCCTGTGTCTGGGTGTGGGGAACCGACTGCCCAGAGGTCCCCGATGGTCCGGGCTGGTCGTCAGGTTCCAGGTCGACAGAGCTGCTGTCATCACTAGGGGCCTGTTCCGGGGGTGGGATGGACATTTCTGGTCCCTCCTGACTGGTGTGTTGTCGTTCGGGTCCTGCATGGGGTAAGAGGGTATGGTTATTGTTTCTGTGTGTGCATTCGCTTGCGTTTTATGGGTGCCCTTGTCCCCCAGTGCTGGCATTCCCTTGGGGGAGGTGTTGTGAGGGTGTTTTGTGGGGGGGGGGGATGGGTATGTGCAGTGGTCATGCTTAGGTGATGGGTGTCCATAGTTTGGGGGTGGCATGCAGGGGTTGGTGTTGGGTGGGTTGTGCTGGGGAGACATTCTCAGGGAGGATGTGTGCTGGGGGGTTGGGGGTGAGGGTGGGGGTTAGCATGCTGGGGGGGGGTGAAGTGGTTGGCCTTGTACTTACCAGAGTCCATTCCTCCGTGTACTCCAGCGAGGCCATCAGGATGCAGGATGTTTAGTACCTCTTGCTCCCATGTTGTGAATTCGGGTGGAGTGGGTGGGGGTCCCCCGCCAGTCTTCTGCACTGCGATGTTGTGTCGCGAGACCATCGAGCGCACCTTCCCCCGTAGGTCGTTCCATCGTTTGCGGATGTCGTCTCGATTTCTGGGATGCTGTCCCACCGCGTTGACCCTGTCCACGATCCGCTGCCAGAGCTCCGCCTTCCTCGCTATGGTGGTGTGCTGGACCTGTGAGCCGAAGAGCTGGGGTTCCACTCTTATGATCTCCTCCACCATGACCCGGAGTTCTTGGTCCGAAAAGCGTGGGTGCCTTTGTGGTGCCATGGGGTGGTGTGTATGAGGTGTGGGGTGGTGTATGTGATGATGTGTGTGTTGGTGTGTCGTGCTTTGTGCTTCTATGTGGTGTGTGTGATGTTGTGGTGTGCCTCTGTGTGTCTGGCTCTCTATTCTCTGATGTGTCTCTCTCTCCTTCGTCTCTGGTTTTTGTTGGTAGGGGTTTGTGGGTGATGTGGGTGTGTGTTTTATATGGTATTGGATGTGTGGGAGTGGTGTGTGTATGTGTTTCAGGTGTGTGCCTTTCAAATTGTCCAATGTGGTAGGGGTTTGTAAAGGTGTGTGTATTTTGACCGCGGCGGTGTGTACCGCCAATGGAATACCGCGGTTGAATGACCGCTGCGTCGATTTGCGGGTCATAATGGGATGGGCGTATTTCTGTTGGCGTGGCGGTTGAGGTTTGGTCTTCTCCAGTTTACCGCTGGCCGCTGATGTGGCGGACTGCAGTGGAGGGCGGATTTTCGGAGGTTTTGCAGTTGTGGGTCAGAATGTCCTTGGCGGCTGGCCGCGGCGGTATTGTGGCAGCCTTCTGACCGGCGGTAAGCGGCTTTTACCGCCGAGGTCAGAATGACCCCCTTAGTCTCTTGAAAATACATCTCATCTTTCCCACTTTGGTTCTAAAGGAGCAACTCATATTGGTGCTTTAAAAAAGCATTATTCCTCCTCCAGTATGCAACATTTTATAACCTTCTTGGATATTTATTGGGCAAACATACCTCCCATTTTATCTTATGCCTCAAAATATATTCCCATAAGCAAATTATTTGTTTTAAATTTATTCGAAAGGACGTTTCTCTGGAAGATATTATCCTTAAGCCAAACAATTCCTGTCCAAGTACTACACTTAGAATTCTCCCTCTTTAGTGCTTATTCCACATAATTAGCTAACGTAATCAGATCGGCTTAAAAGGTATTGTATGCACCAGAAGCCACCCTGAGAGACATCTTAAGGCAGTAAAGTTTTAATGTAAAAATGAAAATGTATACTTGTAATAATAATCTTAAGGTTGCACTAGCGCAATTCTACTGTACTGTTGACCTTTTCCAGATGTGTGCACCATCACAACTCAAAGTGTTTCTACAAAATACGGCTGCCTGAACAAGCTGCACTTGTGACTTTACATGCTGATCGCAGTTAGAAACATATAGGCCTTACTCTGACAGTATGGGGGTAATTTTGACCCTGGCGGTAAAAAATGCCTACCGCCGCTGCAATGGCCACCAAAAGACCATCGCCGCTGCTAGCAGCCGTCCGCCCTATTATGACCACAGCCAGATTTCCGCCAGAAGGATGGCAGAAATCTGGCTGTGGCCATTCCAGTGGATGGTGGTAAGGTGGCCCTGCTGCCAGCAGCAGCGCCACACCAGTAGACCGTCGAAGACCTTATCATGACCTCTGATATGGCCTGGTGGTGTTCTGCTGGTGGGCGCTGCTGCTGGCAGCAGTGCCCCGTCCCGTCTCCTGCCAGAGGACCCCCTCACAACAGGTAAGTCGGGTGCTTCGATAGGGGAGGGGGTGGGGGATGTTGTGTGTGTGTGCATGTATGGATGTATGAGTGATTGTAAGTTGTGTTGTGTAAATGTGTATGTGCTTGTATGTATGTAAGTGTGTGTGGATGTGTGTGTGAATGGATGTCTGCATGCGTGGTTGAAAGTGGGAATGAGTGTGTGAATGCGTGTTTGAGTGTGTGAATGAAGGTGCGTGAATGAAGGAGGGGTCTGGAGTGAGGGGTGGGGGAATCCGGGGGAGAGTGAGTGAAGCAGGGAAGACCCCCTATCAGTGAAAGGGAAGGAATTCCCTATCACTGATAGTGCCTACCGCCATGGTTTTTGTGGCGGTGCGGTTGTCACGAAAACCATGGCGGTAGGCTGGGTAATAATCCTGTGGGTAATGAGAGCGCACCAACAAACACAGCAGAGGCATCACCACCATATTCAAAGAAACCATCCAATGTACCATCACTGATGATGACCCAGTGCCCCTTAATGTCTGGCTTCAGACTGATGCCAATGCCACGATGTGTGGCACCCTCTTGTAGAGACCCCAGGGACCATGTCCAGCTTTTTGCAACGCCATCACCTATTTGAACAATATTAATCTAAATCAATAACATTTGATATTGAATTTGATTTTAAATAAATCCTAAGTATTTTGTTTTCAGCGCTTTCTGAGAGTATCGTGAATTGGCATAGAGTGGAATGGCGTTCATTAAAGTGGTGTAGAGTATAGTCGAGAAAATTGTTATAAACTGGAGTGGCATCTCATACAGTAGAATGTAGTGCTGTGTTGTAAAGTGTTGGAAACTGTTTTAGAGTGCAGTAGAGTGTTCTACAATAGAGGGTGCGGGCATAAAGCTAAGTACAAATTTGGAAAGATGTTATTAAACCTTCTTTCTTGCCCCCTTTCCTGGAGGAACTCACTGAATCCTGTGCCATTGATTGGGCAATGGTACAGGCACTTAAGTTATATCACAATCACATAGGTTGGGACAAAGAATACCCCTACCATGTAATTCTGATTAAAAACCAACCCCAACCTCAACCTCAATATCCAATAAAACATGATGCTAAAGCACCCGTGAGAGAAATTCTGGCACAACTGGAATACCAGGGCGTAATTGAACCTTGCGTCTCCCCAATTAATAATCCTCTATTCCCAGTAGCTAAACCGGACCATTCATACAGAATAGTCTTAGACTACAGACACTTAAACAGTCATACAGGTACATATGCTATACAAAACTCACGTAGCACAGCACTTATGAACAACAGAGTGCGCAAAAAATACAAAACAACACTTAATATTTCCAATGGTTTCTTCTGCCAAAATATAACACCTGAGAGTAGAGACCTAACACATTTCAGCGCACTAGGCTCCCAGAAGAAATTCTGTCCTGTACCCCAGGGGTACAAGAACAGTCCAAGACTGTTCGTGGCTTGTGTGACTTCAAATTTGCACGACATTGACCCTAAAGCATTGTCCTATGTAGGTGATATCTATCTCAATGATGATAAATTTATGCAACATTTAAGACGGATAGTCCAGATTGTTGTGGGATTTGCTGAATTTGGCTACAAATTCAATTAAAAATAAAATAGCCTTCCTTTAGCGTCCTATTTATAGGATATGAGCTATCAAATGAAGGAAAGAGCCTAGTGCCACAATTCATGGAAGAATGCGCAGAATTACAACCTCCAAATACCATTAAAAAACTCCAATCTTCATTGGGTTTTCGAAATTTCAGCAGAACTTACATTCCTGATTATGCAACACGCATAAAACCTTTATATGACTTAATACGTCCTGACTTTTCAAGTAAATTTTAGACAGCTGAACACACACGCAATCTCAGAGACCTGCAGCCAGACATGCTTGCAGCACAACATTTACACACAAGGGAATACAAAACACATTTGGTCATCAGAGTAATTGCTGGTGCCATTGGTTTCACCTATGTAATGTTCAATGAGGGTGAGACTGTCCAGTCTGCATACAAATCACATTTGTACTCAGCAGCAGAACAACGTTTTGCTCACACTGACAAAATTCTCACTGCTGTACAGATGGCTGTCATTAAAGAAAGACCTCTGGCCCAAGGCAAACGCTCTATTGTCTTTTCTTCGATCCCAGCCCTTGAGGCTGTCACCAAAGCCAGCGTTCCAAACACTAAAGCATTCCATCCACATTGGATACAATGACCAACGTCTTTGACAGCCACTGACGTAGATTACATCTTTGACCCAAAATTACAAACGCAAGAATTTTTGCAATATGGCGTAGAGTACCCAGTTCCAGCAAACACATTAACTATTGATCAATATCAAAGAGTCATGTACAACGATGGCTCAGCGCAACCTGCAATTGGCACAAAACACCAATACTCTGCTGCTTGTGCAGTCGTGAGTGGCTACATGGAGGATAATACCTTTTGTCCCCAACATACGTACACGCAAACCCTAGGGGATTGCACAGCACAACTAGCAGAGCTAAAAGCTCTGGTGAGGGCGCTGGAACATACGGATCTGGCGCAGCAATCACTGATTGTCTGTGATTCATACTACTGTGTCCAGTCCTTCAATGAATACCTGCATAACTGTCACAAGAATGGGTTCAGAGATTCTAAGGGCAACACCATTAAACAGACTTCTGTGGGGGAAAGTAGCAGATCTGAAGGAAACGTTACCAAATGTCCATGTTGTACACACACTTGGACACCAGAGTGTTGGAATACATGTCGCTGGAAATACACTGGCTGATGAAGCCGCGAAGTCAGCAGTAGCTATGCCACTAACCCACTTAGGTGGGAAACCGGACAAGGAAAGCTACGGCTGAAAGTATGCCCTACCCTAAAGCATTTCCTGCTAAATATTCCTACCGAATGGGAGGCTGCCTAAACGCTGAGGTTGAAATACCAGGCATAGGGGTTCGAGAAATTCCCAACAAAGATATAAGACCAGAGTTGATTAAAGCAGTGCATGAGGGGGCAACATCTGCCCATGTTGGTGTAATGGCTACAATATAATTATTACAAGCCCATACTTGATGGTCAGGCCTATACAAAGAGGACAAGCAGTATGTCTATTGTTGTGACATATGCCAACAACTTAAAGTTTTCACTGCTAAATGCCCACCGCAGACACCCCTCCTAATCTCAAACAAACCATTACAATGTGTGTACCTGGACCACTGTGGTCCCCTAACACCAGACAGTGCATACAAATACATCTTAGTCGCTGTTGACTCTTGCTCCAGATTTCTATGGGTGTGGCCACAACGCTCGGCTGACGCTCGGACTGTTATTAAAGATTAGCGAGTCTTTATCTGTACATATGCAGGTGCGGCTTTCCACTCGGACCAGGGCCCTGCTTTCGCCTCAAGGGCATTCAGGGACACCATCGCTTAGTTGGGGGTCCAACTCCAGTACTCGTCTCCATTTGATCCTTAGGGAAATACTGTTGTGGAGTGATTAAACCATGATTTAAAGCAGTCCTTAACAGCCAGAGTCTTAGGTATGGGTCGTAGTTGGCTTAATCACCTGTATGGAGTCCAGAGCACACTTAACAATCTGCCTAGAAAGTCCCTGGAGGGTCGTACTTCACATGAGTGCCTGTTCGGAACTCAAATGTATGTTCCAGATCGTGATGGTCCTGGTGTGGAGGAGGCAGAAACACCCTTTGACATAAATGAATGTGTCACTGTCTTACAGGAATTGCAACAGTTCCGTGATGCCAGTGCTGCCTCCACAGCAATTAAGGATGTACTTGTAATGCCTACAGGCTGGATTCCTAAAGTTGGGGATCTAGTAGGTGAAAAGGTTGCTGTGAAAAAAGAGTTTGGTCCTTATTGTGCACCAGTCCCAATCTTGGGAATACACAGTACCAGAACTGTCATTCTACCACCGTCGGCTGGTGCCAAAGAAAATCGCTTTGTATCTATTGAAAATGTCAAGTTACACCATGTGGCCAATCCTGCACAGCCTACCAAAAGGAACAGCCAGTAGTTCTCGAATCCCTCTCACTACTGGTCAAGAAGTTCCTCTACAAGTTGTAAGCAGCAATACGGACACCTCTCCGAGCTTGGGGAGGGTGGAAAATGTTCTTGCATTGGTTCCACTGGCATCAAACAATAAAGAAATAATTGATCGATTTGACACAACTTCAACACAGGCGGATGGCATCATTTATTCTAAACCACCAAAGGAAACACCCACTCCACCTACATACATGGCTCCAGCTTTTGCACGAACTGCTTCTGGATGCTTTGCTGACATGAACGACAACATTTCGGACTCATTCGCCTCTTCGACACCTGAACTGTCAAAAATACGTAAGCTGATAAACTGGCTTAAAGCAACTTACTTTATTCTTCCATGGAACTATCTGTGGCTGTCTTTGACTGTAGTTGCTTTCCTGCTTTGGATTGGGTTTGTTATAACATTCTTTTTATTGATACATAGTCATTTTCTTCCTGAAAGATCTACAGTTGAACTGGTGTATGAGGTCCTTAAATCAAATATTTCTTCTCACAAGGTCTGCAGTAAACATTTCCGCTATACCATTCCTGATGGGATTGTTTGGGATAAAGTATCATTTATTATATACGGCCCCACAGAGGTCATTCAAATACCATATGTGTTTAAACTTTCTATGAACAATATAATAATACACAGAGTTGTTTCTAATGATTGGGATGTGAAAACAGTTGATTCTATGATGACTGAACTGCAGTATTATGCTGTATTTGAAAACAAAGATGTTTACCAGTCTACAGAGAATTATGGTGATATGTTTTTCTATAATTATTATGGGCAACATTTCATCCATGGAGCAAGTACCCCAAAGACTATTTTTAATTACACACATTGGGTACATTGTCCGACTCCACCACAAGGGAGTTCTAAAACATATTCTGAAAAGTTTAAATATTTGTTGGAAAATGGGCTATTGGTAAGGGCAGGTGGGTACCTACACTTAGCAACAGGCCAATAACCTCCACTAAGGTCCAGTTAGGTCTCAGTAAATTAAACCCAGCTCAACCCTTGGTAGCTTGGCAACGAGCGTCAAGGTTTAACTTAGGAGACAGAGGCGGTCATTCCAACCGCGGTGGGTGGCGGTAGCCGCCCGCCTGGCGGGAACTGCTGAATGACCGCACCGCGATCAAATGACCGCGGCGGTCATTCTGACTTTCCCGCTGGGCCGGCGGGTGACCGCCAAAAGGCCGCCCGCCGGCCCAGCGGGAAAGACCCAGCAACGATGAAGCCGGCTCCGAATGGAGCGGGCGGAGTTGCTGGGGTGCGATGGGTGCAGTGGCACCCGTCGCGATTTTCAGTGTCTGCAAAGCAGACACTGAAAATCATTATGGGGCCCTGTTAGGGGGCCCCTGCACTGCCCATGCCAGTGGCATTGGCAGTGCAGGGGCCCCCAGGGGCCCCACGACACCCGTTCCCGCCATTCTGTTCCTGGCGGTAGAAACCGCCAGGAACGGGATGGCGGGAAGGGGGTCGCAATCCCCATGGCGGCTCTGCAAGCAGCGCCGCCATGGCGGATTCCCTGGGCCAGGGGAAAACCGGCAGGAAACCGCCGGTTCCCCTTTTCTGACCGCGGCTTTACCGCCGCGGTCAGAATGGCCCATGAAGCACCGCCAGCCTGTTGGCGGTGCTTCCGCGGTCGTTGGCCCTGGCGGTCGGTGACCGCCAGGGTCAGAATGACCCCCAGAGTGTAAAGCATTCAAATATCACAAAACAGTAATTAAATAAAACACAGGAAACAGTTTAAAAATCCAAAACCAATTTATAAAAATATATTATATTTTTATCTTTGAAATGACACCAAAACGAATAAAATCGGATAAGGGGAACCGGAGATATGAATTTTTAAAGACTTAGGGGGTCATTCCAACCCTGGCGGTCGGTGTTAAAGCGGCGGCCAACCCGCCAACAGGCAGACGGTAAAAAAAATTGAATTCTGACCCTGGCGGGAACCGCCAACACAGGCCGCCACTTTAACACTCCGACCGCCACGGCGGGGCAAACAAACAGCGCGGCGGTCACCGCCAACAGACAGGCGGCAGACAATGTACCGCCCACCCTATCACGACCCACCAATCCGCCACCTTTTCCGGGGCGGGAGCCCCGCCGATAAAAACACGGCGGAAACAGACCACGAACGGGAAAACGCTCACGTCTATACACTCCACGAGGAATCTGGACAGCATGGAACCCGAATTAAACATCCTACCAGCGATTGTCTACCTGCTCCTCTACCAGGAGCACGAACGCCGCCGCAGGAGACAACGGTGAGTACTGCACCTACGACACAGGGGAGGGGGGAGGAGAAAAGATTACGGGCACACACATACGCGACACCCCCCCCCCAAATCCCCACACACCAATGCAGAGCAACAAGTCAGAGTTACACCCCCCAAACCCTCTGGAATAATTCAAAGACAAAATAAAATGATCATTAAAATAGAAATATTTTAAAGCATATTTGAACTTAAGTGAAATATGAAATTTATAAAATAAATAAATCACAACATGAACAATGTATACATAGTCCAAAAGTCCGGCACATATTGGCTACATGCCATTGTTCGTGGGCCAATGTGCATAAACACATGGGCAAAGCCCACACACGAGACCCGATTCCATTGGAGAGAACACTGCTGGGGCATCAGATAATAAAACCACAGGCACCTCAGGGGGAAGGGAAGGGGGGGCACCTCAGCCACATGAGTCCACGACGCCAGATCCACGAGGGGCCTCCATGCCCACTGTACCATCCTGGGGAGTGCAAAGCCACAGTCTCTCAAGTCTCTACAGTGGGTGGATTGCCCACTGAACCATCCTGGGGAGTGCAACGCCACAGTCCATCAGGTGGATTACAGACTCCACTGGTTATGGAGGAGGCATGGTGCCCAGAGTACTTCGTGAAGCCCTGCCCGACACAGATCCGGCCCTGCCAATGGGCCAGCGGTGCTTGAGATGAATGGCCCAGCGGAGCGGTGCTTGACAGGAAGGGCCCAGCGGAGCGCTGCTTGACAGGAAGGGCCCAGCGGAGTGGTGCCTGACAGGAGGGGCCCAGTGGAGCGGTGCAGAGACGGCGGGGCCCAGCGGAGCGGTGCTTGACAGGAAGAGCCCAGCGGAGCGTGAAGTACTGGGTTTTTCAGAACCCAGTGGTGCCAGGGAACACACCCTAAGACTTCGAGTCCTTCCTGTTTCAGACTACAGAAACACAGAGTCTTCTTGGTGAAGTCAAAGATCTTGTTTATTGGCTGCAGCCAGTAACAGGTATCCTAGAAGTACAACACAGTGTATATTCTCAGGAGACTGCTGCTCTTGCAAAGCTAACCTTCTCTTTTATACAAAATATTATGCTTTGGGCAAACATTCCTTATTTTACAGTTGACCATTCACATATTTTCACTACAAAGAAATAGCAGGGTTATGATGACAAGCCCATATTTCAGTTTGTCCAGCCTCAATCAATTACCCGGCAAGGCTCAGTACTTTCATCAGATATCAACGGACCCCCAATATAAACAGGCACCTCCTCCTTGTAAAGCAAGTCATAAAGAAAGAAACAGGGACAGGTGTGTGTAAGATTAGGCATGGTTTGTGTGTGATGAAAGGTTTTATGATGTGTTGTGCCTTGATACTAATCTCATTTGCCCACTGGGAAAGAAACTGGCCGAACAGGTTTGGCTTCAGGCAGTGGAGTCAGCTTGCCCAGGTCACAGAGGAGTCAGCAAAGATGTACGTGTCCTTCAGACTCGTTTTCGGCATTTAGTCATTGGCCTATGTGAGGGCAATCACAAAATGGCTGTCGTTTAAATGGAACCCGAGGGTTCAGGACGGAAACTCTGATATTCGGGTAATTTCGTTACCCGAATATGAATACAATGCTTGTGCATGCTATTCTAATCATTCTCGGTCTGCTGATACCAAAATCGAATCGTTGTGATACGACGATGTTTATAACACGGGTCCAGAATTTTCAGTACCACAGACCCTCCTTTTGCCCTTACATAGGCAATAACCTATACTCACGCTAATCTGAGTCCAGGTCTATTCATAAAGTCGTTGAGATGTTGCTGTAGCATCATCCTATTACTTAGCTCGTCCCTTGATACAGGTTTCCTTACACACGATGTAGCACAGAGGCCACATATTGCAGGAGCACACTGTACACACAGACAGGACAGGAAAAGAATGGTTAAGATCATCCCAATGACTACCAGAGTCTTCCATCCCCAGGCGGATATCAGCTCCCAGAACCACCCCATCAATGACCAATCTCCTTTATCCACGTGAATAGACTTGGAGATCTTATGCAGTTTGGAAATGGCCTGGTAGACTGTCGGAGCGTTATCTGGGATGAAAACACAGCAACTTGATTGGATCACTTTACATACCCCACCTCGGTCTGCAAGTATGACGTCTAATGCGACCCTGTTCTGAAGAGTCATAAGGCGATCCGACTGGAGCTCAGCAGTCAAATTACCAAGGGCACCGGCGGTTTCAACTACCGTGGATTCAACCACCTTTGTCAATTGCCCTATGTTCCTACTGTTAACCATAGGACCCCAAAACGGCAGAATACCCTTTACGAAATCTCCAAATTCTTGTTCTGTAGTGTCTTCTTTACTTCTGACACCTCTAACTATCCTTGTCTTATGGTAATCTGCCGCGGCCGTGTAGGTGGGAGGTAACAGGAACGAAACAAAACATGTGCCTGAGAAGTCAGGGGGCAACCATGTATAGGCTCTATTATGGCAGATGAAATAGGTACCCTTAGCTGCTAAGAACGAAGGAGAAGTCTGAGACGCAAAAACATATGTTTCAGTGCAGATACTTTTCCCTAACTGAGCTCTGGGATTCTTGCCATTACCTTGCAGACATAGGTGACCCTGATGGGGTACAATCCAAATCGGGGAGGATCTCTTTGCTCGCTGGTTCCCACTCAGAGTAACTCCATATCCTGTTATGTTCCATCCAATATATGCTAGTGTATCATCTCTCGGGATAGTCTCATAGGAAATATCTTCCCTAATCATATCTACTATACCCTTAGCTAGAGCACTATTCTTAGGATTATCTTTCACAGAACGTAGGGGGTTGGCTTCATACGCGTATATGAACACCGTTCTATATGCCCATACAGAACCATTATGGCTGAAAGGCAGGACCAGATAAGGGATACCTTTATCAGTAGTATGAGGCATAAGACCACACACCCAACAGTTAGTTGTGTTCACTACTAATTGGTGTTGGTGTAGAAGCTGAATGAATGAATTGTTGACAAATTCTAATCTTCTGGCAGACTCGTGTTCAGGCAGGGGGTGAAAAGAATGCGAGGAAACAGTAGAAAGAGGTATGGGCTGTGTAATGGGTGCAAATGTCACTTGAAAAAAGAATAAAACATATCCTATTAAAAACGTCATTACACTAAGCAACATGAAAATACATAATATCAAAAATTGTTTCTTTGTCATTATTATACACATTCTGGCTTTAAAGTCCATCTGTCTGGCAGGTCTCTCATTCTTGAAAAACTCCATCCTCTCTAATTGCTGCTCGTGGTGGTAGGGTGTTCTATGCTAGGGAATGCTTCTGTCAGTCCAGGGCAACTCCCTTAGACCAACCAGAACTGTCGACCTAACGTCTTCAGCTGCACTCCAAAGACTTGGGCAACCACGACCCTACAGCTGAACCCGGATGGCGGTTCGAAAAGAAAAAAACAAAAATAAGAAAGTTTTAAAAAAAAATAGCAAAGGAACGGGAAAAAATTATTTGTCCTTAGTTCTTGGTCTCAAATTATAACGGCTTTTTCCAGGTACTGTCTGGTTCTGGAACAAGAGTTCAGGCTCTGTAGTGTTCAATCGAATTGACGGTGGCACAGCTTCTTGCAAATTATTGTCACTTTCTCGTTCAGAAATTGTTCCTTTTACACGTGCATCGCTAAATGGCAAAAAACGAGGCACAGTCTCAGTCTCAGAGTCAGCGATCCCCTCCTGGACCCATCGGTCGTACGGTAGAGGAAAAGGGACCCTCTTGCAGTGTACGCCGTGGATCCAGTTCTTTTTCCCTTCCACTCGAACCACTGATCTTGTTGAGAGAAGGACGAGGTGGGGGCCGGTCCAACGGATCTGGTCATTCTTTGTCCGCTGGAAGTTCTTGACCAGTACCCATGATCCAGGATCGATAAGATGTCCTGGAGCTTCAGAGACCTGAGGCAGAGTATCGTGAACCTGTTGGTGTAGAACACGCAATTTAGCCGTCAATTCATACAAATAATCAAGCAGTACAGGGTGTTCGATCTCACTGAATTTTGTTGGTCTTGGCACTCCCCATATGTTGGCCGGGTGGCCGAACACAATTTCATAGGGACTAAGTCCCACTCGCGAATGCACAGTCATTCTTGTTGATAGGAGTGCTAGAGGCAGAGCGTCAGGCCATTTAAGACCAGAGCTCGCTTGTATCTTTGCCAACTTCAGTTTTAGCGTGCCATTATAGCACTCTAGTAGTCCAGCTGATTGGGGGTGATTTGCAGCTTGGAATTTTTGCTGGATACCTAGCCCCTCACATACTTTTTTCATCACTCGACCCACAAATTCACTCCCATTATCACTCCAGACCATTCTCGGCATTCCAAACCTAGGGAAGAATTCTTTGGCAAGGGCTTTAGCTGTGGAGAAGGCAGTGTTGTCTTTTAAGGGATATGCTTCTACCCATCTTGAAAAAGCACAAACAACAACGAGTACGTATTTCAGATTGTTGCACCTTTCCATGTGGATGAAATCTAGCTGCAAAACCTCGAACGGATACTTTGGAGGCGCAAAATGACCAGCTGGAGTTGGGGTTCCCCTACCAGGATTGTATTTCAGACACACCATGCAATTCTTGACCACATTCTCTGCACATTTAGGAATTCCAGCATTTTGCCATACTGGAGCCAACAACTTACAAATCCCTTTCACACTGATATGAGCCATTCCATGAGCCATTGTCACCACTGCAAGCACATACGCATCGGGTAACAACCATCGCTGATGTTCTGACAAGTCAACCCAACAACCATTTTCATCCAATTTACCCGTACTTTCTTTCCACATACTCAACTCTTTCTCTGAAGCTTCAGCTTGAAGAGACTTCACACCCTCTATCGTATCTTCACATATTCCAACGTCACCAACCCATCTTGCGGGGCCTGCAACATACATTCGATTTATCACATCTTTTG
This sequence comes from Pleurodeles waltl, assembly GCF_031143425.1. Classification (NCBI taxonomy): domain Eukaryota; kingdom Metazoa; phylum Chordata; class Amphibia; order Caudata; family Salamandridae; genus Pleurodeles; species Pleurodeles waltl. The sequence continues at coordinate 1,678,849,106 of NC_090444.1, read as the reverse complement.
CTGTTTCTTTTGCGATTTCGTCAGCAAATGCATTGCCACGACCGACATCATCAGTAACCTTCTTGTGTGCACTGCATTTCACAATCGCAACTTGTAATGGCAAGGTCAGTGACTCAAGAAGCTCATTCACCAACTGACCATGCTGAATTTTAGCTCCATGCGAAGTCAGGAACCCACGTTCTTTCCACAATCGTCCAAAACTATGGGCCACACCAAACGCATACTGGCTGTCGGTATATATGGTCACTTTCATTCCTTTCGATAACACACACGCTCTCGTAAGTGCAATCAGCTCTGCTGCTTGAGCTGAATTATGTGGTATACGTGCAGCTTCAACAATCGTATGCAAAGTTGTGACAGCATATGCTGCAGTCGTATCACCATTCGGAAGCTTGAAGCATGACCCATCCACCCATAAGGTACCATCACACTTTACAAGAGGAGTATCTTTAAGATCTACTCTCCCTTTCATTTCTTCTTCTGTCCTAAGAAAACAATCATGTTGTTCAGCATCATCTGTCTCTACTGAAATCGGCAATAACGTGGCTGGATTCAACGTATTGCACCTCTTTATGTGCACATGACTCGCTAACAGTGTCAACTCGTAACCTGACAATCGATCACTAGTTAAATGCTGTGTCTTGGTCCTGTTTAACAACGTGTCCACTGCATGTGGAACCATCACAATCAACATATTATTCATCACTAACCCAGCAGACTGTCGAATAGAAACAGCTGCTGACGCTGTGGCTCTCAAGCAACTCAGCAATGCTTTAGCTACCGGATCCAAAGTTGACGAAAAATATGCGCATGGGCGCTGCTTGTCTCCAAAAGACTGTGTCAGCACTGACAATGCACAACCCTCTTTCTCATGGACATACAGTGTAAAGGGCTTACTGTAGTCGGGGGTACCCAACACAGGAGCCGAACACAATGCATTACACAATTCGGAAAAACTTTTCTGACAATCTTCAGACCACGGAACGGGGTTCGGTGTATCTTTATAGGTCAATGCTACCAAAGGTTTGGCCAGCAAAGAAAAATTCGGTATCCATTGTCTGCAGTATGATGTAATGCCCAAGAAAGCACGTACTTCTCTCTGTGTCCTTGGCACACTCAATTTTGCAATTGCCTGAATTCTTTCTGAGGTCAGTTTCCTTCCCTCCTTCGATAAGAGATGACCTAAGTAGGTCACTTCTTGTCGACAATATTGCAGTTTTGAAAGGGACACTTTGTGATGTAAATCAGATAAATGACGCAACAACGACAAGGTGGCTTCTTTACAAATCTCTTCAGTATCTGTAGCGACTAGCAAATCATTGACGTACTGAATAAGGGTAGCGCCGTCAGGTAAAACAATTGCATCAAGCTGTGTTTTTAAAGCCTGACTATATATTGATGGACTTTCACAGTAGCCTTGTGGAGCGCGTTTGAAGCGGAAACTTCGGCCTCCTAAACTGAAGCCAAAAATATCCCTGCTCTCCTTTGCAATCGGGATGCTGAAGAAAGCATTCTTTAAGTCAATCACCGAAAACCAGGTGGCGGAAGCTGGAATCATAGTCAATAGGGCAGTGATATTAGGAACAACTGGAAACTGTGGCACAACTATTTTATTTACCTCTCTAAGATTAATCACGAGCCTGTAAACAGGTGGCTTAGAGGGGTCAGTACGTTTCAAAACAGGCAGAACAGGACTATTACAAACGTTGCCTCTTGTCTCTTTAATTACATCTTTTTCAAATAAATCATAAATGATCGCTAGCAGCGCCTTTTCACCTTCACAAGAGATCTTGTATTGTTGAATGCGTGGGAATTTAACATTGGCTTTCAATGTCACAACATGAGGCGGTATTTCCAACAGACCCACGTCATTAGGACCAGTAGCCCAAATGGTATCAGGAAGAAACGACAATTCGGTCGGAAGTTTATCCTTCGACAAATACATTGGAGAGACCATTTTCCTACCCAGTGTAAGTTGTACTCCCGAAGGAGAACAATATAATGTCGCATACAATCTTTTCAACAAATCCAATCCTAACAAGTTTTCACCACAACCTGTCGTCAGAATAAGGGGTGCTTCCAATTCACAAGGTCCAACAGAAAGGGACATAGGACTAGAAATCGGGTTCCTAACCGGGGCACCAGAAAAACCTACTGAAACATTCATCTCGCCAGACAAAGGTGCACCAGGGAGTTTTGAGTGCATAATAGAACTCTTTGTAGCACCAGTATCCAACAGAAAAGGCTCCGACACACCTGATGTAATCACCTTAACATAAGGTCCATTCTGATCCACTGGAACTAAAAAATCTCCCTCTCTTCGTCTATGGCTGTCGTAGCAATTATTACCTTCCAAGTTCTCATCTTCTGCATAGTAGTCGTCAGCATAGTACTGAGCCGTCCTACCAGACGCGTTATGTTGCTGGTCAAAATTATTTGTTGAGTTTTGAGACGGAAAGGAACGCGTGTTCTGGGGAAAACTTCCATGTCCTCTACCTCTAGGAGCTTGTTGAACTCCTCGACCTCTTGCGCCAGAAGCCCCATTCGTACGCTGTAACAAAATAGGACAACTATACTTGAAATGACCCTCTTCTTTACAATATGAACACTGATTGGGACCTACAGGAACACTTGGTTGAGAAAACTCAAACCTTTGCGAGTTTCTCTGGAACTGTTGAGGTTGCTGATAGTTACTCTGACCACCACGTGGCGGATACGCCTGTTGTAAAAGAACCTTCGTCTTTAATTCTTTAGTTTTCTTGTCTGCTTTATCCTTCTCATCTTTATCCCTATTTTCGTAGTACTGTGCAGTAACCAATATTTGTGCTGAAGAGGAAACGGCCCAAGAACTCTCTGAATCCTTCAATTTCTTACACAGCTCGGCAAGCAAATTGTGCACAAACTTGTCGACGAACAACCGTTGACCACCTTCTGTACTCATATCTTGACCACTGTGGTCGATAAACGTTTCCTCAAACCTGGTGAAGAAATCAGACACTGTTTCATCTTTCTTCTGCTTACACGCAGACAATTTATCCCAATTCACACGCATCGCAGGCATTAAAGTCTTCATGTAAGTAATGATCCTAGCAGGCAGTTCTGCTACCAAAGGCTCAGGCTTGGCACCACCAACTTGTCTATCATTTGCAGCACTAATATTAGCCCATGAGTCACCTAACTCTTGCGCATGATCTGTATGGCGAATCAATCCCCACAAAGGCTGTGGAACAACATTCCCAAATAACATGTCTATGTCGGCTAAATTCATAATGCATGAGTCTGCAGTCTGTGATAATTCCTTATAATACCCTGCAGGGTTTTTATGGGGATCAGGCAAAGTCTGCTTAAGGGCTAAAACTTCAGCTCGCTTCCACGGAACATGTACCCAAACACGCTGAAAATGAGCTGGGACAGCATCAGTTTGATTAGCAACATCAGCCGCAACGGCGTCCTTCCATACCGGAGGGACTTCTCTCATTGGGTACTGTTGCACCTTTTTTTTAACAGAGGAGTCATGTTGGAACAATGACTGAGAAGGATCCTTATTCCTAAAGGACAACAACGTCGCAACTGCTGTCTCAACATCGGGACCCACAATCGTGCCTTTTTCAAACTCAAACCGTACACAGCACAAATCAGGCGGATTTGTTTCCAAATCATTATCCTCCAATTCCTCACAAAGGAATGCACACATTTTCTCAAAAACGTATCTTTGTTTCGGTGCTTCCCATTGACGGAAGACATCCATAACAGACTCTACATCGTATCTTAAAGGGTAAACAACCCATTTACGCGCCATACGGTCAAACATTTCTCTCTCTTGAGAATTAGGCAGTTGACTACGCGACTGTTTACGCTCCGAATCTGGGGTCACACCAGACGACCCAAAGAGATGAAATATAAGGCTGGCAACAGTATCTGTCATTCTCTGTCGGACAGAAGGAGAAGTTGATGAAAGAACAGGAGGAAAAACAGAGGGAGGCAAGGCAGACGCAGAAGCAGACGCAGAGGCAGTATCAGGAAGAACACCAGAAGAGGCAGTCGATGTAGTACATAAAGTCGCAGGAGGTACAGATGGAGCAGGTAGCGAAGTCGGCGGCCCTTGAAGGGGCTGCGCCATAGTAGTAGGAGCCAACTGAAGAGGAGCTGGCGGCTGTGGAAGAACCTGAGGCACAATAACCGGAGGTTGCACAGCTAAAGGTTGCGGGGGTGCTGTAGCATTCTGCGCATAAGGGGGTGGCGAACTCAACAAGTGTGACATTAAAGGATCTTTCTCAAGTTCTTTTGCTGCATCTTGCTGAAGAAGCGGAAAAACTGGATAACATTTATCGGTCACCAATTTACGTTGCCTGTGCAACTGCTCATTCATCTGTTCTTCTTCATCATCTTTAAACTCCATTGCAGCTTGCATTATCGAGATACCCTCTTCCCTCCTATTTCTCTTTGCTAATTTAATTTCCTTCTGTTTGGCTTCCTTACGCCATAGGCGGAAAGAGTCAAACATCGCCGGCCGGGCTTTCTTCTTAAAAAGTTTAACCTCCAGATTATCCAGAATCTCTGTGTCAAAACTACCATATTGGGGCCATTTTAAAACACCATCTTTCCTGGTGTATCGGATCCATACTTCATTATATGTGAGGGGGCCTATGCCATGTTTCACATATAGTTCATAGGTTGGAGTTCCAATCGGAGGAACCGGACACGAGTCCTCCAATCGGAAATCCCTATTATAACCAAGACAAAACAAATTTCCATGTCTGCTGAGACCAGGCATCTTCGCTCTCTAGTCTAGCTTCAAACTTCAAAGGATTATCGAATACGATAGCCTCGTGAATACACGAATCCCTCGGCTTTGGTACTTGCAAGTTCCAAATCACAGATCCCAAGGGGATACCAAACTAAGAACCAAACTAAGGACTGGGAGACGCTCCACCTATACTTAACTGAGGTATCGATGACGTCACCAGAAGACTCGTTTATCGTTTCACTCTACCAAATCATCAAGGGTCCAAAACAGGGCGATAGTCAGGGCAGCAGTCCTTCGTAGCCGTCGGGAAGCGGGGAACCTCGCAGCAAAGACTTTCGGACCACGTCGACATACAGGGGTCGATGAAGTGGCGGCCTCCCTCCAGAATTTTCACACGAAGCTCCTCACGAACCTCTGGCTTGGACTGGTACCACTGAAATCGCCCCACGTTGGGTGCCAACTGAAGTACTGGGTTTTTCCGAACCCAGTGGTGCCAGGGAACACACCCTAAGACTTCGAGTCCTTCCTGTTTCAGACTACAGAAACACAGAGTCTTCTTGGTGAAGTCAAAGATCTTGTTTATTGGCTGCAGCCAGTAACAGGTATCCTAGAAGTACAACACAGTGTATATTCTCAGGAGACTGCTGCTCTTGCAAAGCTAACCTTCTCTTTTATACAAAATATTATGCTTTGGGCAAACATTCCTTATTTTACAGTTGACCATTCACATATTTTCACTACAAAGAAATAGCAGGGTTATGATGACAAGCCCATATTTCAGTTTGTCCAGCCCTCAATCAATTACCCGGCAAGGCTCAGTACTTTCATCAGATATCAACGGACCCCCAATATAAACAGGCACCTCCTCCTTGTAAAGCAAGTCATAAAGAAAGAAACAGGGACAGGTGCGTGTAAGATTAGGCATGGTTTGTGTGTGATGAAAGGTTTTATGATGTGTTGTGCCTTGATACTAATCTCATTCGGCCACTGGGAAAGAAACTGGCCGAACAGGTTTGGCTTCAGGCAGTGGAGTCAGCTTGCCCAGGTCACAGAGGAGTCAGCAAAGATGTACGTGTCCTTCAGACTCGTTTTCGGCATTTAGTCATTGGCCTATGTGAGGGCAATCACAAAATGGCTGTCGTTTAAATGGAACCCGAGGGTTCAGGACGGAAACTCTGATATTCGGGTGATTTTGTTACCCGAATATGAATACAATGCTTGTGCATACTATTCTAATCATTCTCGGTCTGCTGATACCAAAATCGTTGTGATACGACGATGTTTATAACACAGGTCCAGAATTTTCAGTACCACAAGCGGTGCCTGACAGGAAGGGCCCAGCGGAGCGGTGCAGAGACGGCGGGGCCCAGCGGAGCGGTGCTTGAGATGAAGGACCCAGCGGAGCGGTGCTTGACTGGAAGGGCCCAGCGGAGCGGTGCTTGACAGGAAGGGCCCAGCGGACCGGTGCCTGACAGGAAGGGCCCAGCGGAGCGGTGCTTGACAGGAAGGGCCCAGCGGAGCGGTGCAGAGATGGCGGGGCCCAGCGGAGCAGTGCTTGAGATGAAGGGCCCAGCGGAGCGGTGCTTGACAGGAAGGGCCCAGCAGAGCGGTGCCTGACAGGAAGGGCCCAGCGGAGCGGTGCTTGACAGTATGGGCCCAGCGGAGCGGTGCAGAGACGGCGGGGCCCAGCGGAGCGGTGCTTGAGATGAAGGGCCCAGCGGAGCGGTGCTTGAGATGAAGGGCCCAGCGGAGCGGTCCTTGACAGGAAGGGCCCAGCGGAGCGGTGCTTGAGATGAAGGGCCCAGCGGAGCGGTGCCTGACAGCAAGGGCCCAGCGGAGCGGTGCAGAGACGGCGTTGCCCTGTTCAGCGGTGCTTCTCTTGGCGGGGCCCTGTTCAGCGGTGCTTGTCACGGCGGGGCCCTGTTCAGCGGTGCTTCTCTTGGCGGGGCCCTGTTCAGCGGTGCTACTCACGGCGGGGCCCTGTTCAGCGGTGCTTCTCACGGCGGGGCCCTGTTCAGCGGTGCTTCTCTTGGCGGGGCCCTGTTCAGCGGTGCTTCTCTTGGCGGGGCCCTGTTCAGCGGTGCTTCTCACGGCGGGCCCTGTTCAGCGGTGCTTCTCTTGGCGGGGCCCTGTTCAGCGGTGCTACTCACGGCGGGGCCCTGTTCAGCGGTGCTTCTCTTGGCGGGGCCCTGTTCAGCGGTGCTACTCACGGGGGGCCCTGTTCAGCGGTGCTTCTCACGGCGGGGCCCTGTTCAGCTGTTCTTCTCTTGGCGGGGCCCTGTTCAGCGGTGCTTCTCACGGCAGGGCCCTGTTCAGCGGTACTTCTCTTGGCGGGGCCCTGTTCAGCAGTGCTACTCACGGCAGGGCCCTGTTCAGCGGTGCTTCTCACGGCGGGGCCCTGTTCAGCGGTGCTTCTCTTGGCGGGGCCCTGTTCAGCGGTGCTTGTCTTGTGTTCCTAGGGAACCAGATCTGGTCAATTATTCCCGCTCAGTCGCCATCTGACCTATCGCTTGCGGGGCCCTCCTGTGCTTGACTCCTGGGCCCGTGGGTGTCCTCCGTCACACCCCAAATGGGGCTGGTGGGGCCCTCCTGGGCAGCTCGCCTGCTGCCGGACTTGTCCGCCCTGCTGCCCTTGCCCCCCTTGGCCGAATCTCTGGGGCCCTTGCCTCCCTTTGTGGATGGGCCAGGTGACGGTGCAAGGGTGGTGTCCTTGGGGGCAGCCGTTTCAGGCCTGTCGCGCCGGCCCTTCCCTTTTTTGGTTCTTTTCCCAGGGGGTGGGCTGGCTGTCCCCTTGCTGCTGGCCGATGTTCCTGCCCTAGGAGCTGGTGGACTCCAATAGCCCTGAACTATGGTCCTAGTAGGTGCAGGGCTTGTCGTGGCTGAGGTGCTATTTGGACTCTTACGAGATGGAGGGGGTGGGTCAGGTGATGCAAAGAGGTTAATTTTGGAGAGGAACAACTTTTTAGGAGCAATGGGAAGGGTAGGTGCAGTGGGTATGGGAGTGGAGGAAGAGGATGTGGTTGTAGGAGAGTCAAGTGTGCTGTCTTTGGGTGCAGGTGCTTGTGCTGGAGGCTGTGGTGAGGTGGATGGCTGTTGGGTGGGTGGCTGCCGGCGTTTGTGTGGCTTGGAAGAGGGAGTAACAGACACACTAGGAGAGGACACAGGGGACGTGTAAATGGCAGTGGGGGTGGTGACTGCACGTGTGCGGACTGTTCCGGTGGGTGTGGTGGTGATGGACGTAGTGGCTGATGGTGGTGTGCATGCAGGTGTGAGTGGAGACGTCAGAGGGAGGGAGGAGGGAGACGAGGAGGAGGGGGACACAGAGGAGGCAGTGGCTGTTGGCATGTCTGCATGTGGATGTTGCTTGGGTGAATGCTTGTGTGATCTGTGGTGCTTATGTCTGGATGAGCTGCCCTTGGGTGTTGAGGTGTGTGCAGGCTGGTCTGTAGGTGTGTCTGGGATAGGCAGAGGAACAGGGGAGTGAGACTGGGTTGAGGAAGTTGGAGGGGGGAGGCTAGAGACAGGGACAATTGCTGCCGTCAGTGCTGAGGCCAGAGCGTTGAACGATCGCTGATGGGCAGCCTGACCCGAATGAATGCCCTCCAGGTATGCATTGCTCCGATGCACCTCCCTTTCTACCCCCTGGATGGCATTCAAAAGGGTAGACTGCCCAACAATGAGCGTCTGGAGGAGGTCAATGATCTCCGCACTGAGGGCAGCAGGGGTAACTGGGGCAGGACCTGAGGTGCCAGGGGCGAAGGAGATGGCCGGCTTCCTGCCCAAGCAGGCACGGGGCGGAAGCTGAGGGGCTGCTGGGAGTGCGGAGCTGGTGCGCTGGGTGGCGGCTGTACCTGTTGTTGCGGTGGGCACGGATGTTGCCGCCACCACAAGGGAGCTCCCTTCCGAGGACGTGTCGGTGTCGCTGACGTCTCCACGGGTCCCCGTTGTGGAGCCCCCCTCGCCCTCCGTGTCACTGGTTAACTCCGAGTCGGTTGCAGGGCCCTCTGGGGCCATGTGAGATGCAGCTCCCTCGTGCGCCGCTACCACTTCTCCTCCGCCTGATGATGCTAATGCACACATGAACAGGAAAACCAAAAAAAAGGGGGGGGAGAAGAAAGAAAGACATGTTGAGTGCATGCATTGGCGGCACCGTCGGCGGAGAGGACAGACACAGAAGCCCCCTGCACTACGCCGCGCACTCGGGGTACACTACTCAATTATAGTGACTTGGCCTACAAGTCTACGGACGACAAATGCACACATAGGTGAGCCCGGGCCATGGATAGCTGTACTTAGCACCCTACAGAGGTGGGGGGCGGGGGCACAGGGCCATGTCTAACGGAGGGGTCTAGCCTACAGAAACCGCCCTGGCCTAGAGATAGCCACAGCCCTCCTCCCCCACCCAGACGCCTCCACTGTGCGCTAATATAGCGGAATGTGCTGATACTCACCCCCTTGTGTCTGCTGTGATGTCCTCACGCGCCCATCCAAATCGGGGTAGGCCACCGCCAGGATCCGGGACATCAGGGGGGGTCAATTGACGACTGGCACCCATCCTACGTTGGGAGGCCATCCCCAGCAGAGCCTCGGCGGTCTTTCTGCTCCCACGGCGGATGTCCTCCCACCTCTTGCGGCAGTGGGTGCCCCGTCTGTTGTGGACCCCCAGGGCCCGGACGTCGTTGGCGATGGCACACCAAATGTCGATCTTCTGATGGGCGCTGACCTATGTGACATGTACAGGGTTGAAAAATAAATATCATCACTTTTCTGCATGGTCGATGTGCGCGGCCCCCCATCCCCAACCTTGCCATGTGGCACATGCTCTCATCTGTTGTGTGTTGCACTCCTCATTCGCTCCCCTCCCCACCATCTTACATCCACCCCACTCAACACAGGCATAGCCCATACTACGTGCTCCCAGTGTACTTTCCTGTTGGTCTGGAGGACCGTAGTGTAACGCATGCTGGGGGAGGACCCCATCAACAAGTTTATCCAATTCCTCAGATGTGAAGGCAGGGGCCCTTTCCCCAGTCGCAGCAGCCATTGTATCTTCCAGACCGAGTTCACAGCAGCACTTGCAGTATAGGTCCTCTCCTGTGGATGCTCAGGTCTCGAGTGATTAAGCAAGTAGAAAAAGGCGGTCACGCCCGCGGCGGTGCGTACCGCGACCGCCGGCGCACATCGTCATTGGCTCCTGAGACCCATAGGGTTCAATGTTAACCAATGCTGCTTTGCGCCGCTGTCTTCGACCGCCTACCGCCACGGTGTGCCACACCAGCGCATTGACCTCACATCCCATTGTCACACTTCACAGGTCAGGCAGCCGCCATTTCAAGGGCCCACATGGCTGAATTTCTACTGCGTCACACGGGCCTAGGCCTTGCATTGCCACTCATACAAGCCATTCAATGCATAGCGAATCGTGTACTGTGCAAGCTGTGGTTACGTACCTGTGGGTTGCTTGACTCTGTGCTCCATGTTGTCCTTCCTAGGCACCGTCCGCAGGGACTTGTGAGGAGATGGAGGAATCCTCCCGTGTACAGACCGCTGGTGGACCTGTCGAAAATGGAAGAAAGACATGTCATACTAACATACAGACTTGACTGAGCCACTATACAGGAACTGTGTGCCCAGCTGGAGCCAGACCTGATGTCCCCCATTCGCCAACCCAAAGGGATTCCCCCACTGGTGCAGGTTCTGTCAGTACTCCATTTTTTGGCAAGTGGATCATTCCAAACAACAGTGGCCATATCATCAGGGATGTCTCAGACTATGTTTTCTAAGGTTTTGTCCAGAGTGTTGTCTGCCCTGATGAAATACATGCGGAGCTACATTGTTTTCCCTGAGGTGGCCGATTTGGCTACAGTGAAGGGTGATTTCTATGCCCTTGGACATATCCCCAACATCATTGGTGCCATTGATGGGACCCATGTGGCCTTGGTTCCCCCCAGTGGAAGTGAGCAGGTGTACAGGAACAGAAAAAGTTATCATTCTATGAATGTCCAGGTGGTCTGTTTGGCTGACCAGTACATCTCCCATGTAAATGCCAAGTTCCCTGGGTCAGTGCATGACGCGTACATCATGCGAAATAGCAGCATCCCTTATGTGACGGAACAGTTACAGAGACACCGTGTGTGGCTAATAGGTGACTCTGGTTACCCCAACCTGTCGTGGCTACTGACCCCAGTGAGGAATCCCAGGACAAGGGCAGAGGAACGCTACAATGAGGCCCATGGGCGAACTAGGAGGATTATAGAAAGAACCTTCGGCCTCCTGAAGGCCAGGTTTAGGTGCCTGCATATGACAGGGGGATCCCTAATGTACTCACCAAAGAAGGTGTGCCATATCATCGTGGCCTGCTGTATGCTTCACAACCTGGCTTTGCGACGCCAGGTGCCTTTCCTGCAGGAGGATGGTCCAGATGGTGGTGTTGTAGCAGCTGTGGAGCCTGTGGAGAGTGAAGAGGAGGAGGACGACGGGGACGACACAGACAACAGGGATACAGTGATACAACAGTATTTTCAGTAGCACACAGGTACGAATCAACCAAGCCATTTTACATTTACTTAAAGTCTCCTGCCTCTCTACTGTATGAGTTCCCCCCCAGTTCCTGTTAACTGAGTTGTGACTTTCCCTTCCGTTTTCAGAGCTGTGGGCCCCACTGCGTGACCTCTGCTTTGTTTGCCCATGGACTACAGCTGTGTGACAGTGGTATGTTGTCATCACAATGTAACTGAACATTTTGGCACTGTTATGTCTAATACATTTGTTCAAAATACAAGCAGACTCCAGATTTTTTTAGTGCAAGAAGTGATTTAATTAAAGTGCTAAATTTAAGGAACATGATTGTAAAACGGGGATGGGTGATGGTGGAGTAATGTCCATGGCAGAGTCCAGTTCTCAGTCGCACAGGTGCATTGTCCATATGCCTGTGGAAGGATGGAGCAGGGGCAGTTCAAGGTTGGACAGGGTGACAATGTGGGACAGTGGGATGACATCAGGGGGTATCTTAGGCTGGCGGGGGTCTTGCAATCCTACTCTGTCTTCTTGTGAGATCTCAGGTTCCGCTTGCGGGGTGGTTCTTCTTCTGCAGGAGGTGGGGTTCTGGTGGCCTGTCGTTGTGTGGGGGCCTCCTGTCCACTAGCGCCGGTGGAGATGGTAGGCTGTTCCTGGTCCAGGCTAGTGACAGGGGCCCTTTTTGGTGCCACATGGTCCCGCAATGTGGTGACTATCTGGTTTAGGGCCACGACGATGGTCCCCATTGCGGAACTAATGTTCCTCAGTTCCTCTCTGAACCCCATGTACTGTTGCTCCTGCATGACCTGGATCTCCTGGAACCTGGCCAGTACCGTAGCCATCGTCTCTTGGGAGTGGTGGTATGCTCCCATGATGGAGGAGAGGGCCTCTTGGAGAGTCGGTTCCCTGGGCCTGTCCCCCCCCTGTCGCACAGCAGCCCTCCCAGTTCCCCTGTTTCCCTGGGCCTCTGTCCCCTGGACGGTGTGCCCACTACCACTGCCCCCAGGTCCCTGTTGTTGTTGGGGTGGTGGGTCAACCTGGGTGCCCTGTAGTGGTGGACACACCGCTGATTGACGTGTCCTGGGGACAGAGGCATGGGCCCGCTGGGTGGGAGCTGTGCTGGTGTTCCCAGAGGGGGTTAGGTCTGGTGTAGCCTGTGGCTGTCTGTGGGGAACCGACTGTCCCGAGGTCCCCGATGGCCGGGCTGGTCATCAGGGTCCAGGGAGACAGAGCTGCTGTCATCACTGGGGGCCTCATCTGGGGGTGGGATGGACATCTCTGGACCCTCCGTGGCGGTGTGGTGGCGTTCGGGTCCTGCAGGGGTATAAGAGTATGGTTATTGCTTCTGTGTGTGGCATTTCATGTAAAGGGTGGGTGGCCGTGTCCCCCAGTGCTGGCATTCCCTTGTGGGGGCTTTTGTGACGGTGGCTTGTGGGGGTGATGGGTGTGTGCAGTGGGCATGCTTTGGGGATGGGTGTCCGTGCTATGGGGACGCACGCAGGGCTAGGTTTTGGGATGGGTGGGATGTGATGGTGAGCCATTTGCAAGGAGTTGGTGTGATGGGGTGGGGGTGAGGGTGGGGGTATGATTTGGCATGCAGGTGGGGTGGGGGGAATGGAGTAGTGAAGATTTGACTTACCAGAGTCCATTCCTCCGCCTACTCCTGCAAGGCCCTCAGGATGCAGGATGTGCAAGACTTCCTCCTCCCATGCTGTGAATTCTGGGGGAGTAGGTGGGGGTCCGCCGCCAGTCTTCTGCACCGCAATGTTGTGCCTTGATACCATGGAACGCACCTTCCCCCGTAGGTCGTTCCACTGCTTCCTGATGCCGTCCCGATTGCGTGGATGCTGTCCCACTGCGTTGACCCTGTCCACTATTCTTTCCCATAGCTCCATCTTCCTGGCAATGGTGGAGTGCTGCACCTGTGCCCCGAAGAGCTGGGGCTCTACACAAACTATTTCCTCCACCATGACCCTGAGTTCTGCGTCAGAGAACCTGGGGTGTCTTTGGGGTGCCATGGGGTGGTGTGGATGAGGTGAGGGGTGGTGAATGTGTTGTAGAGTGTGGTGAGTGTGGTGGTGTATGGTGTTTTGTGCGTGGAAATTGTGTGGGTGATGTTGTGATTTGCCTCTGTGTGATGGTGTACTCTATGCTGTGCTCTCTCTCTCTGTCCTTCACTCGCAATTGTGGTCGTAAGGGTTTGTGGGTGATGTGGGTGTGTGTTTTATATTTAATTGGGTGTGTGGGAGTGGTGTGTGTATGTATCTCAGGTGTGTGTATTTTGAATTATCCAATGTGGTTGTGTTTTGTAAAGGTGTGTGTATTTTGACCGCGGCGGTGTGTACCGCCAATGGAATACCGCGGTTGAAAGACCGCTGCAGGGATTTGTGGGTCGGAATGGTATGGGCGTATTTCTGTTGGCGTGACGGTGGAGGTTTGGTCATCGCCAGTTTCCCGCTGACCTTTGGTGTGGCGGACTTTTGTGGATGTCGGGTTTTTGGCGGTTTGCCAGTTGCGGGTCAGAATGACCGTGGCGGTTTACCGCGGCCGCGGCGGTGTTATGGCGGCCTTCTGGCCGGCGGTAAGCGACTTTTACCGCCGAGGTCAGAATGACCCCCTTATTATTTTTTTGGCGCCTAGAAACAAAAAGCGCCTATCGGGTTATCTGGTTGCACCTCGACCGGGGCAAAGTCAAAGTTTAAGGCCGACGGCGATGGAGCCCTGCTCGGCTACAGGCCGGAGGCCTCGGTTAAAAGTTTACCTTCACACTTAGGTGGTCATTCTGACCTCGGCGGTAAAAGGCGCCTACCGCCGGTCAGAAATCCTCCATAATTCCGCTGCGGTCGCGGTAACCCGCCACGGTCATTCTGACCCGCAGCAGCCAAACCTCCGAAAATCCGACAGCCACAACAGACCGCCAGACAAGCGGTCGGCGGAAAAGTGGAGGTGACCAAACCTCCACCGTCACGCCAACAGAAATACGCCCATGCCATTACGACCCACGAATCCACGCGGCGGTCATTCAAACGCGGTTTTCCATTGGCGGTACACACCGCCGCGGTCAGAATACACACAAACGAACAAAACTCAGCCACATTGGCCGATTTGAATTCCACACACCTGATACACATACACACACCACTCCCACACACACAATACAATATAAAACACACACCCACATCACCCACAAACCCCTACGACAAAAAATTCCGAAAGAAGCACCGAGAGACACATCATCGAACACAGAATACCATCACACAGAGGCACACTACACCATCACCCACACAATATCCACACACAAAACAACACACACCACCACACTCAACACACTTAACTACACATACTCCACCCCACACATCATACACACCACTCCATGGCACCCCAAAGACAGCCCCGCTTCTCAGACGAAGAACTCAGGGTCATGGTGGAGGAAATCGTTCGGGTAGAGCCCCAGCTCTTCGGCACACAGGTCCAATACACCAGCATTGCCCGGAGGACGGAGCTATGGCAGGGGAATGTCGACAGGGTCAACGCTGTGGGACAGCACCCCAGAAATCGGGAAGACATCAGGAAGCGATGGAACGACCTACGGGGGAAGGTGCGTTCCATGGTATCCCGGCACAACATCGCCGTGCAGAAGACTGGCGGAGGACCCCCACCTCAACCCCCACAATTTACAACATGGGAGGAGGAAGTCTTGAACATCCTGCATCCTGACGGCCTCGCAGGAGTCGGCGGAGGAATGGACACTGGTAAGTTGAAGCTTCACTACTGCTTCCCCCCCACCTGCATGCCAAATCATACCCCAACCCTCACCCCCATCCTCGAACCCCACCCTCACCCCCACCCCCATCCTCACCCCCACCCTCACCCTCACCCCCACCACCATCCTCACCCCCACCACCATCCTCACCCCCACCCCCAGCACACCTATTCCCTGCCAATGTCTCACCATCACAACCCACACATCCCAGAATCTAGGCCTGCATGCGTCCACTAAGCATGGACACCCATCACCAAAGCATGCCCAATGCATATACACATCCCCCCCACAAGCCACCCTCACCAAAGCCCCCAAACACGAATGCCAGCACTTGGGGACACGGGAACCCACAGATACACCCATATGCCACACATTGAAACTATAACCATACCTCTATACCCCTGCAGGACCCGACCGCCAACACACCGCCACGGAGGGCCCAGAATTCTCCACACACCCCACCCAAGAGGCCGTCAGCGATGACAGCAGCTCTGTCGACCTGGACACCGATGACCAGCCCGGACCATCGGGGACCTCTGGACAGTCGGTTCCCCTCAGACAGCCACAGGCCACCACAGACCCAAACCCCTCTGGGAACACCAGCACAGCTCCCACCCAGCGGGCCCATGCCTCTGTCTCCAGGGAGCGTCAATCTGCGGTGTGTCTACCACTACAGGGCACCCAGGATAACCCACCACCCCAACAACAACAGGGACCTGGGGGCAGTGGTAGTGGGCACACCGGCCAGGGGGCAGAGGTCCAGGGAAACAGGGCAACTCGGAGGGCAGCTGTGCGACAGGGGGGGACGGGCCCAGGGAACCCACTCTCCACGAGGCCCTCACCACCATCATGGGAGCATACAACCGCTCCCAGGAGACGATGGCGACGGTACTGGCCCGGTTCCAGGAGATCCAGGTACTGCAGGAGGAACACTATCGGGGGTACAGGGAGGACATCAGAGCCCTCACCTCCACCCTGGTTACCATGGTCGGGCTGCTGCAGGACCTCATCAACACCAGGACGGACACTCAACACCAACAAAGGGCCCCTGCCACTAGCCTGGACCAAGAACAGCCAACCACCTGCGCCGGCGCTAGTGGTCAGGAGGCCCCCGCACAACAGCAGCCCACCAGACCCCCACCTCCTGCAGGAGAAGAACCACCCCGCAAGAGGGCTCTGAGATCTCGCAAGAAGACAGAGTAGGATGTCAAGACCCCCGCCAGCAAAGGATACCACCTGATGTCATCCCACTGTCCCACATTGTCACCCTGTCCATCCTTGAACTGCCCATGCTCCATCTCTCCACAGGCCTCTGGACAATGCACCTGTGTGACTGTTACTCTGGACTCTGCCATGGACATTCCTTCACCATAGCCCCCACCCACTTGAAACCACCCATCCCATTTTGAGCACTTAAATAAACACCCATTTAGCACAAAACTATCTGGAGTCTGGCTATGATTTCAAAATATTGTAATTGACATGACATTGCAAATATGTCCTTGTACATAGTGAAGTCAACAAACAGCTGCCACAAAGCTGTAGTCCATGGGGAAACGAAGCACAGGACTCGTAGTGGGGACCCCAGATCTGAAATAGGGAGGGAAAAGCCACAACTCAGTCATCATACACTGGGGCAAATAGACAGGCAGCAGAGATGCAGGAGAGTAGTTCACATTCACTAAATTATGTTTGAATTGTTACCTGTGTCCTATTGGAAGTACTGTTCAATGATTCTGTCCCTGTTGTCTGTTTCAGCCCCGTCGTCTTCCTCCTCGTCACTCTCCACAGGTTCCACAGCTGCCACTACACCACCGTCTCGACCATCCTCCTGCAGGAAAGGCACCTGGCGGCGCAAAGCCAGGTTGTGAAGCATGCAGCAGGCCACGATGATGTGACACACCTTCTTAGGTGAGTACATTAGGGATCCACCTGTCATATGCAGGCACCTAAACCTGGCCTTTAGGAGGCCAAAGGTGCGTTCAATCACCCTCCTAGTACGCCCATGGGCCTCATTGTACCGTTCCTCTGCCCTGGTCCGGGGATTCCTTACTGGGGTCAGTAGCCACGATAGGTTGGGGTACCCAGAGTCTCCCAATAGCCATACACGGTGTCTCTCTAGCTGTTCCATCACGTAAGGGATGCTGCTATTCCTCAGGATGAAGGCGTCATGCACTGACCCAGGGAACTTGGCATTTACATGCGAGATGTACTGGTCAGCCAAACACACCACCTGGATGTTCATGGAATGGTAACTTTTTCTGTTCCTGTACACCTGCTCCCTGTCTCTTGGGGGAACCAAAGCCACATGGGTCCCATCAATGGCACCAATGATGTTGGGAATATGTCCAAGGGCGTAGAAATCACCCTTCACTGTAGCCAATTCGCCCACCTCAGGGAAAATGATGTAGCTCCTCACGTATTTCATCAGGGCAGACAACACTCTGGATAACACCTTCGAAAACATGGGCTGAGACATCCCAGAAGCAATTCCCACTGTTGTCTGAAATGACCCACTTGCCAGGAAATGGAGTACTGACAGGACCTGCACCAGAGGGGGAATCCCTGTGGGTTGGCGGATGGGGGACATCAGGTCGGGCTCCAGCTGGGCACACAGTTCATGTATAGTGGCACGGTCAAGCCGGTAGGTCAGGATAATGTGGCGTTCTTCCATTGTCGACAGGTCCACCAGCGGTCGGTACACGCGAGGATTCATCCGTCTCCTCGCCAAACTCAGCGGACGGTGCCTAGGAAGGACAACATGGAGCACAGAGTCAAGCAACCCACAGGTACGTACTCACAGCTAGCACAGTAAACGATTCTCTATGCAGTGAATGGCGTGTCTGAGTGGCTATGCAAGGCCTAGGCCTGTGTGACGTAGTTGAAATTGAGCCATGTGGACCCTCGAAATGGCGGCTGCCTGACCTGTGAAGTGTGACAATGGGATATGAGGTCAATGCGCTGGCGTGGCACACCGCGGCGGTCGGCGGGCGAAGACCGCGGCGTGAAGCCGCATTGATTAACATTGAAGCCTATGGGTTTCAGGAGCCAATGGCGAAGGGCGCCGGCGGTGGCGGGACGCACCGCCGCGGTACGCACCGCCGCGGACGTGACCGCCATTTCCTATCTACTTATCCACTTGCGACTTGAACTTTCACAGGAGAGGACCTATACTGCAAGTGTTGCTGTGACCTCGTTCTGGAAGGGACAATGGCTGCTGCGACTGGAGAAAGGGCCCCTGCCTTCACTGGAGAGGAGTTGGAGAAACTTGTGGATGGGGTCCTCCCCCAGTATGCGCTACTCTACGGTCCTCCAGACCAACAAGTGAGTTTAATTCAATATGGATTTGGGGCCACTGGCTGGCTTGGGGGCCTGGCGGGGGGCCTGGCGGGGGGCCTGGCGGGGATGGGGGGCATGTTGGGCCTGGCGGAGGGCCTGGCGGGGATGGGGGGCATGTTGGGCCTGGCGGGGGGCCTGGCGGGGATGGGGGGCATGTTGGGCCTGGCGGGGGGCCTGGCGGGGATGGGGCGCATGTTGGGCCTGGCGGGGGGCCTTGCGGGGATGGGGGGCATGTTGGGCCTGGCGGGGGGCCTGGCGGGGATGGGGGGCATGTTGGGCCTGGCGGGGGGCCTGGCGGGGGGCCTGGCAGGGATGGGGGGCGTTGGGCCACTGGCAACGATAATGCAGACAAACTTGAACGTGGTATTTCTCCCTCCCTGTACGTGTCACATAGGTCCGCGCCCATGAGAAGATCGGGATTTGGCGTGCCATCGCCAAGGAAGTCCGGACCCTGGGGGTCCACCATCGACGGGGCACCCACTGCCGCAAGAGGTGGGAGGACATCCGCCGCGGGACCAAGAAGACCGCCGAGTCTCTGCTGGGGATGGCCTCCCAACGTAGGCGGGGTGCCTGCCGTCAACTGACCCCCCTGATGTTCCGGATCCTGGCGGTGGCCTACCCTGATTTGGATGGGCGCGTGAGGGCAGCACAGCAGACACAAGGGGGTGAGTACAAGCATCATCTACTCTGTTGTCGCGCAGTGGAGGTGTCTGGGTGGGGGAGGAGGGCTGTGGGTCCCCCTAGGCCAGGGCGATATCTGTAGGCTGGGCACCCCCGTAAGCCCCTGTGTCCCCAGCCACCACCCTCAGTAGTGTGTCAGTACAGCCATCCCTGGGCCGTGTCATCCATGGGTGCAGTTGTCAACTCTAGGCGTGTAGGGCATGTTCCACGGAATGCGTAGCGGACCCCAAGTGCGCAACTTAGTGCAGGGGGCATCTGTGTCTGTCATGTCCGCTAACTGTACCGGTGATCCATGTACTCAAAATCTCTTTATTTCTCTCTCCCCCCCCCTTTTTGTTTGTCCTTCTGTGCTTGTGTGCATCAGCATCATCAGGCGGAGGAGAAGTGGCATTGGGGCAGGAGGGAGCTGCATCTCACATGGCCCAGGAGGGCCATGCCACAGAGTCTGACTGGACCAGTGAGACGGAGGGCGAGGGGAGCTCCACGACGGGGACGACTGGACCCTGCAGCGACACGGACACGTCCTCGGAAGGGAGCTCCCTTGCGGGGGTGGCACCATCCGTGCCCCCCGCCATTACAGGTACAGCCGCCACCCAGCGCACCATCTCCGCCCTCCCAGCAGCCCCTCAGCGTTCGCCCCGTGCCCGCTCTGCCAGGAAGCCGGCCATCTCCTTCGCCCAGGCACCTCAGGCCCTGCCCCTGTTACCCCCGCTGCCCTCAGTGAGGAGGTCATTGACCTCCTCCAAACGCTCATTGTTGGGCAGACTACCCTTTTGAATGCCATCCAGGGGGTGGAGAGGGAGGTACATCGCAGCAATGCGTACCTGGAGGGCATTCATTCGGGTCAGGCTGCCCATCAGCGATCGTTCCAGGCTCTGGCCTCAGCACTGACGGCAGCCATTGTCCCTGTCTCCTGCCTCCCTCTACTAACCCCCTCCTCCCAGTCTCCTGTACCTCTGCCTGTCCCACCCACACCATCAGACCAGCCTGCACACACCTCAACACCCAAGAGCAGCTCATCCAAACATAAGCACCACAGATCACGCAGACATTCACACAAGCAACATTCCGATGCAGACATGCCAACAGTCACTACCACCTCTGTGACCCCCACCTCCTCGTCTCCCTCCTCCCTCCCTGTGACGTCTACACTCACACCTTCATTCACCTCACCATCAGCCAGTGTTTCCATCACCAGCATACCCTCCACTCCAGTCCGCACATGTGCAGTCACCACCCCCACTGCCATTTACACGTCCCCTGTGTCCTCTCCCACTGTGTCTGTCACCCCCTCTTCCACACCACACAAACGCAGCCACCCACCCACCCAACAGCCATCCACCTCACGACAGCCTCCCGCTCCTGCACCTGCACCCAAAGACAGCAAACTTGTCTCGCCTACAACCACATCCTCTCCCTCCACTCCCATACCCACTGTACCTACCACTCTCCATTGTCCCAAGAAAATCTATCTCTCTACTGCTACCTTCTTTCCTGACCCTGAGCCCCCCCCCCCTCCTTCTCGTCGGGGTAAAAAGAGCACCTCAGCCACCACCAGCCCTGCAGCCCCCTTGACAAGGGTGCAGGGGTATTGGAGCCCACCAGCCCGCAGGTCTGGATCTTCGCCCAGCAGCAAGGGGACAGCCAGCCCACCCCCTGGGAAGAGGAGCAGAAGGCAGAAGGGCCGCCGCCGGAGCCCGGATTCGATATCCCCCCAGGACACTAGCCAGCCACCGTCAACAGCCACAACTCCAAAGGGAGGAAAGGGCCACAGACTCCCGACTAAGGAGGGCAAGGGCAGCAAGGCGGAGAAGTCAGGCAGCAGGCCTGCTGCCCATGGAGGACCCGTCACAGCTGCCCAGGAGGAGCCCGCAAACTTCTCGTCGGGGTAAAAAGAGCACCTCAGCCACCACCAGCCCTGCAGCCCCCTTGACAAGGGTGCAGGGGTATTGGAGCCCACCAGCCCGCAGGTCTGGATCTTCGCCCAGCAGCAAGGGGACAGCCAGCCCACCCCCTGGGAAGAGGAGCAGAAGGCAGAAGGGCCGCCGCCGGAGCCCGGATTCGATATCCCCCCAGGACACTAGCCAGCCACCGTCAACAGCCACAACTCCAAAGGGAGGAAAGGGCCACAGACTCCCGACTAAGGAGGGCAAGGGCAGCAAGGCGGAGAAGTCAGGCAGCAGGCCTGCTGCCCATGGAGGACCCGTCACAGCTGCCCAGGAGGAGCCCGCAACCCCCATAGCCGCTGCCCCGGGAGGAACCGGCACAGCTGCCCCGGGAGAGCCCACCACCCCCATAGCCGCTGCCCAGGGAGGACCCAGCCCAGCTGGCCAGGAGGGCCCCACCACCCACAGCCCAGGTGGGCATTGAAGGAGCACCATCCCCGCTGCCCAGGAGGGCACCACCAGGCAATGAGCAGTTGGCCATAGAATGGCCGCCGTCTCCAGCACCGCTCCGCTGGGGCCCGCCGTCTCAAGAACCGCTGAACTGGGCCCTTCAAGGCAAGAACCGCTGAACTGGGCCCCGCCGTCTCCAGCACCGCTCCGCTGGGGCCCGCCGTCTCAAGAACCGCTGAACTGGGCCCTTCACTGCAAGAACCGCTGAACTGGGCCCTTCAAGGCAAGAACCGCTGAACTGGGCCCCGCCGTCTCCAGCACCGCTCCGCTGGGGCCCGCCGTCTCAAGAACCGCTGAACTGGGCCCTTCACGGCAAGAACCGCTGAACTGGGCCCTTCAAGGCAAGAACCACTGAACTGGGCCCCGCCGTCTCCAGCACCGCTCCGCTGGGGCCCGCCATCTCAAGAACCGCTGAACTGGGCCCTTCACGGCAAGAACCGCTGAACTGGGCCCTTCAAGGCAAGAACCGATGAATTGGGCCCCGCCGTCTCCAGCACCGCTCCGCTGGGGCCCGCCGTCTCAAGAACCGCTGAACTGGGCCCTTCACGGCAAGAACCGCTGAACTGGGCCCTTCAAGGCAAGAACCGCTGAACTGGGCCCCGCCGTCTCCAGCACCGCTCCGCTGGGGCCCGCCGTCTCAAGAACCGCTGAACTGGGCCCTTCACGGCAAGAACCGCTGAACTGGGCCCTTCAAGGCAAGAACCGCTGAACTGGGCCCCGCCGTCTCCAGCACCGCTCCGCTGGGGCCCGCCGTCTCAAGAACCGCTGAACTGGGCCCTTCACGGCAAGAACCGCTGAACTGAGCCCTTCAAGGCAAGAACCGCTGAACAGGGCCCCGCCGTCTCCAGCACCGCTCCGCTGGGGCCCGCCGTCTCAAGAACCGCTGAACTGGGCCCTTCAAGGCAAGAACCGCTGAACTGGGCCCTTCAAGGCAGGAACCGCTGGCCCTTTGGCAGACGTGGCAGGGCAGGATCTGTCTCGGGCAGGGCTGCAGGATGTCCTCTGGCCAACATGCCTCCTCCAGTGGCAGTGGAGTCTGTTATGGACTGCTTGGACTGTGGCTTTGCTCTCCCCAGGATGGCCCAGTGGGCAGGCCACCCACTGTATGGACTGTGGCTTTGCTCTCCCCAGGATGGCCCAGTGGGCAGGCCACCCACTGTATGGACTGTTTGGACTGTGGCTTTGCTCTCCCCAGGATGGCCCAGTGGGCAGGCCACCCACTGTATGGACTGTTTGGACTGTGGCTTTGCTCTCCCCAGGATGGCCCAGTGGGCAGGCCACCCACTGTATGGACTGTATGGACTGTGGCTTTGCTCTCCCCAGGATGGCCCAGTGGGCAGGCCACCCACTGTATGGACTGTATGGACTGTTTGGACTGTGGCTTTGCTCTCCCCAGGATGGCCCAGTGGGCAGGCCACCCACTGTATGGACTGTTTGGACTGTGGCTTTGCTCTCCCCAGGAAGGGCCAGTGGTCATGGAGTCCCCTCGTGGATCTGGCGTCGTGTACTCAAGTGGCTGAGGTGCCCCCCCTTCCCTTCCCCCTGAGGTGCCTGTCCTTTTTTCTTTCTGATGCCCCTGCAGTGTTCTCTCCGTGGAGTTCTTGTCGTGGGACTGGGCCTTGCCCCTTTGCTCAGGACCCCTGTGGTCCACGGACAGTGGTTGGACTACATTTAGTGGCTGTATATATTTTGTACATAGTTTATTTATTTATTTGGATTACTGCTGTCCATTTTTCAATATATCTGCCCGTTTGAGATCTCTTCTTTTGGTCTTTGCATTATTTCGGAAGGGGGGGGTTTGTGGGTTGTGACAGTGATCTGTGGGAATGCATTGATGTGTGTGTTGTAGTGGGTGTGGGTGGGTGGGTGTGTGCCGGTAATCTTTGCCCTCCCCTGTGTCGTAGGTGCAGTACTCACCGATGTCTTCCGCGCCGCCGGGCGTGCTCCTGGTACAGGAGCAGGTATAGGAGTGCGGGGATGACCTGCAACTCGGGTTCCATACTGCCGGAATCTCGCGTGCTGTATGTGGAGGTGAGCG
Source organism: Pleurodeles waltl (assembly GCF_031143425.1). Lineage (NCBI taxonomy): Eukaryota > Metazoa > Chordata > Amphibia > Caudata > Salamandridae > Pleurodeles > Pleurodeles waltl. The sequence goes on along the minus strand of NC_090444.1, from coordinate 1,678,825,626 downwards.
TTTTCCCGTTCGTAGTCTGTTTCCGCCGTGTTTTTATCGGCGGTGCTCCCGCCCCGGAAAAGGTGGCGGATTGTTGGGTCGTGATAGGGTGGGCGGTACATTGTCTGCCGCCTGGCTGTTGGCGGGGACCGCCGCGCTGTTTGTATGTTCCGCCGTGGCGGGCGGAGTGTTAATGCGGCGGGCTGTGTTGGCGGTTCCCGCCAGGGTCAGAATTGCATATTTTGGACCGCCGGCCTGTTGGCGGGTTGGCCGCCGCTTTATCACCGACCGCCAGGGTCAGAATGAGGGCCTTAGTCTTTTTTTCACAGATTTTCTTCAGCGGGACGAACCTGCCAGTCCAATCCGACCTCCTGGAGCCCTTCTCCGGATACGCGATGCTGGAATCCTCAGTGACGATTTTTACCTTCGGACTTAGTAGTTTTTTCGAGGTGAAAATCCTTCGCCCGGAGTAAACCTGGATCTTGATCCGACGTCCATGGAGCCCTCCTCGGATACGCTGGCTTGGAGGTCCCGGTCAACTTTTTACCTTTGGACTTAGTCTCTTTTTCTGAGATTTTCTTTACCGGGACGAACCAGCAAATCAGGCCGGGTCGCGGTTGAGGCAAGCCGGCTAGAGCTGCCACGGCGGGTCGGTCCATCTATGGAGCTTTTTTTCAAAAGTTGTCCAAACTTCTCCAAACGTCTGGGGCTTCTCGCAGATGTCCTTTTAAGGTTCTTTTGAGGTCCACAGCTCACCCCAAGGGTCCAGAAGTTCTGAGATGGTCCTTGGGGGGTGCGGACTACAACTCCCAGAATGCACCTGGCGCAAACTTCTTTTTTGGCCACTGGACAGTGGTCAGCTGGTCGCTTTCTTCAGGAGTTGGTGCAGAGGACTCTGGTTAGCAATTTTTCACCTGTAGCAAACAGGGAGTCCCTCCTTGAACCAGCTGAAGCCACGCAAAGTCCTTCTTGTGGTGAAGCCCAAGTGTGCAGCTGGTGCAGTCCTTCTGAGTGCAGGTTCCAGGTGCAGGCCAGGGGTCCAGCAGGGCAGTCCTTCTTCTTCTGTTGTTCTTCCTTGTTGGATGTGGTAGGGAACTGAGGTGTGGGTGCAGGTCTGCCAGTTTTATCCTTGCTCCTGGGTGAAAAGCAGGGGGTCCTGGTTCTCCAATCAGGTGCAGGGTCCTTCCCCCTGTGATGACCACTTCCTGGGAAGTGTGGCAAAAATCAATCCCAGGAGGCAACATTCTCTAAAAATCCATCATGGCTGAATCTGATTTTTGGAGGTTACATCTGGCTGAGCCCACCCACTGGTGTGGCTAAAAATCATAAACACACCCCTCTCCTGCCCTCTCCTAATCTAATCAAGGGGGCACCTAGTTGTCTGGGGTTGCAGGATGTGGGGGTGTTGCTGGTTGCTCCAAATGTCCTTCTCTGCCTTTGAAGACCAGTTTGGCAGCCCTCCCCCTTCCTGCCTCACCATCTGCTGAGGGGAGATTCCCTCCCACAGGCACATTCCTTTGTGTGAAGCCAGGCCACTTCACACCTCATCAAGGTAGCTTGGCCAGGCTGCTAGAGGCTGGCCAATCAGAGCACAGCAGCAAAAACAATGCAGGGCTGAAATTGGCAACTTTTTCAGGTAAAGTTTAAAACTCTTTACCTGAACAAGTTATATTAAATCCAACAACTGGAAGTTGTGGGATCTATTACAGCAATTAATTTGATACCAAACTCTTGGTATGCATCATTTAAGGAGACTTTATAAATCAAAATAAAGTCTCCCCATTCTAGCCTATGATGGCCATTTACTACAATGAGGGAAAACGAATTTGGCTGTTTTTACCTCACCAGTGCTTATAAAACTATTTTTATAAAGTCCCTGCTTATAGTTACATGGCACCCAGCCCTAAGGGCATATAGGGCACACCTTAGGGGTGACTTATATGTAAAAATAAGGTAGTTTAAGACTTTGGAACTACTTTTAATTCCAAAGTCGAATTTGCATATAACTTTATTTTAAAAGCAGCCAGAAAGGCAGGCCTGCCTTTAAAATGACACTGGCAACACAGCAGTGCACCTATGGGTGCACTACCTATGCTGTGGTCCCTAAACCTACATGCCCTACCATATACTAGGGACTTATAGGTAGGTTAACTTAGCCAATTATAATTAGCCTAATTTGCATATCCATTTTACACAGAGCACAGGCCCTGGGACTGGTTAGCAGTACCCAGGGCACCATCAGAGTCAGGAAAACACCAGCAAAAAGTGGAAAATGGGGAAAAAAGTTAGGGGGCCTCTGCAATCATGAATATTGGCTGAAGTCGATTGACTTAAAAAGTGTGTGGGGAACTAAACATTGGCAAATATGCGGGAAGGAAGCTTTATTTAGAGCATGCCTGATACCTGTTCAAATGATATTTCTAAATGATACTGTACAACAAACAAGTTGTTTAGGCTTAGCAAAGATTAAGGAATTGAACACGCCCAGTATCCTTGCACCTGCAAAATTTCATAAATGGCAAAAATATAACAATGCAACTGAAGATCAGCTCGATAAATAGGTCCAGAATGGCATGTTTAATGCTTCACTGTCACATCCTGCCCGATGGTTATTGTGGCCAATAGATACCAATGGGTGTCACGTTTTATAAACTCCATGTTCTTTTTTAGAACTAGTAGGCCGGACCCTCGCTATTTATCATCCAAACATGTGTGTATAGTAACAACATACAGTGTAGGGAAACTATGCCAGAAATGGTTAAAGAGTTCCTCACTAGATGCGGTTAGAGAACACCTCAGTCTCCTGTCTAATAACACCAACTTGCAGGACTTCCTGTTAGGCCCCACAAAACAACGCAGAAAGCTTTTGTTATATGAAGTATATAATGAAATTTGGAAGCTTTCCCAACAAGAAGCTGCTGCCTGGTTCAGGGAAATAGACCAGGAAAATTTACAGAAGGCATTAGCTGTTGTAGATAATGGGATTAATACCCTGTCCGACCGGATATACACTTTAAATAAAATTGTTTCTTCTGCTATAGACATCATACAAACAGATATGTCTTCCTCACACCATGGACAGAATCAACTAAGGTCCATTATGCAGTTTGGTTGGACACTTTAAACACTGAAGGCAGGACACATTCCCTGGCAACACGTTAGCGCAAGGGACATAGGGGGTCATTACGACCCTGGCGGTCTCCGACCGCCAGGGGTAATGTGGCGTCCGTAACGCCAACAGGCTGGCAGTACGGAGGCCCTTATACCGCCGCGGTCGCACCGCCGGGGCCGGTGGTTTCCCGCCATTTTAGCCCCGGCAGTGATAATCCACCAGGGCAGCCCTGCAAGCAGAGCTGCCCTGGGGATTATGACATCCCTACCGCCAGCCTGTTTCTGGCGGTTTGCACCGGCAGGAAGAGGCTGCCGGTAAGGGGTGTCCTGGGGCCCCCTAACAGGGCCCCCTAGCAGGGCCCCGGCCAGCTTTTCACTGTGCAACTGCACCCGTCGCACGGCCGCAACACCGCCGGCTCCATTAGGAGCCAGCTCCTATGTTGCGGCCTCATCCCCGCTGGGCCGGCGGGTGCAAACTTGGTTTGCGCCCGCCGGCCCAGCGGGAATGTCGTAATGGGGGCCGCGGGAGTGCGGCCGCATTACGCCCGCCAATGTCGTAATGACCCCCATAGTTTCTACATTTAATTTAACGTGACAACAACGAATGGCTAAGAAAGAAGCAATGTATGTCATGCTAAACATCGAAAAGTTAGAAAACTTGCCTTTTACTGTGGCTGAAATATCATCTGCTGTGTAGTTAATATATGGGGTCATTAATCTGCCTATTTCCACACTACAATTCACGTCCTGTTTAAAACACATTCCGGGAGGCAGATATGAAAGGCTGGGAGATAGTTACATCCATGATGTGTGGGAGCTGCCCTTCTCGTACAAATGTCTCAGTGGCATGAAAGAGGTCTTTCTTAGCGGTAGTGAATGCAAGACTTCTGTCAGCCATTTGATGGTTTGTAAACAGCTGTCCTTGCACGGGGCGTGTAACGTATCTGCAGCGAACTTGGCTTGTTATCTGAAGGGAGTTCCAGTCCCCTTGATTAGACCTATGTTCCAGGTGCTTTCAAATGGCAGCTATGTTCTCCTCAATTGTGAAGACTGTTGTGGGATGCGAGCCGGAATAGTTAATGTTTTTTCTGTCTCTAAGATTGTTACATGCTGCGGGAACGTACTTTTTCCTCCCACTAGATTAAAAGAGGTCGCTGACATCTGGCCCCACATTGCTACTCCTAATGTGAATTTTGACAAGTTGAGCAGACTCAAAGTTTTATTGTTTCAAAAACATGTGGCCCTCACATCTGCACGTAAGACCTACACACTTCAGGTGGCAAGGTCGCCAGCAGAGATACAGTCCCATTTAAGTACCAACTTTCCGAGACACTTTGGTGAACTCGTGGGAGAAATATTTAATGCGTCCAGCACTACTGGATTCACAAATTTCTTTAAGGTTGTTTTTTCTGATTTCGTTCACAACTTCTCCTCCATATTTGGTTTAATACCATCAGCCACTCACTCAATATTCTCCAGTATTTTCGGGGGATTTCCGATAACTTTGGCTATAATAGTTGGCATCTTGCTGTTGATACTTTTCATTTGCAATGGCAGTCCTGCCGCAACAAGGAGGAATGAAAACGCTCCCACCAGCCCAGCTATGTTGTGAATGCATGATGCAGTACTTTGGAGCAACACCCCTGGAGGAATTGGAGTGTGACTGGTCTCCGTCATTCAGACCGGTTTTTCATTGTGTGCAGCCCGTGTTTCGTGCCTCTGCCCCTCGTTCAAACATGCACTAAAGGTTTGCCTTTCTACGTAGCACTTGCTTTCATTGGAGCTGATCTGTTGATGTGCTGGCTAAGGGTTCATTACTGAACATGCACGTTATGGGTGCGTTTGCTACAGGAAGCTGCTTATGAGTTGCCCTTCCTGGAGGATGCGTCTCTTAACTCATTACTGGGCACACAACGGAATGCTGCTACCTTGGCTGATGCTAAGGCTATGAAACACGACTGCTCCTTGGTCATTCTCGGTTATGCCTTTCCAACTTTCACACCTGCCGAAGTGGAAGACTTCCTGTCCCCCATTGTCCCGGATTCAATTGGCAACTTTCAAAATGACTCTAACTCTTGAAATTCGGCCCTTTTTAAGCCACATGTTAACATTTTAAATTGTCCTTTTATATTTGCTCATGTGTCCTTTTAACTCGTCAATATTGACAATTTTTACATGTATATTTTAGGTTGAGTTTTAGTAGCTTTTATGTATTTAGGCTTTGAACCATCTTCAACCGACAAGAGGAGGGTGTTGTGTAGCCATTTTAGTTATAGCTCCATGCACGTTATTTTAGCATACTAGGCCTGCCGCTGTGCACTTTAACCTAGATATATTTTATTCAGCTTCATTTATTATTCTTACAATAGCCACATTTGCAGACTTCAGGCCTTTGCTCAGGTATGGGGGATGATGTCTTCCCAGGGGAAGCTGAAGGGCAGAATTAGAGCCTAAGATGCTGTGCTGTATTATAGCCTAGGTAGGAGTTAGTCTGTTTACTCTAGTGACAATATGGTAGCGTTATTTCTATGCTTTACTCTCCTTGTCACAATTCTAATCTTGTCATGCTATATCATCCTGGGTATTGCAGTACATGCTTTGCTATCAAAGATGCAGTTACTTCATTAAAACCTTCTTGAAACATACACTGCCTCAGTTTGTCATTGTGTATATGAGACTAATGTAACTGAGAGAAACAGATGAGACCTGAGTGACCACGATTTCAATGATTCCATGTGCTCGGCTGCCCAATCATCCCTGCCCTTAGGTAGAGATGAGGCACTGCTAATTAGCCGGAGCAAAACCCGGATTAGGGCAACAGGTGTTACCTGTAGTGGTAAGACTCAGTCTCCCACACCGCAGGTGATTCTGCAGCTCAAAACCCAGTAGTCTCATTAGAATAATGAGAGCCTACGCAACAAGTGGAGTAGTGTAAAGTGGAGTGGCATTCAATAGAGTGGTGTACAGTGGAATAGCATGGAATTGATTGGCAGAAAGTGGAGTGACATACTCTGGAGTGGAGTGGAGTAGCTAACAGTGTTGTGGAATACAGTGAAATAGCATACAGTGGAGTGGCTTACAGTGGTATAGCATAGAGTGGAGTGGCAGAGAGTAAATTGCCATATGCTGGAGTGAAGAGGCGTTGAGTAGCTTATAGTGTAAGGGTATACAGTGAATAGTATACAGTGGAGTGTTGTACAGTGGAGTGGCACACAGTGAAATAGCATAGAGTGAAGTTGTTTTCAGTGGAATTGCGTAGAGTGGAATAGCATTTGTGGAATAGAGTATAATGGAGTGGCATGACCTGAACTGGTATACACTGAAGTGGGTTAAAGTGGACATATGTACAGTGTAGTAACCTAGAGTGGACTGGTGTAGAGTGGGGTTGTGTGCAGTGTAATAGCATAGAGTGCAGTAGCGTAGAGTGTAGTGTTGTACAGTGAGGTGAGGTAGAGTGTAGCAGTGGATTAAAGCACATTTGAGTGTTGTCCAATGGAATAGTGTAGAATGAAGTGCCGTAAAGTGGGGCACCAATCTTTAGAGTGGCACATAGTGGAGTAGTGTACAGTGGAGTGGCATACAGTAGAATATCATACAGTGGAGTGTTGTAGAGTAGGCTGGCAGTGGTAAAGCGCAGAGTGGAGTGGCATACAGTGGAATGGCATGTAGTGAAACAGTTTATAGGGGGAGTAGCATCCAGTGGTGTGGCATACATTGGAGTAGTGTAGACTAGAGTATTGTAGAGTGAAGGTTCATACATTGTAAGAGCATAGAGTGTAGTGGTGTACAGTGGAGTTGTGCACAGTGTAATAGTGTAGAGTGGAATGGCATAGAGGCCCTCATTACAACCCTGGTGGTCAGTGATAAAGTGGCGGTAATACGGGCAATAGGCTGGCGGTAAAAAAAATGGAATTATGAACAAGGCGGAAACCGCCAACACAGACAGCCACTTTAACACTCTGACCGCCATGGCGGTAGCATCAAGCACCGCAGCGGTAACTGCCAACAGCCAGGCGGAAGACAAAATACCGCCCACAGTATTACGAGACACCAATATGCCACCTTTTCCAGGGCGGTACCAACGCCATCAAAAGCACGGCGCAAACAGTACACAGAAGGGAAACAACTCACCTCTGGAAACCCAGGGAACAACCACGGCGCCATGGAGCCCGAACTACAGCTGTTACCCATGCTGGTCTTCCTACTCCTATACCAGGAATACCATACCAATGAAGACAACCACGGTGAGTACCAACCCTAGCACATAGGGGAGAGGGAGGAAAATGAGAGTGACACACACACGCAACACTCCCACCCCAACACGATACACACAAACAGATGCAGTAACATTACATGTCCACCCCGTAACCCTCAGGAAGAATGCAATGACAAAAGGAAGTGATTGAAGTGAATGTAATAAGATCAAAATCCTGAAAAACGTCCTCAAATTATAAACAGTATTTACAGATATACAAATGGAGGGACACTGCCCAGTCCATAATGTCCGTGGGCCACAGGGCCATATCACATAGGCCAAGGCCCCACTTGTCTCCTGCCTCAATATGGAGAGAACACTGCTGGGGCATCAGGTCGAAAATACACAGGCACCTCAGGGCGACAGGGAATGGGGGCACCTCAGCTGGAAGATGGCACAACATCACTGGTCCTGGAGGGGGCTACATGCCCTTTGCGATGTTCTGGGGAGTGCAAAGCCACAGTCTCTCAAGTGGGTGTCTTGTGCCCAGTGTGCTTCATCCTGGCAAGGAGGAGGTAAATGGATGCCTTCTTCCACTGGTTCTGGAGGGGGCTTTGTGCCCAGTGTGCTTCATCCCGGCAAGCAGGGGATGAGTGGATGCCTTCTTCCACTGGTTCGGGAGGGGGATCTGTGCCCAGTGATGCAGATCTTGGGGAGTGCAAGGTCACAGTCTCTCACCTGGGCGACAGACCCACAAGATTTGCAGTGGGCAGGATGCATGACACTCCATGGAGGCTGGACTACAGTCCATCCGCCGGCAGTGACGGCTGCACACTGGTGGCATTGCCTGTGCTGGTGGCGGTGCTGTCAGTGTTGGGGGGAGGCTCCAGCCTTTCCCCTGCAGCCTCAGACGGCTGTCCACTGGGGCTGCTGCTGCCAGTGATGCTGGTGGCGGTGCTGGTAGCATTGCTGTCAGTGGTGGGGGAGGCTCCAGCCCTTCCCCTGCAGCCATGGATGGCTACCCACTGGGGCTGCTGCTGCTGCCAGTATTGCTGGTGGCGGTGCTATCAGAGGTGGGGGGAGGCTCCAGCCCTTCCCCTGCAGCCTGGGACGGCTGAAGTGCTGTGGTTGGTTGTGGGCTCAGATTCTGCTCCAACACCAGGCCTACTATCCTTCCTGCCTGCAGTGGCCGGCCATTTGTCCTTGGCCTTGGCAGCTGGAGGTCCTTTCTTGCCCTGGGCAGCTGCTGGTGCCTCCTTGCCCTTGGCCGCTGGTGCTCCCTTCTTGCCCTTAGCAGCTGCTGGTGCCTCCTTGCCCTTGGCAGCTGCTGGTGCCTCCTTGCACTTGGTAGCTGGTGGTCCCTTCTTTCCCTTGGCAGCTGCTGGTGCCTCCTTGCCCTTGGCAGCTGGTGGTTCCTTCTTGCCCTTGGCAGTTGGTGCATGCACACTGGCAGTGTTGACTGGTGTCTCCTTGGAGCCTCTCACACCAGGAGTAGCTGCCAAAACTACAGTGGCCGTGGACTGGGTGGCTGAGGTGCCGGCCTGGGTTCTGCCCACCATGGCCCGAAGTGAAGTATGGGGGGAGGGCAGGGAAGAGGTAAAGGCTGGAGAGGAAAAGCATCTTAGGGACACTGGCGCAGGAAGAGGGTGAAGGTTTGGGAGTGGAGGAAGAGGGAGTGGTGGTTGGAGGTCTCTGTCTGCTGTGTTTGGGTGCAGGTGCATGGGCTGGATGCTGTTGTGAGGTGGATGGCTGTTGGGTGTCTGAGTGCTTTTGTTTGGGTACTTTGGGAGGAGGGGGCACAGATATTGTGGGAGAGGACACAGGGGATCTGTGCATGGATGTGGGGGGTGGTGACTGCCAGTGAGGGGTGTGTACTGATAGGCGTGATGGTGATGGAGGTAGTGGATGAGGATGTAGTGCATGCAGGTGTGAGTGGAGATGCTACTGGGAGGGAGGTGGATGACGAGGAGGAGGGGGACACAGTGGAGGCAGTGGATGTTGGCTTTCTGCATCTGGATGGTGTTTGTGTGAGTGCCTGTGTGATGATGTGTGGTGCTTGTGTTTGCCTGAGCCACTCCTGTGTGTTGCCTTAGGTGCATGCTGGTCTGATGGTGTGCTTGGGATAGGGTTGGGGGGAATGGGACTGGATAGAGGAAGTTGGATGGGGGAGGCTAGAGACAGGAACAATGGCTGCCATCAGGGAGGAGGCCAGAGCCTGTAATGATCTCTGCTGGGCTGCCACGCCAGAGTGAATGCCCTCCAGGAATGCAGTTGTTTGTTGCAAATGCCCTGCCACCCCCTGGATGGCATTCACAATGGTTGACTGCCCAACAGAGATGGATCGCAGGAGGTCAATAGACTCCTCACTCAGGGCAGCAGGGCTGACTGGGGCGGGGCCTGAGGTGCCTGGGGTGAAGGAGATGCCCACTCTCCTGGGTGAGCGGGCACAGGAAACACGCTGAGGGGCTCCTGAGAGGGTGGTGCTGGTACAGGGGGTGGCGGCTGTACCTGTAGTTGGGGTGGGCACAGAGGTGTCCGCCACCACTAGGGAGCTTCCATTGGAGGAGGTATCACTGTCAAAACTGTCCCCTCCAGTCTCCACTGTGGTGCTCCCCTCGCCCTCTGTCCCACTGCTTCCCTCACCGTCGGTCAATTCAGCCTCATCGGCCGAGTGGGATGCAGCTCCCTCCATCGCCGGTGCCTCTGCTCCTCCGCCAGATGATTCTAATGCAGATAAGGATAGGGAGACAAAACAAAAGGGGGGGGCAGAGGATACACTTGGTCAATCCCAGCACCAACACCACTGTTGGCGTACACAACACACTAATGCACTACCAGTCACAATGCTAGTCACCAGGAAATGGAGAATAATGCCTAACGCCAAAAGCAGCATACCTGAGACCCACAGATCCCTGCCCAGTAGTAGATGCCCACTAGCATGTTTGGGGGTGGAGTGCACTAGACCCTGCCCAACATGGAACCTACCCTGCAATGTCTGACCTGCCCTAGGGGCACCCACAGGCCCACATCCCCCACTCAGAGAACACCCCACCACGCGCAATTTGCAGAACTGGTAAATGTGTTCACCCCCTTGGGGCTGCTGTGATGCCCTCAAGTGCCCATCTAACTATGGATAGGCCACCGCCAGTATGCGGAACATCAGGGGGGTCCGGGTTTGACGGGCACCCCTTCCTCATTGGGAAGCCATCCCCAGCTGGGCCTCCGCTGTCTTCCTTTCCCAGCGTCTCAGTCCTCCCACCGTTTGCGACAGTGGGTGCTCCACGTGCCGTAGACCCCCAGCGTCCGCACATCCTTGGCGATGGCACGCCATATACCCTTTTTCTGATGGGGGCTGACCTGCAGGAAAAAGAACATATAAGAGGGGATCAGTCATACCATCCAGCTTGTTACACCCATGGCCCACCATATCCCTCCCATCCCCTTACACACATATATAGACCACCGTACATGCAGCACTCTACCCAGGACCCCTCCATCCCCTTACATGAGGCTTTAACACACAGCACTCCATGCATTCATGCCCCATGCATCGTGCACACAGTGTACACACCTGTTGGTCTGGAGGCCCATAAAGCAATCAGTACTGGGGTAGGACCCTATCCACCAGTCTCTCCAACCCTGCAGTGGTGAAGGCAGGGGCCCTTTCCCCAGAGACTCGAGCCATGGTCGCTTCCAGACACAGGTCACAGCAGCACTTGCAGTGTAGGTCCTCTCCTGTTGAAGGTCAGGTAGCAAGTGAGTGAACAGAAAATGGCAGCCACGTCCGCGGAGGTGCGTACCCTCACCACTGGCGTACATCACCATTGGCTACTGTACCTCATAGTGCCCAATGATAACCAATGAGGAGTTGCACAGCGGTCCTCGGCCACCTCCTGCAGCGGCGCACAACATCTGCAGAATTACCTAATTTCCACCTGTCCCTCCACACAGGACAGGCGTCTGCCATTTCAGGGGGTGGGGGCAGGCCATGGCACATAACTGCGTCACAGCAGACATAAGCACATTTAGGGACTACACGTAAACATACTGTTTCTGTCACAACATGCAATGCATTTAACTCTAAGGATATTTATGAAAATGACCTGCTGCTCACAGTTTTTCCCCCTAGATTACAACCGCTGAGGATGATTAGGAGATGGAGACACCCCCCGTGTACAGGCCCCTGGTGCACTTGGCAACAATGGAGGACAGGCACATTATCCTCACCTACAGACTTGATAGGGCCACAATCCAAGAACTGTGTGCCCAATTGGAGCCAGACCTGATCTCAGCTATCCGTCAGCCCACTGGGATCGCCCCCTCTTGTGCAAGTGCTATCAGTTCTACATTTCTAGAAATCTGGCTCCTTCCAAGAGACAGTGGCCATGGCGGCAGGAATGTCACAGCCAATGTTCTCAATAGTGCTCACAAGAGTGTTGTCTGCATTGATTAAGCACAAGCGCAGCTACATCGTTTTCCCCCAGGTGGAGGATTTGGCCAAAGTGAAAGCTGACTTCTATGCAATGGGACATATCCCCAACATCATTGGAGCAGTTGATGGTATACATATTGCCTTTGTTCCCCCCAGGAGAAATGAACAGGTGTTCAGAAATCGAAAGAGCTTTCGCTCAATGAATGTTCAGGTAGTGTGCCTGTTGGACCAGTACATCTCCCATGTCAATGTAAAGTATCCATGGTCGGTGCATGATGCCTTTATCCTGAGGAATAGCAGCATCCCATATGTGATGGCTCAACTCCAGAGGCACCAGGTGTGGCTATTAGGTGAGCCCATGGTCCCCACCCAGTGTATGTTAGTATATGGGTGTGGGCTTGACCCTAAGGGTGAGTGTGTGGCTAACAGGTATCCCTCGATATTTGCAGGTGACTCTGGTTACCCCAACCTCTCATGGCTACTGACCTCAGTGAGGAATGCCAGGACAAGGGCAGAGGAACGTTACAATGAGGCACATGGACGAACTAGAAGAATTATTGAGCACACCTTTGGCCTCCTGAAGGCCAGGTTCAAGTGCCTCCATCTGACAGGTGGATCCCTGTGCTACTCACCAAATAAAGTGTGCCAGATCACTGTGGCATGTTGCATGTTGCACAACCTTGCCTTGAGACTCCAGGTGCCTTTTCTGCAGGAGGATGGAGCTGGTGATGGGCGTGTGGCAGCGGTGGAGCCTGTGCACAATGACAAAGAGGAGGCAGAGGATGAGGATATGGACAACAGCACAGCATTCATTCAACAGTACTTCCAGCCACACAGGTAAGACAATGTAACTTCACCTACCATTGCTGTTTTGTGTAGTGAATTTTCTCTGGCAGGCTGCTGTTCCCACTCCTATGGCCACTTACTGTACCCTTTGACATGTCTATTCGCAGATATTTTTGCCCTACTCTGGCTCCCGGTGTATTGACTGCAGCACATTACAGGTCATACCTATGTATAACTGAACTGTACAGTATAATTGAAATGTCTACAGATTGTTAAACGAATACATCCTTAAATCATGTGACATACTCCATACTTGTATTTTTTCAAAGGGTGGGGTGATGGTTGATGAAAGTCCAGGATAGAGCCCAGTCTATTTGTATCACAGGTGCATTGTCCAAGGGGGCATAGGAAGGGGAGCAATGGCAGTTCAAGGGACAGGGTGACAGAGTGGGACACAAGGGTGACAATAAGGAGAGTCTTATTTCCTGGCGGGTGTCTTGACGATGTTCTCTGGCTTCTGCTTGGATCGCAGGGACTGTGTCAACACCAGAACAGTACGCGCTCTATTGGCGTAAAAAAATGCAAAAAAACATCACTTTCAAAATAACATGATTCATGCATTGTGCTGATATGTTGTATTTTACCCTTTTGCATTGCAGAGTTCAATCCTAAACACTTATTCTTAATATGTTTACAAATACTGTTTCTTTGCAAGGTATTGCTACAGGTTTTCAGAGTGGGTTAGGGTGTGGCCTCTTTCCAAGGCCTTCCAGAGACTTTCCCTGCAACATGCCTGGGCGTGGTTCTGGGCTGGGCCAAGACTCTATATAAGGAGAGTCAGCCCAACTCCCAGTGCTCACTATTCAGAGTTTCCAGTGCAGAAGAGCAGCTATTTCCAGAACTTCAGTTCCAGTGGCCTTTTTGATCTCCCAGTTCTGCTTTGAAATCTTCATTGGTGCATCTTGTTCCTGGGTGGTAAGACAGTAGTTGGGTTTATTCCCAATACCGTTTATTTTATCTAGAATTATCTCATTCTAAGATCTGATCATTTATTTATGTTAACAATTTGTTTTAAGGTCATAGTCATAAAAAGTGCACTCGAGTATTTTTGTTAAAGTGTGTACATGGATGTTTATGAATCGGCAAGAAGCGCGATTCGTTTATAGTTTTGAAACTCATGTTACATTGCGCGCCAGCGTTTATTGACATACGCGTTGAGGTTTACAAATCGACAGGATGCGCGATTCGTTTGAAAAGCTTTAAAAAGAAAAAAACTGTGTTACATTGCGCGCCAGTGTTTATTGACATACACGTGGATATTTATGAATCAGCAGGAGGCGCAATTCGTTTGAAAAGCTTTGAAATCTTGAGTTGCATTGCGCGCTGGCATTTATTGACACATACATGATTGATCACGAATCGGCAAGAGGCGCGGTTCGTTTATGAAGCTTTAAAAGCTTGTGGTACATTGTGTGTTACTATTTATTGACATTCAAAAGAAGGTTTTGAAGTGGCACGATGTATAATTCAATTTAAGATAATTTCAAAACCTGTCGCTATTTATTGTGCAACCATTTCTTGACTTTGCATGGTGACATTCGAGTCAGCAGGACATGCAATTTTTTACTAGAGTTTATTTATGTTGTGAACTGCATCTTACCATTCCAGGATAATTGCTTGGTACAATTCGAGTTGACAAGTATGGGAAATATTTCTTGAACTATTGAACCCATTGAAAAATATTTCTTCTCTAGTGTTTTAAGAGTGTAATCTGTGTTGAAAACATTTCAAGGAAAATATATATAGGATCAGAAGTTCTAGATGCAATATTATATGCTCCCATTATGCATATTCTTGTTATTCTAATTCATGCTTGAATAAGAAAAGTTTTATTTCAATTAATCTTGATTCCATTACAGGTATCTGATCATCACAAAATCTGTTCATTTTTAAAACTGCAATTCAAGATTGCTCATATTTTCAGAAAGACTATGGGGCATATTTATACTCCGTTTGCGCCGAATTTGCGTCGTTTTTTTCGACGCAAATTCGGCGCAAAACTAACGCCATATTTATACTTTGGCGTTAGACGCGTCTAGCGCCAAAGTATGGGCAAATAGCGTCATTTTTTGGCGTGAACGCCTTCCTTGCGTTAATGAGATGCAAGGAAGGCGTTCCCGTCTAAAAAAATGACGGCGATGCAAATGCGTCGTATTTATACTCCCGGGCAAAAATCACGCCCGGGAGTGGTCGGGTCAAAAAACCCCGCATTTGCACCACTTTTTAACGCCTGGGTCAGGGCAGGCGTTAAGGGACCTGTGGGCTCAAAATGAGCCCACAGCTGCCCTCCCATGCCCCCAGGGACCCCCCCTGCCACCCTTGCCCACCCCAGGAGGACACCCAAGGATGGAGGGACCCACCCCAGGGACATTCAGGAAAGTATAATTTTTTTTTTTTTTTTTTTTTTGGGTGGCATAGGGGGGCCTTATTTGTGCCCCCCTACATGCCACTATGCCCAATGACCATGCCCAGGGGACATAAGTCCCCTGGGCATGGCCATTGGGCAAGGGGGCATGACTCCTGTCTTTACTAAGACAGGAGTCATGTAAATGGCGCCTGGGCGTCGTTTAAAATGGCGCAAATCGGGTTAAGACGATTTTTTAGCGTCAACCTGATTTGCGCCATTTTTAAGACGCCCTAACGCCATTTTTCCCTACGCCGGCGCTGCCTGGTGTACGTGGTTTTTTTCCACGCACACCAGGCAGTGCCGGTCTGCTTGCGCCGGCTAACGCCATTCAATAAATACGGCGCCCGCATGGTGCTTCAGAATGGCGTTAGCCGGCGCAAAATTTTTTGACGCTAAACTGCGCTAACGCAGTTTAGCGTCAAAAAGTATAAATACGGGCCTATGTTTATTAATATTTACTTCAGGTTATATTGTGTGTTCTAACCTTTTTTCCCATTAAAGGTCTCCTTCCCAGCAGTACCCTTCCTAATCCCCTCTTCCCCTCTTGAACTCTCACAGTCTCTGTGAATTGTCTATCAGAGACTTGGAGTTGTTCATGAGAGGACGTGTTGGTAACATGCGCAAACCCTGAGGATCTGGTGACTCTGACAGACTGTTTGTGGGGTGGTTCTTCCTCTGCAGGGGTTGGGGTGCTGGTGGCCTGTTGTTCCTGTGGCGGGCCTCCTGTTGACTAGCGTCGGCAGAGGTGGAGGGCTGTTCATCGGTGTGGCTAGTGTCAGGGGCCCGTTGGTGTGCCACTGCCTCCCTCATGGTGTTGGCCATGTCAGCCAGCACCCCTGCAATGGTGACCAGGGTGGTGTCTATGTCCTTCAAGTCCTCCCTGATCCCCAGGTACTGTCCATATCCAAGGGATTCTTATCTCAGGGAATCCCAACTATAAGTACAGAGTGGCAATCAGATGTAATGAGATTTCTTTCTTTTTATCTAATGTGTCTTGCAGGTCATGTAGTAATTCTGAATGTTTACATATGCAGCTTACTGATTTCCATTAGGGTATTACTATAAATAGGCCTTTCATTATCGATGTAGTAAATCTGAAACTTTCCATATGCAGTCTAGTTTAATCTTTGTGCATTGTTAGAAATGGGTTGTCTAGTTGACAGAGACGTGGCTTTTGTCTAAATAGGGACCACAATCCTAGTTAGGGTAAGGACAACACACCCTAAATATTTCTGTACCCACCGTCTGGTAGCTTGACACTGAACAGTCAGGCTTAACTTAAGAGTCAATGTGTAAAGTATTTGTGCAACACACAAGCAATAACACAGTGAAGACACTCCACACTCGGTTAGAAAAATAAAGAATATTTTATATATATAAAAAAAGATTAAGAAAACAAAAATCCAATAAGTAGAAGTCGAGATATGAATTTTTAAAGAATAAATTAAAGTGTGGTGCTTAAAAGCATAAAGCGCCAATCGGGGTTATCCGGTCGCACTAGACTGGGCCAAAGTAAAAAGTTCAGTCTGACCATGATGAAGCATAGCCAGCTACAAGACCCACACAGCTCCTGCTGCCTTTGAAGTGGGGGTAACTTCATACCAAGTTGTGCCGTTGAAGTGGGAGTGACTTCAAAGAAGGGGTTTTAAAGTACACACAGGTCCTTTCTTCCTAGCCCTAGACTATCAGTAGGAGGCAATCACCCCTTTGTGGGGGGGGGCAGGCACTGCCTATTTAGATGTCGGTGTCAGCCCTCCCCTCCTTTTTGGTCCAGGAAAAGTCATCAGAATGCAGATGAGTGTTCAGAGACATGTAAAATTCCTGTGCTTGTGGTTGTCTAGAGGGAATGCACAAGGTGTGCTGTCATCCACCCCATGTGTGTATTGGACATAGGCTGCTGGAATATAGAGCTGTAAGAGCAGAGAAATGTCCACTTTCTAAATGTGTCATTTCTAAAATAGCAATGTTAAATTCAGCTGCAAAAGAAAAGAAGATATATCATTACCATTCCAGCATGACATAGCTACTCCTTCTCAACCAGGAAATACCGCTTAAAAGTGTAATAAGGATTTGCAAATCTTAAACCTATCAGAGGGCTAGACCAGTGGTTCCCAGTCTGTAGTCAGGGGACCCCTGGGGGTCTGCAAAGACTCCTCAAAGGGTCCACGACTGCTTAGAAAATCAAACAGATTAGGCCCCAAGCTTTCAGTAATGACTCAGTGAGGGGTCCACAGATTCCAATAATGATTCATTGGGGGTTCCAGGGTTCCAGTAATGATAAGGGGGTGATCCACAGAAGTCATAAGGTTGGTAACAACTGGGCTAGGCCTCACAATAGTGCAAAACGAATTTAGGAGTTTTTCACTAACAAGACATGTAAAACTTAAAAATACATACCCTACCTTTTACCTACACAATACCATGTCCTGTAGGCTACCTAGGACCCACCTTGGGGTTGGTTTATTTATAATAAAAGGGGAGTTTAAGGCTTGGCAAGGATTTTTAAATGCTAAGTCAAAGTGGCAGTAAAACTGCACACACACGCTCTGCAACGGTAGGCCTCAGCCATGTTGTGGTACAATCTGTGCTGCAGGCCCACCAGTAGCATTTAATATACAGGGCTTGGTACAGGTAGTGCACCTTACTAGGGACTTATAAGTAAATTAAATATTCCAATTGGGATTAAGGTAATGTTACCATGATTTAGGGAGAGAGCACAAGCACTTTAGCACTGGTTAGCAGTGGTTAAGTGCACAGAGTCCTAAAACCAGCAAAAACGAGGTCAGAAAATGGTCAGACAATGGATGGAGACAGTCAAAAAGTTGGGGGGAACACCAACCTAGGCTATCAGGTCTAACAGGCATCCTTGCTACTTTTAGTAGTATTGTGCTACAGAGATATCACTGAGGATCTGGCCATATAACTTTATACCCACTTCATAATATCACTTGTAATAGCAAAGAATATCATCTACATAGTCTAATGTACATTGCTGTGAACTGTCATTACATTTAACCATTTTGTTGCTAAGTGCAATACAAAAGTCTAAGTAAAATGCATTGGGGTCTTTTGCCCCTATCTGAAAACACTACGCAAAACTTTCCATCCCTGCCTGTATAACCAGGCAATACTGCCTGTATAACCAGGCAATAAGTATGGAATGTTTGGCTGAAGTTTGTCCACTGTTGGCAAAGTTTTAGCAGGCATAAATCAGAGGAATTCCTCCCTCTTCCTTGATATCATACGGCCCCAGGGGATGGGGTCCCCAGGGACTATGAAGGCTTGGGGCGGGGGTCTGTACATTGTACTGCTGAATACTTAGCATATTACATCACTCATGTCTTCTTGTATGACATCATTGATGATATCACTGCAGAATTTGCAAATTGTTGATAAGAAAACTGGGTATGGGGGGGCACAAGTGTAGTGACCTTAGGGCACAAGTTGTATTTACCAAACTAGCTATAAATGGTGAACGTTAGTGATTTTGTACATTTAAAATGTCACTGAAATTCTCACCTAACTATAACATTACTCTAACCTTTGTTTTTTTTCATTGAACATATACTGATACGACTCATCCGATGAGTATGTTAGTTTGTTTTTATAGTTGACATAGTGGCAGGTAACTGCTATTGTGCTTTTCTTTCTGATTTTGTTCAACGTGTGTCCAGCTAATAGTTGCAAGTGTTCACAAAATGCTTGTGCTCTTAATGCATCATAGGCATGTGAAGGTATTGAACATGATATAAATCGTTGTATTCTGTGTGCCTGTGAAAGATGATGACTTGTATTCAGCATGTTCCACGCACGATTTTTGTCTCTACAGAAAAGGTTTGCAACAAGACAAAGATTTTACATATTACATACTTAGGGGCATATTTATAAGCCTCTTGTGCCACTGTTGTGTCACCTTTTGTGACACAACGGTGGTGCAGACCTTAAGCTCATATCTATGAGGTCACACAAAGCCATTTTACCTTGGGTTCAATGGTCTCATAGATATGGAGTAAGCCTATGGATTTTAAAGCAATTGCAGATTTATAAGACCTTGGGTGAGGTGCAACAAGTCGAAATATCTTTATTTCTCCTCATTTTTTCCTCTCTCTCTGTGTGGTGCATTTGCCTCCCATTGTTGGAGCCAAAACCCCTTCCCGCCCAACCCCATGCTGGTACAGCTGTTATTGGCTCTGCACAGAAGGAGTTGGCCACAGGGCTTGTCTCTCTGGGTGGGAGAATAGGTGTGAGAGGGTGTCTCTAAATGTGAGAGTATCCCTGAGAGTGTCTGTCTAGGTGTGAGAGGGACTATGTGGATGTGAGAGTGTCTGATTATGCTCCAGTGGGTGGGTGCATCAGTATTTGAATGGGTCTGTGAGTACCTCCATGAGTATGTAGAACTGTGCAGCAGTGCCTGTGTGGGTCTGGGAGTGGGTTCAATAATGTCTGAGTGGGTCTGTAAATAGGTGTATGAGTGTCTCCGTTGATCTGTGACTTGGGCCCTCATTATGAACATGGCAGTCTGGGCTGCCATGGACCGACATATTCTGAACATGGTAGTGAACTGGCTGCAAAGCAGCCAAATCACTACCACCCACTGCCAGGCCAGAGTCCACCGCCGAGCCGACTGTGAGCACATTCGACCCGGCAGTGGAGGCATTACAGGCAGTGGAATTATGATCCCATTTCCACCAGGGATTCCCTGGCGAGTTACCTCGCGGAAAGCACCTGTATGTGACATGCCTGGCCCCTCCCCTTTCCACAATCCCTACCCACCTCCCCAACCCCTAGAACAGCCCAACCCTTGAACCCCATAAACCAACCCCCCAACCCTCCACTCCAAAACCCCATTCAGGTCCCCCCACCCCGACCCTCACCATCTTCCACCTCCCATCCCTACATACAGGTCCCCCACACCCCAACCCCCCACATCCACATTCACCCACTCACGTACATGCACACACACAGACATTAACTCAGACACACACCCCCCACATACACTCACGCACATCCTCATGCACTTACACACTCACACACACACACCCCACCTTCCCTCATGGACAGCACTTGCCTTTTCCTTTGTGCTGCTCGGGGAGGGAACGGGCTCCCTTGATGCTGATCCGCCACCATCGCCGCCTCTCCATACACTGCCACGCCTATAACTACTTCATTATAGGTGTGGCAGTGTTTGGAGTGACGTGGCGGTGAGGGTGGAACAGTATCCACCCCCGCCACCGACCGCCAGCATGGCGCATGGCGGGCCTTACTGTCATCAATGGCGACGAGCCACCATGCATCATTATATGGTGGGATGCCAGCCACCAACACTGGCAGTCTTTCATTGATCGCTGGCACTGTTGGCGGTGGGCCATCCCACCAAGAACATAATGAGGGCCTTGGTGTGTTAAAGTCTGAGTGAGTCTGTGAATGGGTTCAATAGCGTCTGAATGGGTCTGTGAGTGGGTTTGTGAGTGTCTCTGCAGGCCTCTGATTGGGTGAATGAGTGTCTGAGTGAGGAATAGTCAATGTGCTTACTGTCTTTTTACTGTAGGGAAACTCCATTAAATCCAACATCAGCGTGCTTACTGTCTTTTCACTGTAGGGTCACTCCATTAAATGTCAATGATAAAGGGGTGGCCTAGGGCCCACCGAGACCAAAGTCACATCAATGTACACTGTAATGTGCATGAACACAGTGATGCAGTAGGTTACAAAAGCATAGTTGTATAACTTATGCTTCATCCAGGAATGTTATCTTTCTCTGACTCATCTCAGGATTAGGGTCAAATACTGCTCTATCCAGCTGCCTGAGCAGGGCCTCGCATCAATCAGCCAGCTGTCAACCCCTTCCAGGAAATAGGAGGAGAGGCCCTGAAGGGAATGTCAGGGGGGTGCGGACTGAGTTTCAGAGCACATGTGGCCCTAGATCCTGAACGACACCATTTTGAGCTATCCCACAAGACTGTGCAGGCGGGAGGAGACAGGGTTAAGGAAGTGATGTGGCACATCTGGATAGGCCAGAGGTGTAGGCCTGCTAGACACTTCTGCCCCCACTTAAAAGGTCCTGCACAGGGGAGAGTTCTCTCTCTTGTCTGTGCTTCACTGCAGGACATTGGGACTGAAGATGGGTGTCATTGACAACTGGAGGAAGAAACCCCTGATCCCCCCCTGGGGCAGGGACACTGCCCATGAAGGACTTCAGGCCCAGCAAGGTACATGTCAGGGCCAGGTTTGCTGGCCCCCTTAACCCCTGAGAACTAGTTGGGGGAAAGACTGGGCTGGTGTAAGGAGAGCGCGCTGCCCAGAAGAAAAGAAGGCCCAAGAGGAAATCCACTGCATTCCCTGCGAAGATGGCTGCTGGCGGAGGGAAGGGCTGGCGGCCAAAGACCAACCGGGTAGCGCCCTTGCACTCCCTCTGAAGATCGTTCCAGTGTCCCGACCCAATCCCAGGGCCTTACTCAGAAGATGAAGTTGATGGGTGCCATTGCACCCCCGTGACAAATTACCAGAGAGCCCCGGACCCCATCCCGGGGCCCCAAAACGAGGTGGAAGGCAGGGAGCTCTGTCGCACTCCCCAGAACGGTAAGGAGGGACCCTGCACCCCATCCCGCTGCTCCGACGATGTGGAGAGGCTAAAGGGGGCCAGGGGTGGGCTCCCTGCACTGCCCCCCCACCCAGGGAAACCATCCTGTCATGTTACTGTCCGAGTGGGACCAGGCACCCCTCAGCTGCAGTGCTCAAACTGGAGGAATTGCGGCTCTCCCCGGAACAGCGGGAGAGCCGCTCATTATTCATGCATATGCACCACAAGGCCTTGCGAAGCCCAATGTCTTTCTCAGCTTGGTGATCAGCCTTTGGTGGTCCCAGGAAGATGGAGGTACCACCAACCAAGCGCCCATGGACAGGGGGAGCTGCAGGAGCAGCGCAGTCTCCCCACAATGCATTGTTTGTGTCCCCACCCTTGGTTGGGTGGGACAAAAGAATTGTAACCCCCTACGTGTTCCAACGCAATGTGGAGCACAAGTTTTCAGGAACTTTTGTTCTTTGCTTGTGGGAGCTGCACCCTCTAGGGGTGTGGGATGGTATTACACCAGGTTATTCAAGGATAAATAGGAAGTAATCTAAGAGTAATCTAAAAGTGATCTAAACATAATCCTAATCTTTAAATTATTCCAACATGCCTCTACGTGTTCCTTGCTGATGCTTATTTGAGTAATGCGAATGACAGCCACCTCTTTTTAAAGTAAATCTACTTTATTGCCAGATTTAGGTGCTCTCTCTCTAACTTACAGTGAATTATTGCATTGGGATACCATGAAATGTGTTGCCATGAGGGTTGTTGTATTATATTTCCCCTCTGGAGAGGCAATAATGATTACACAATGTCATCCAAGAGTAATTCTGTCAATTCGTCTGTGTTTGTAAATTGTTGCATAGTATTGAGTAGTGTGTATGTGATAAATGTACTTTTACTTTATCAAAGGAAAAAACACAGACTGGACAATCATTTATTGAGTGTCATGCTTGTGTGCTTGTGAATGGAGATTACTAGCCCCCTCCACCTCCCCTGAGTAAGCCTTGGACAGCTCTGCAATCCTACCCTATGAGAGGCAAGCACTACAACAGGGTGTTTGGTTCCAGTGGTGGTCGTGTGCAGACCCATTACTTGTACAGGCCACACAACTAATGACCCACCTTCCAACAATCAGTGAGTGTGTGGATCAGTCAGTGAGTGGATGGATCAGTAGGTTTATGCGTAAGTGTGTGGATGTGTCAGTGACTTTATGCGAGAGTGAGTGTATGTGTGAGTAGCAGTTTTGGTTGATGACTGAGTGTGTTAGTATCTGCATTGGTGAGTGAGAGGGTGTATGAGTAGCTGCACAGGTGAGTGAGTGGGTGTGTGAGTGTTTCTATGAGTGAGTGAGTGGGTGAGTGAGTGACTGTGTGCGTGACTTCGTGGGTGAATGATTCATGGTATACGTAAGTGATAAGCTGTGTCAGCAACTGAATGGGAGAGTAAGTGGATGTGTGAGTAGCTGTATCAGTAAGTGACTTGGTATGTTACTGCCTCCATGAGTGAGTGAGTGGGTGTGTCAGTGGTTGTAGAGGTGAATGACTGGGTGTGGTAGTTGTTGCATGGACAAGTTACTTTGTGTGCAAGTTTATGTGTTGGTGAGTGAGTGGATGTGTCTGGGACTAGATGGCTGAATGTGTGGATGTGTGTCTGGTTGTATGGGTGAGTGAATGGGTTTGTTAGTGGTTTTGTGGAACTCTTATTAGTTATTGTGAGTGATTGTACGGGCGTATGAAATAGTGTGTGAGCGACTGTATGGGTATGTGAGTGGGTGTATGAGTTTATGATTAACTGATCTAGTAATATATGTGTGAGTGAGTTGTGTTAGTGGCTGTGTGAGTCAGTGTATTAGTCTGAGTAGCTTTGTGGGTCTGTAAATGAGTATGTGACTAGTTGTGTGTATCTAGATGTACAGGAGTTTTATGGGGGTATGAGTGGGTATGTGATTGGTTCTGTGGATGATGTCATCACTGATGTCATTTGAGATGTCATCAGTGATGAAATCTGTGATGTCACTGACAATGTCATAAGTGTTGTAATATTGAGGCCATAAGCAGTGCATTACGGGGGCACAAGTTATAGTTAGCTGAGATAACTATAACTGCTGAATGTCACTTGTTTTGTACATGTGAAAATTCAGCCTAACTACAAAGTCCATGTAACATTGTTTTTTTCAGTAAGTATATATATATTAATATAAATGTAGAGAGAGAGAGAGAAGCATTATAGGCATTGTGAGTATATTAGTAATTTTTTAAAATCTATATTTCAGCCCCTGGGACTTGTTTTCTACTAAAGCAAATTAGCTGGGCTGAAATATGGTCTGCAATACATAAGATGCTGTCTGGGTATACATTCTTTACTTTAAAACGAGATCCCACTCTCACGCAAAGGGACACAATCTCACAGCCATTTTCACAGACAAAGACACATTGTTACACCCACTCTCACACTCAGATAGACACTCTCACACCCAGATATACATTCTCACACCCACTCTAACATTCAGAGAGACTCTCTCAAATCCACTCTAATACAAAAAGATAAACTCTCACTCTCACACCCAGGGGCACACTCTCACACTAATTCTCACACTCAGAGACACTCTCACACCCACTCTCATACCCAGACAGACACTTTCACATCTATTGTCACACCCAGAGTCACCCCCTCACACCACCTCTCACAAGCAAAGAGACACTCTCACACACACTCTCACACACAGAGACACCTTCAAAACCACCCTCACTCCCAGAGAGATACTCTCACACCCACTCTCATACCCACAGACAGCCTCTCAAATGCACTATCACACCCAGAGAAACACTCTCACACCCACTCACACACCTAAACACTCTCACCTCCAGAGATACCCCATCACACCTACTCTCACACCCAGAAAGACACTCTCACATCCAGAAACATACTCTCACAACCACTCTCACACCCAGAGACACACTCTAACCAATATTCTCACACCCAGAGAGACACTCTCATACATACTCTATCAGCTGGAGACACACTCTCACACCCAGAGAGATACTCTCATGTCCAGGGGCACCTTCTCACACCAACTCCCACACATAGAGAGACACTTTTACACCAACCACTCTCACACCCAGACTGACACTCTCACATCCAGTCTCACACCCAGAGATACCCCATCACATCCACTCTCACACCCAGAGAGACACTCTCTCCCCCACTCTCACACCCAGAAACACCCTCTCATACCCAGAGAGGCACTCTCACAGCCACTCTTACACGTATACAGACACTCTTACATGCACTCTCACACCTAGACACACATTTTCACACCAAGTATGTAGTACCTGTGGAAGGGACCTGGGGCTAACATGTATACTGGAATGCATATGAAGGAGTTAGGGTAGAAGTTCCCTGACCTCAGTGGTTTGATATAAATGTGGCACAACAATTAATAATCGGTGTTAAATTTAAAAACGTTGTTTTATTTGGCATTGTAGGGATCCACAGATCCGAATGATTTAAAAAAAAATAGGAATAAAAGTTTTTTTTTTAAATTATATCTATGGTAAAAATGGTTGGCTCTAAAAAGAGCGTTTGTGTTTATGGGGTCTTTTTGATAGCGCAAAAACAACAAGTGATGGACGGAATTCTGAACATTGTCAAACATTCACAGATCTGGGTTTAATCCATCGTTCTTTTGCTCACCATGCCACCCCAGTTTGGACCCAGCCATATGCAAATCAGTCTTGACCCTGTTCCTCATGGGAACAGTCCAGCCCGAACTACGAAGCCAGGTCCTCACTGGACCGGAAACAAGCATCCTGGGACCGGTTTCGGGGTTTCACCCCTCATCAGCCAGGCTAGCTTGAATCCAGTGGCATGGGAAGCACGGGACCCACGTCTGGGCATACCCTTCCCACTTAGGGCGACAAAGCAAAAACAACAAGTGATGGACGGAATGCTGAACATTGTCAAACATTCACCCCCAGTCACAGATCTGAGTTTAATCCATCGTTCTTTTGCTCACCATGCCACCCCAGTTTGGACCCAGCCATATGCAAATCAGTCTTGACCCTGTTCCTCATGGGAACAGTCCAGCCCGAACTGCGAAGCCAGGTCCTCACTGGACCGGAAACAAGCATCCTGGGACCGGTTTCGGGGTTTCACCCCTCATCAGCCAGGCTAGCTTGAATCCAGTGGCATGGGAAGCACGGGACCCACGTCTGGGAATACCCTTCCCGCTTAGGGCGACAAAGCAAAAACAACAAGTGATGGACGGAATGCTGAACATTGTCAAACATTCACCCCCAGTCACAGATCTGGGTTTAATCCATTGTTCTTTTGCTCACCATGCCACCCCAGTTTGGACCCAGCCATATGCAAATCAGTCTTGACCCTGTTCCTCATGGCAACAGTCCAGCCCGAACTGCGAAGCCAGGTCCTCATTGGACCGGAAACAAGCATCCTGGGACCGGTTTTGGGGTTTCACCCCTCATCAGCCAGGCTAGCTTGAATCCAGTGGCATGGGAAGCACGGGACCCACGTCTGGGCATACCCTTCCCACTTAGGGCGACAAAGCAAAAACAACAAGTGATGGACGGAATGCTGAACATTGTCAAACATTCACCAGGCAAGGCCCTCCAAGTGTGGACTTGCAGGGCAAGAGGAAAAGTAGGGGTGGGTCAAAAAAGCAACATAGGTGCACCAAGAGATCCACTGTCACTCACACAGTCCAGAGGAGGCCCTCAAGATGGGAGAGTGGGCCCCACTACCAATGTAGTCACCGAAAAGCAGGCTCAGAGACCCCATGGCACATTCACCATAGAGAAAGAAGAAGATGGGGAGCAAAGCACAGGCATAAGGGGACCCAGTTGTCCAGGCCAGGGGTCCCTCAGCAGTGGTGGGAGGGAGGTCAGGAATGGTGTGGCCAGGTCCAAGGTGGCCAATTGCGGGGGCTGCAGTAGGCCACACAAAGCCCTCCATGGGGTGGGGAGGGTCAGGAGGAGCCCAAACAGTGCTGCATGGGTCCTAACCCCAGGCAGGCCAGAGAGGTCTGAGATTGGGCCTTGAACAAGTGTGGTCTGGTCTGAAGTGGCCAGCTGCTGGGGTCACAGTGGGTCACAAAGATATCTTTACTGCGAGGGGGGCCACCGAAGTCCGTTATTGATTATGGAAGGGAGGGACCTGGGGTGAGCAATCCTGCACAAGCCTCCCCTGAAGCTGCCTGTAGTAGGTCTGGAAGTGCCCTCAGGGCAGTGCAGCCAATCACAGAGTCTGCAACAGACTGTAGGCGTTTTCTTTCTGCGCTACAGGGGCGGCTAGAGCATCCCATCTGGAACGGCAGGGGGCCTGTGTTGCAAGCATGGACACTGGGCTGTGCCCACAGAATTCATGGCTCTGATGGCCTCCAGGATCCTCACTCAGGCCATCGTAGGCATCAGGCCCCACACTGGGGGATGAGGGGCATGGCTGGCAGGCCTCAGGGTCCCGATGCCCCTGGCGGGGTACCACAGTCTCTCTAGTGAGCCACAGTCTCAAGGAGCTCTGGTTTCAGCCAGCCAAGTTCTACCCCTCAACTAACCCTTTTTAACAATATTATGATAATGAAAAACTGGGGGAAAACATAACATTCTAACCTGTACCATGCAGTTTGCAAACATCTCTTTGATAACTTTTCTTAGGTCACTGTGCTATATTAATATTTTAACTTATGAACTTCAAGTAACAAAAAGACCTCTGTGACAAAAGCAGGAACCCACTGAGACTGAGCTATCCACATAAAATACAGTTCCTCGATCTGCATGGTGTACATTCTTTACAGCAGGCATTTTAACCATCTGTGCTACTTTCATTTTATTGTTGCCTGAAAGCTGCTGTACATAATAAACTGCACAGGACGCTCTTTACAATCCATTATATATTTCTAAACATAGTACCCCCGGAGGTCATCGCCATTGGCAGCTGCACCGGTCGCACTGCTCTAAAGCCGACCCTGAATAGACATGTTTTAGCATGTTCCCACTTTTACATGGATAACATCACATTTGGAATGCCCCCGTCTGATTTCTACACATTTGTGGCGGAGAAACCCACACTCATAATTACATTTATGTTCGAAAAAAACATTAAATTCAGTTGAATGTTTTTGTGACTTAAGCCCTTTGATTCATCATTTGCTACCTATATTTATGTACGTGTGATCTGTCTCCTCATAAATAACGTCTCCCCTAGCGTTGAGCATGCTGTGCGATTTATTTCACTCATGCAGAGGATTTAGTCGACTGCCAAAGAAAGAGTATTACTAACATCACTATAATTATTTGCAAAACCATAGGGCCATATCTTCAAGAAAGTGGTGCATCAGCTGTGATGCATCACTTTTCTTGCACCCTCCTGTGCCCCCCCTAAAGACACCATGTGTGTGTCGTATTTACAGTACAGCGCACCATGGCGCATGTTAGGCCAATAATGTCAAAATTGTTGATGCTATTGTGGAACTTTGCAGGATTAGTGCCATAATATGTGGTGCTAATCCTGGAAAGTAAAAGGCGGTCCATTGAAAATAATGTGCACCCCATTTTAACACCTGCTTTCAGAAGGCGTTAAAAATAACTCTGAAAATGACTCAGTGAAATGTAAATTTCACAGCACAATTTTCACGGGCCTCCCTGCGGGGGGAATGCCCCTTGCATACGTTATGCCTGCTGCAGCATAATATGGCTGGCGCAAGGCGTTACGATATGGCAAAGGAGAATTACCTTCTTAACGCCACATTAGCAAATTATGCTATTGTGGCGCTAAGAGGTGCTAGGGCCTTATAAATCTTGCCCATAATGTTTTTACATTAACTTACACATGCAAGTAAAATGTCATATACAGTAAATCAACACTCAACCACTAGCTTTCTTTCTCTAGCTAACTGTATCAAACCATCACAAGAAGAGTAAATATACAAGTTCTCCAATTTACACTGAGTGGTACTGGATGAAAGCTGGAGTATAAAATCTAAGGGTTAAATTAACTAATTTGAAATCCCAATAATTCTAAATGGCATGTTAGGAAACCAAACAAATATTTAAAGTTTCAACTTGTTAAAAGCTATACAAAAGCGCTTAGGTGGTCATGGAGAGGGTGGTAAATGAGCGAAATCTGAAACCAACCAGAGTATTTCACACTCCACCACCTTGTAGATTTTCCTGACTAATTTAGATGTGAGAAACCAAAAATTCCCAATGATGGAGCCTCAGCTTTCTTTGCCATCAGAATTTCCAGGGAAGCAGCTCATCCACCATATGGCTGCCACCTTAAATCACATCTATTTAAGGCAAGCCTTTTGCAAACCATGGTAGTTGCGTACAGGATAAAAAACGATGACTCATACAAGCTGTAATAAAACTTGCAGAGCCTCGGAATAATTGCTTTTCTGATGTTCGACAGCATACATTTACATGGCGACCCACCTTAATAGTTATTGTTCTTCTGAACTCTGCGTCATTTTCCCACCCACAATTAGTTAATTTACCTTTTGTGACAAAGAAATCAAGCCTAAAAGAAAATCACCTGAACAGACCAGAACCAAGGGCCATATTTATACTTTTTTGCTCTGAATTTGCATAATTTTCTGATGCAAAAGCGGCGCAATCTTTCAAAATATAGGCCCAGATTTATACTTTTTCACGTAAAACTGCGTTAGAGCTGTTTTGCGTGAAAAAGTATAGTGCTGGCTTGCGCCATTCCAAGATGCCGGCCAGGCGCCATATTTATGGAATGGCACTAGCTGGCGCTGATGCCCTGTTAGTGTCCTTGCAAAGGACGCAAACAGGGTGGGGGAGGCGTAGGGAAAACTGGAGCTTGTGTGCCGAATTATGGCGCTACACTGTTTAGAGGTAAAAAAAAATGCCTCTATGCAGTGTAGCGCCATTTTCTGGTGCACAAACCCCATGGACATGGATCCTGTCTTAGTGAAGACAGGAGCCATGCCCACCACCCCAATGGCCATGGCCAGCGGACAGCGCCATGCAGGGGGCCCCAAGTCAGGGCCCCGGGCGTG
Organism: Pleurodeles waltl; assembly: GCF_031143425.1. NCBI lineage: Eukaryota > Metazoa > Chordata > Amphibia > Caudata > Salamandridae > Pleurodeles > Pleurodeles waltl. The sequence goes on along the minus strand of NC_090444.1, from coordinate 1,678,796,047 downwards.
AAAAAAAATATATATATACTTACCAGGACTTACATAGGATGGGTCCTCCATCCTGTGGTGTCCTTCTGGTGTGGGTAGGGGTGTCCCTAGGGCCAGGGAAAGGCATCTGTGGGCTCTTTCCAAGATTTCTGACCATGGAAATATGCCTACAGGTCCCCTAATGCCTGCCCACACCCAGGCGTTGAATAATGGCGCTAAGCAAGCTTAGCACCATTATTTAAGGCTCCCATCCCCGTGCTGGATTTTAGCACGGGGGATAAATATGGCGCTAAGACCATATCGTCCTTTTCTGGACATGCTGTTTGTTTGTACCGCCGTGGCGGTCGGAGTGTTAAAGTGTCTGTCTTTGTTGGCGGTTTCCACCACGGTCGTGATTAAATTTTTTTTACGCCGGCCTGTTGGCGGTCTTACCGCCGCTTTAACACCGACCGCCAGGGTTGTAATGACCACCTATGTCTTGTTTTTTTAAAAAGTCCTGTATAACCAGGTTGATGCAATGCACAAAACACAGGACCCTGACATAGCCACCATCAACCCTGAAATAGCCACTATCTGCCATGGCCTTGACTATATTTCTGCCATTGTCTGAGGCAACAAATCCAATTCTGAGGCCTCAGGATTACAGCCATTCAGACACCTGGCTGGTAAATTTGTCCCTGATGTTTGCAGCTGTATGTGATTTCTCCTTGGCGAACCTGGCTACTGTTGCACACCACTCAATGCTCTTAAAACCTTCTTCAGGGGCACGACCTCTAGAGAGCTTTTGCTTTACCCCACAAAAGAGATGCGGTGTGCAGTAATGCACATGTAATGAGTAGCCTGACATCTGTTCCACATGTCTGTTGTCAGGTGGCAAATGTGGACAACACTTTGCTGCAAAGATTTTTGAACTAACTACAGCACACTGTGATGTAGCACTGGAACAGCAACTCTGGCAAAATAAGTCCAACTTGTAACCTTTCATTTCAGGCAGTTTCGCTGTAAAGCTTTTCAAACTAACTTCAGTACATTGTGATGTAGCGCTGGAACAGCAACTCTGGCAAAATAAGTCCAACTTGAAACCTTCCATTTCAGGCAGATGGCTGCCACAAATTCTAACAATATCACTCCTTCCACAAAAGAAAAATGTAGGAGGTCCAGCCCTAGTATTTTTGCCAGCTTCTCATTGTACAAATGTGCTGTTTGGTGGTCCCTTGGGCCTAAACAGTCCTTTAATAGTAGACTGTTTTTCTTCTTTTCTGGGGCCACTAACGCAGGTGACTTCCAAGAAGTAGGAGGTGGTAGACTCAATGTGCATCTTCGGGCAATCACTGTATGTCATGGTGTCTCCATCTGACTCTTGTGCCATTTTGAGTTTGTTGAGGCAGGTGATCCTGAGCACTGCTGGGGACAGAGCTTCTTTGCATAATTATGTCACCCTCTCCTTCCTCATCACATCCCATCGTGATTGGAGCTAATGATTATCCACTCTCCTCACCTTCACTACTACCACTTGCAGCATTTTTAAGGTGCTCCTGCCACCAGTCTGTGTAATGTTTTTCATATGAGTAATTTGGTCTCCAGTACCATAGTGTGGACCAGGCTTGGATGAGCACTCACGTGGCAGATGGAGCATATTGCAAGGTTATCCTCCTGCTTGCTAATTGTAGAAAAACCCTGAAACTGGGGAGGAGAGCTTTCTTAGTGTGCCAGTGCCAATGCCTGAAGGAAGAATGGGAAGTAGATGGGTGTGTCATTGATTGTCTCTCTGTAGTGCATAGTTCTGAGGTAGGAATAGATGAAGGTCTCTGCATGGGCCTTACAAATATGGGAGCAAGTACTGGGTGGTGGTACCTGGGCCACATTCCTTGGAGCAATTTGAATAGGAGAGGTAATAACAGTCTCCTCTGTGCCAGCTTCCATAACAATGACGTGTTCGTCACTCTCCTCTTCCATAATTCTAAGGCTTTCAAGAAGTTTTCTTTTCCCCTGCCTCTCTTAGCATGTCTCGGACTCTGCTGGGGTCATATTCATGTCCAGATCATCAGAAGGGTGCTTGGAGAAGATGGTGGAAAAGCCTTCCTTTTTCTTGCTGGAGATCAGGGAGCCAATGATCATGAAAGAAAAGGTTCTTGCTTAGCATGAAGCTCAACTTCCTGTTCCAACTTCAGGAAGATCTACTATTGCTGGCTGCAGCTTCTGTCCACCTTGCTCTTTTTCCTGAAATGACTGGGTACTATTTTGTGAAAGGGACAAATCCAATTCAATGTCACTGCTTGTCGGTGTCGCCACGACTTCAGTGGCTGCCTCGCTGATGGACATGGGCTTGGGCTCAGGTTGGGATGAAGCCGTTGATGCAGGAGTGCTGGCTCCCAGCTTCCTCCACGGAAACCGATGTGGCAGGAACAAGTTTGTGATCAGCATGCCAGTGGTGGAAAGATGCTGCTTCTCACTATCCACATTCTTGGCAGCATCTTTCTTTGGCACCATCTTAAAGCTGTCAGTTGGCACTGGCACTGAGCTGCACAAATGGAAGAGATTGGAGGACTAACTTAAGTGTTCTGTGGCCACATGTCTTTGCACAAGACTTTCGTCTTTCGTCTGGCAGTAGTGTGGGTGATGTCTCTTCTCCTCTCTAACTAAAAGCACCTGAAAGCAAGCAAGCAAGAAAAACATTTAGTGAAATGTGGAATTGTTGCAGTTTGAATTAGTACAGAGAAGGACAATATATTTTAGTGATGTGGTTACCTAAGTTATTATCCCAAATAATTAACAATATATCCAACCATTTTAAAGTCAAAACACACTATCATAACATAACATTTCATTTCTGTTCATGAAAACTGCATGCATATGCAACTCATTGCTTGATGTGCAACTATTCTAAGGGAGACACCTACGGCAATTAGGGAGGTGCATGGGAAAATGGAATAATCCTCAAATAATGAAGGCTGGTGTGCGCCTCTGGCAGGCAGGTGTTCCAGGGAAATAATATCTAAAAAATGTAATGCTGCTGTGCAGCTGTGCACCTTTAGTAGTCAGGGGGTCGATGGATGGATGCAAAACACAACAACAAAAAATGAAAAAAATATATATATTAGAATAAAAAATTAAAACATTAAAATAAAAAATAAACATTACAAATTAAAATAAAAACCAAAAACCAATTACTGATGTTTGTACTACAGGAGTATGAGAAGCACATTGGGAGGCAAGGGGGTGCAGGAGAAAAATACAAAACAATGCATGCAATATAAAGCACTGTTTATCAGAATCATTTTCATAATATCCATATACTACAATGATCCTCTAGCATATTATTAAACTGATATCCGGGAAAAGTGAAAAAAATTAACAAAAACAAGAAGGCATAGCCCTTTCCTATAAAACTCCCTAGAAAATTGATTTCAAAACTGGAATAAATAAAAGGTGACTGAACAAAATGGCCACTAGCCACATGGTCCACAACCAACTGCAAGCTAGGAGGCATGCTAAACACAGAACAGATTCAAGCCTATCACAAAGCACACTGGCTGGCTACACAAAATGGTCACTGCCAACATTGTCAAACAACAACAGTGACCAAGAAGGCATGGAGCACAAAGAACACATGCAAGACTATGGCAAACACACACAGGCTGGCTACACAGAATGGCCACCAGCCTCATGGTCAACCAACAAGCAAGGAGAAATGGAAAGCAAAGAACATATTCAGGCCTATGGACACTGACTACACAAAATGTCCCCTGGCCACATGGCATGGAGAACCAAGACAAATGGTGGCTTATGGCAAACACACTCACTTACACACTGGCCAGAAAAAAGGAGGCATGGTAATACTGAAACTTAAGAAAACAGTACCATTCATTCAGCAATGCCAAACATGAAAATTAGCTGAGCTATAAACATTTTACAACCTCACACATCTTCTTATGGCAACAAATATTACCCCACACATATACTTGTGCAGAAAACAAAACATGAAATACAAAAAATAACCCACAGTTTTAATTTAATCTATCACCACCACTGCCCTATATAATGTTTTAATTACCATGCACCACAGAAACGGTTCTTTCGTGCAGTGGCTGGATAGCCTGTTGGCAGACTAGGCCACATAGTAAAATAAATGAATATTGCAATGTAACAAACATGAAGAAAAGGTACTGAACTCTGCAACATCTTTCCTTTACAAAAGATGAAAAATGTAATGCAAACAGATGCAATAAATGTGAAACAAAAATGACTAGGCTCCTACTGAAACTCTAGGCCACCCACCATAATGACATTTTAAAATCAAATAAAAGTACAAATATATACTGGCACATGCCCTATCAAATAAACAACACCGTATACAATAGTTTCTGAACTTACTTGTGGTGTCACAAAAAACAAAGTGCCTGGTTTAGATGTTGGCGGTAGCAGTCCCACCACTGACTTTTCGTTGGGAAACCTGCCCACTGCTGTGACGGTCCACTCACCGTATTTAGATGTCAGAAGGAGCATAGGCTAAGGATCGGCAACTGGCCGCCCTCACTGCAAAGAATCTTCTACCGCATCGACGGCTCCATAGGCAAAAGTGGCTGGTGGCCGGACTCCAGCCCCTTTAACCACTGAGTCAATCATGATATGCAGTCCTGCCAACACAAGCGTGGTAGCTAAAGCTCCACACCTGAGTTGGTAGATTGGCAATTATATAAACACAAAACTCTCCTTTTGAATGCTTTCCCCGAATCTTGTCACCAAGAACCTGCTGCTACCAGTTCTCCTATTGCTCCTGTCCCAGGTCCAAGATGGAAATCAACCACTGTCGCAGCCGAAAGAGAAGGTAACCCATGGGCATTCCTGTTACCCTCAGAGTTGCAGCTGCATACTAACACTGGACTTGTGCATGGGTCAACATTGTATGTAAACACCACCATACTGTTGTTCTGTGCTGAAGTGTGTAATGTGGAAGCCTAAAAATGCATCAGAATAGACCTCAAGATATCGGTAGCACCCACCAATTTTGGACACACTGCCTACATGGCAATAGACACCTACACAAAAGTCTCAATGATCAAATATATAAATGTGTCCTTAGAGGTGTGTGCAACAATGCACCCAAAAGATCTTAAGTATCTACTGTAACAGTGTCCCCAATCTGAATGAAAACATCCCATGATAATGTAGCAATTACACTGAAACATGCTGCACACAGAATGTAACACAATATTGACTGGTGACCTGAAAGCATGTCAGAGATGTATGAAGGTCTCATGTCCCCTTGGTGTGTGCAATATATCACAAACATAAGATCAAATTCAACTGCAAAGTGCCAGGCCATCCGTGAAATGCATATGTGCATATTATTGACACATCATGTCAAAATAAACACACATGCATTCTACACTCACAAAAACAGAAACACATACCATTTTGGTGAACTGTCCAGTAACAACATGAATGCCTGCATCAAAATTAATATGTCCATCACTAATGTACAGCATTTAAAAAACAACTAAAACATACAACCTGTATTTGTCACTCTCACAAATGAGAGTAAGTGCATGGTTCTCATATACGCATAAATAACATCATCAACGAACAATTAGTAACAATTAAATAATGAGGCCAGGACAAAGATACACTCAAATAAAATACTTTAAACAATGATGAGTTTAGTCACTAAATGATATGTCATAAGTCCATCCAAAGTGGAAACTTAATGTCACAGCCCATGTGGGCCACAATAGCATTCAGGCCCATCACTTGCCTCTTAAATTGACTGGCAGAATAAACCACCTCTGGAAGGGGCATCTATGGGGCAGACAGCCAGCACCACAATGATCTTAGTGTGGGGTAGGTCTTTGGGTTTGGGAGGGGTGGGTTTGAGTTTGGACAGGGTGGTTTTGGTAGGGGTGGTTTGGGGGTTGGTAGGGGTGGTTTGAGATTTGGAAGGGGTGGTTTGGGGATTTGTAAGAGGTCAATGCAAGGGCAAAAAGAAAGTCTTCTTTTAGAAAATGGGTAGGGTAGTTCAGATGGAGTCTGGGTTGGGAGGTGGAGGGAGTGGCTGTGTCTGTTATATATGTGGGTGTGGGTGCTTGAGGTTCTGGTGTATGTACTGTATCTTTAGATTTGAGTCTTTTACTTATTGCCTGTTTGGGGGTGAGCATGGCCATTTGTGTCAAGTGTGTGTGTATGTGGATATGTCTGTTGTGGTATGGTGTTTGTTGCGTTGGTGTCTTGGTGTGCTGGTGCATGCATGTGTCATGATAGGTGTGATGACAGGGTGTGTGTGTGGGGTGTATGTGGGTGTTGCTGTAGTTGTGGGTGTTGTGTCTGTGGGTGTACTGGTACAAACATGTGTAGTGTTGGTGTGATGAATGCGGGTGTGGTATGTGTGGGTGTTGCTATAGGGATGGGTGTTGTGTCTGCGGTTTGCTGGTGCACACGTGTGGTCGTGGGTGTGATGAGTGGGGGTCTGCTTGTGGTGAGTGTGGATGTTCTTGTAGTGGTAGGTGTTGTGTCTATGGGTTTGCTGATGGGAGGGGATGTACCTGTGTAGTGGTGAGTGTACTGACTGGGAGTGTGACTGTGGTGGTGGTGTGTGTGGTGCCTGCATATGTGAGTCTGTGCTTATGTTTTTTTATGTGTCTGTGTTGGAATGTGCGCTTGTGGGTGTTGTTGTGGGTGCATGTATATGTTTCTGTGTGCTTTGGACAGGGCTGAGTTGAGGGAAATGGGATTGAGAAGGGGTGGAATTTGCCCATGCGGTTGGGATGGATGGGACACTGCCGCCAATGATGAGTCCAGACCCTGAAATGACCACTGTGGGCCAGACAGGGCACTGTGAATGCCACCCAGGTAAGCCAGCATCTGGTTGTTCTGGCCAGAAAACCCCTGGACGACATTCATTATTGCAGTCTGGCCTACAGCGATCACTTTTGAAATATCAATAGCCTCCTCTGTGAGCACAGCCTGGGACACCGGGGCAGGAACAGTGATGCCTGCAGCAAAGGTGACGCCATCCCTTTTAGGGGGGCAGCTACGGCCAAGTGGGGGGGTTCAAGAGGGTAGGTGGAGATTGGAATGCAGGAGGCAGATGGAGACGCAGGAGTCACAGTCTCTCCAGGGTCCGCCTCCACCGGGGACTGGTCTTCACTGGAGGCCTCTGAGGAACATGTCAAATCACTCTTGGCCTCCTGGCCAGTCCCCTCACTTTCTGTGCCACTGGGTCCTTCAGTGTCTGTGGTGTCCACACCCAATAGCCAGTGGATAGCGTCATCCCGCTGATGTGGCTGCTGTCACCTTTGCCTTGCCAAGTTAATGCTGAAATAAAAGATACAACAGTTACAGTGTATCTGTGAGAATACAACTGGACATCAATAGGCATCACACAACATTTGGTACAAATTCAGTTGTCCCCCCTCTCAGCTCTCATACCATGTATGCCTTTGTCACTTATACACTTGAGTTCACTCCAACAGCATGACTTAACACATAGGTCTGGCTACATCCCTGAACCACTTCAGTACAGAGCTATAATTGGTTGCCTTCTCATAAAGGGTAAGTTTATTTGGCTGGAAATTGGCTACTCAAAATGGGACACCACAACATCTACGTAATGTTGCCTTCCACATGCAAATGTCCTGTTCAGTATCACATTGTTCTCTATCATCATTTTCTCCTCTGGGCAGGACAAAGGACACAAAAATGTTATCTGTGGGATGCACAACTCTCTCACTAATTTGGACACATTCCTGTCTCGTGCTTACATTAGAGTTTGGCATAGAAATTCATGTTGGTATTAACAGAATGGCCCATGTACAAATTTGTGAAGGGCTAAGGACTCAGCTCCACATGAGTATTATGAATTTGTTGGAGAAACTGCTTTCAAACATGTGTCAGATAAGGAATGATGCAATTGTACGAAGAAAATCAACATTTTTGGTGTAGCTGCACATGCTCACATTGTCATAGCACCAACTTCGTAATGTCGAATCTCATATTTCAGCTCCTTCATAATTGTGCAGTTTGCCACAGTCACCAGTAATGAATCCTACATTTACTACACACGTACCATCACATCTAATCCAATCATGACAAGGGACATGTTTTGTGAAGCAGCCCCTCATGTAATTGTTAAAATGCTGGCAATCCCTTTATTTCCATACAGCCATGTGCCTGTCCACAAGAGTACTTGCCTTGTGAGGATGAATCTAGTGGCATGTTACATCACAAAGCAATACACCACACACAGCTTCAGACAGTGTCTGATCAACTTACACCTCCCAAAATCATCATGGACTTTGGATGTGTGTCTTCTTCAAAGTTGATGGCATACAACATAGCTGGAAAGTAAAGAGGTCAAAGCACTACATTCTCTACAGATAATGACTTGCTTCCCTTGCTGCTGCTGTTGGGCGCTCAACTACCTATCAAGCTCTGGGTAAGCCACAACAAGGATGAGGGCCACTAGGGCAGATTGCTGGGAGGACTGCCCGACTTGGCCCTCGGCTGAATTTCTGATAGCCCATTGCAGGTCCTCTCACCACTTCCCACACTGCAGGCTACACTGCTTGTGGACCCCCAGGGTCCAGGGTTCACACCTTCATGGAAATAGCCTTTCAGATTTCCCACTTCTCATGGGTGTGACCGGTATAAATGACATAAAAGAACAGAAAAAGACAATTTGGTGTCACTGTTTTTGCAGTACTGCTGTGACATCACTGTTCATAAATTCACACGTACATTTATAAAACAGTTACTAGATTACAGCCATAAAACTGTCATAGGTAGAGTGGAAATACTGATTTGCAGTGATCTCATGTGTACCGTCAAAACTTGCAAGCTTCTCATGTTACATAATCAGACCTAATACATCTTTTTGGCCAGAACTATGCAATCCAACATGTTGTGAGAGTCACCCCTGATCACTTACAATCATTGTGAGCTACTGAAGGCCAAACAACCTATAAAATCCTAGCACATAGTCATACTCACAGCTACATTGGCATCCTGTTAAAGTCCCAGGACTCGGAACCCATGGTCTGCATCATGTACATTGACTGAGGGCAAGATTTGAGGGCTGCTATGTGTCAATGAGAGCAGGGATTTGGGGGTTATCTGAGTAAGTGTGATTTCTAGTGGAACAGACTGCGATAGATGATGGTGAGCCAGTGTCATCTGAACTTGTTGCACCTAAAGTATATCTACCTATATGTGACTCTATGACAGGTTCAAACATACAGAGCAAACTGATACACAATATGTGCAGGAATCCCACATGACAGTACAGCATCAGACAACTCGAGACCCTCCACATTTTTCACTCAACATCACTGTCATGTCAACATTGGCTATATGTTGATAGTCATACTACTGGTACACTGTCTTCTGGCCACTGGTAGTCAGTGATCTGCAGTGTGTGTGATGAAATAGGATTTGTGTGTTACATGGACACAGATTACAGATTTTACTGTCAGGTGACTTAACAGTGCCATGCACAGACATTTCAGACATTGGTCACAAAAATATGTCCCAACTACATCATTCTGTCAAGTCTAAGCACAACACCACCCTCATTAGTAAAAAGGAACCACGTACCCTGTGAATCAGAAAGGAAGAGGTTACTCAGTCCAACATTCTGCAATCAGACATGTACCTGTTCCTCTGGGGTCCCATAGAGTTGGCTGTACAGGGACAAAACCTCCCTGGCAAGGAGTTCCAGCTGCTCAGGGAAGAAGGCAGGAGCCCTGTCAACTGCCTTGCCCAGCACTCTGTCTCCCAGAGTTCAGAAACAGCAGCAAAAAATGAGAAGGTCTTGATGGCTGCAGTGTTAGGAGGCAAGTGAGTGTTTTCTTCACAAAGCAGTATACAAGTACATGAAGGGCGCATTCTGTGATGAAGATGGACACAGCAATTGGCTTTTGTGTGAAGCCGTCACACACATTAGCCAATGCAGGGCCCGTTGTGGAGGCTACCACCTACTACGTAGTCAACTTCTGCTGACAGCCATCAGGTAACCAATGTCCTGATGACAAGGTCAGGGAGTCACCATGTTAGGTGTGAAGCCTCACATTTTACAAATGTTTTTGCATCCCCAGCACTCAAAACAGAGACTAGTGCATTTCCTAATGTCAGATACGAACTTTTCTTGGCAAGATAAAACAATATGAGCCGTCACTATCTTTGACAAAGATAGTGCTGCGATGGACGTACTACCTCCATTGACAGTATTTTTTTTTTTTAAATGTGCAAATAGTAGAGTTTAAATGTATTATGTGAACGTGACTGAAAAATCCTAAATATATATTTTGTAAGATCATAATGAACCAAGTATTTTATGTCAATGTATGTACGTGTATTACCCAATGACATCTCTACTGTTTTCAGAATTCGGATGTGTACTGACATTAACAGTATGGAGTGACCATTTCACCTGATCTTTTATTTTCTATCCATACAGAAGTCTGGACCCAGTCATGGGTAGGAGGCTCCAGGAATCCCAGTCCTTTCCAGACCTTGCCGCCATGGAGGATAGGGACGTCATCAAGCAATATCGTCTAAATAGGCAAACTATCCTGGATTTGTGCCAGCAGTTGGAGCTTGATCTTTGCCTCACAATAGTAATCCAACAGCCATAACAACAATAGTAAAACTCATGGCAGTGCTACATTTTGTAGTCACTGTCACCTTTCAATACACTGTGGCACTAACTGGGTGCATTTCCTGGCCAACATTCAGTGGTGTGCTACAAGACATCCTTGCTTCCCTGAAGAAAACAACAGCAGCTACACACTTCCCACATCCACAGGATTTGGCCACAATGAAGGGAGAAGCTTATGCTTTGGGTGAAATACTATATGGTGTTGGAGCAATAGATGGCACGCATATTGCCTTGGTGCCACCACACAAAATAGAATAGGTCTACCAAAATCTGACGAACTTCCATTCCATCAATGTACACGTTTTTTGCTTACCAGACATAAACATCTCAAGTGTGTGTGTGCCCTCTTCCCTGGGTCAACACATGATTCATTCATACTATGGAAAAGCACTAAACCCATGCAGATGTCACAACTTGGACCAGAGAGGGCCTGGCTTGTTGGTAAGTATAACATGACTTCTTGATCTTTTGTCTGAATTGTGGTTTAGGACGGGACAATGGTTTGATATGTGACTGATCTGTTGATGCATTGCTTCCTTGTAGGAGATGCAGCATATCGTAACCCACCATGGTTATTGGCAATTCTGAGGAATCCAACAACGCCAGGGGAAGTCTCCTTCAATGAGACCCATGGAAGAACATGGAGGCCAGTGGAGTGGGTTATAAGGCCCCTGAAGGCTAGTTTAGGTACCTAGACAAAACCGTTGGAGCATTCCTCTACTCAGCCAATAAGGTGTGCCAAATTACAGTTGCCTTCTGCATTCTCCATTACATCACCCTGAGGATAGACATCCCCATAATTGCAGAGGAGGAAGACCGTGATGAGCCCCAGGGTGAGGATGTTGAAATGCCTTATGAAGATGACAGTGGTGAAGAAGAAGCAGGTGACTTAAGTCAAGATGTGACTGCCCACTTCTTCAACTGAGTATAAGTATCCCTTTACAAATGTTAAGTCCCAATATCAGTACAACTTGTGCCCTAGGATACATATCTGTCTGCTATGGTAATTTGGGATGGTCAGTGCAGGAGCGTTCAAGGCAAATATGTTAGTGGATAAGAGTTTCCCTACATTGGGTTATGTGGTCATTGACATAGATGAACTGTGCTTGTGCAAAAAATGTGTGTCCTCATGCCTTGTCAAGTGATACCAATTTAATATATGGTAAAATGCATTTTCCCTTGTTATTTTGTTTCAGGGTCCAGCACCATGTCATCTTAATTTGGATTTCAGCGTTGTAACATTTGCTATGATATATAGCTGTAATGAAGTACAAAGTGTACATGTGTTGATCCTAGGACAGACACGGAAGTTCTAAAGATTCTATCTGACCTGTTTTATTTGTGATGCTGCCATCAAGGCAATATGTGCCACTTGAGTTGCTCAAACCACATCTGTATGTCAAGCCCTAGCATACTGTTCTCCCTGCGCATTGACCAAATCTTCAATTTGTGGACTGTGGAGGTAGCTGGTAATGTGTTGCATCATAGGTGATAGTACTTTGTGTTAGCACATCACTGATTGGTGAATGTGTCACTGTGCCAGATATTGCCACAATGCACTGTACTGGCCATGTAGCCTCAAATGTTGTCACTGCCATGATGTAGACTATTAATGTCATTGATTTAGGATTCCTGTTTTGAGGGCAGAATGTTTAGCTCCAACTGAGGTGATGCATCAGTAATAGTTTGCCTATTTAATTTGTTCCCAGTGCAGGACTTGGTAACAAGGTATTGGAGCTTATAACCCTGAATGTCACAGATATTGGGGTTAGGAGTGGTGTTTCTAACCCAGTGTTAGGGTTTGTGCACAGCAAAGAGCATGTCCCCTCTCACTGCACTAGTGGGTTCTGTAATAGCTCCCTTTTAAACTTACTATTGAAAGCCTTTCTTGTTATCTCACCTTCCCCCCCCCCCAGGCTTCTGTGTATGTTGTTTAATGTGCTGTTTTGTTTACACATTGGGCCTTGCTTTTACCAAGGCTTCTTTAAAACACTCCTCTCTAGGCCATGTGTTAATTTAACTCATTTGCATAATAACTGAAACTCTGCACACCTTTCAAGAACATGTGCAGCATGTGAGGACCACACCCAGCTCTTCAAACCACACCCAGCTCTGCACACCTTTCAAGAACATGTGCAGCATGTGAGGACCACACCCAGCCCTGTCTATAAAAGGCAGCCCCCGAGCCTCGCCCAGTGCTTGTGCTCGTCTACCTCCCGCTTACCTGAGGACAGATCCCTCGGCGCTGGCACTCCTGCTCTCTACAGACTATCATTGGCTTCAATGGACGCAGCTGCTGGCTCTTCCTTCTTCCGGTTTCCGGTTCCTCCTTGCCTCAGCCTCTTTCCTACAAGCAACCTGCAAAAGAGAAAGAAGACAAGGTTAGACTGATCAGTATCTCTTGCCAGCAACAAGTAAGTGCAAAACTTTTATTACCTGAAAGAACTTTGACTACAATTTCTGGATTCGTGTATAGACAATTTGAAACAAGATACCTTCCACGAACATTGTGATTCAAACTCTTTGTTACAACAATGAGTGCACGACGCCAGCTCCACGAGGGGGCTCCATGCCCATTGATGTATCCTGGGGAGTGCAAAGCCACAGTCTCTCAAGTCTCTCCAGAGGGTGGGTTGCCCACTGCTTTATCCTGGGGAGTGCAAAGCCACAGTCTCTCAAGTGGATAACAGTCTCCACTGGTTCTGGAGGGGGCTTTGTGTCCAGAGTGCTTCATCCTATCAAGGACTGAGGTAGTGGATGCCTTTCTTCACTGGTTCTGGAGGGGGCTTTGTGCCCAGAGTGCTTCATCCTGCCAAGGGCTGAGGTAGTGGGTGCCTTTCTCCACTGGTTCTGGAGGGGGCTTTCTGCCCAGAGTGCTTGATTCTGCCAAGGACTGAGGTAGTGGATGCCTTTCTTCACTGGTTCTGGAGGGGGCTTTGTGCCCAGAGTGCTTCATCCTGCCAAGGACTGAGGTAGTGGATGTGATACTCCACTGACCGTGGGGCAACATGGAATCTGCCCAGGCCCCTGGAACTGACCACCAGCCACGTAAGGATGACCACTAGGGATGGCAGCCATGTCTGCGGTGGAGCCACTGGCTCAGGTTGTTGCGGGGCCTTTGGCGGGGCTGGCGGCGGTGTCATTAGCGGCAGTGCTTGCGGCGGTCATTGTGGTGGCGGTGCTGGTGGCGGCCTCACTGACTGCGGTGCTGGTGGCTGGCACACTGACTGCCATGCTGGTGGCTGGCTCACTGACTGCCGTGCTGGTGGCTGGCTTACTGACCGAAGTGCTGGCGGCGGTGTCTGTAATGGCGGTGCTGGTGGCTGGCTCACTGACAGCGGTGCTGGCGGCTGTGTCAGTAATGGGGGTGCTGGTGGCGGTCTCAGTAGCAGTGGTGCTGGTGGCAGGCTCACTGACTGTGGTGCTGTTGAAGGGCTCTGTATCTGGGCTGCTGGCGGCAGTGTCCTTGGTGGCGGTGCATGTGGCGGTGCCGGTGGCGGACTTGTCCGCCGCGCAGGTTGGCAACGTTGACTTGCCTTTCTGCTTCAGGCCCTTCCCCACCTTGGCTGCTGGCGCAGCTGTCTTGTCACTCCCCACACTTGCTTGGCTGAGCCCTGGGTGGCAGGTGTTTAGGTCTTCTCCCTCCGGGATGTGGGCATCTTCTTCTGTTTTGGAGGTGGGGAATGTCCTTGGCCTCACTCCTTGGGACACTGGCAGCCCTGTTGCTTGGCGCACTCCAAAAGCCGGGTATTGCTGGCTCCACTGTGCCCGGTGATGTGGTGGCTGAGGTGCTGGGTTGGGACCTGGAAATGCAGGCCCCCTGGGACAGACGGGGGGGAGGTGTAGGGAAGAGGTCAACATTTAAGAAGAAAAGTTTTTTTGACACACTGGGACAGGTAGATGGAGGGAGTTTGGGAGTGGAGGAAGAGGTAGTGGTTGTAGGAGGTGTTCCTTTGCTGACTTTGGGTGAAGGTGCATGGGCTGGAGGCTGTCATGAGGTGGATGGCTGATGGGTGGCTGTGTGACTGCGTTTGTGTAGTTTGGGAGGAGGGCTCACAGACACACTGGGAGAGGACACTGGGGATGTGTGAATGGTAGTGGGGGTGGTGAGTGCACGTGAGCGGTGTGTGGTGATGGTCGTGCTGGTGATGGAGGTAGTGGCTGAAGATGTGGTGCATGCAGGTGAGAGTGGAGACGTGACAGGGAGGTAGGAGGGAGACACAATGGAGGCAGTGGATGTTGGTATGTGTTCATGGGTATGATACTTGTGTGAGTGCTTGTGGGATGTGTGGTGCTTATGTTTGCCAGAGCCACCCTTGTGTGTTGAGGTGTGTGCATGCTGGTCTGATGGTGTGCTTGGGATAGGCTGAGGTACTGGGGATTGGGTCTTGGTGGAGGAAGTTGGAGGGGGGAGCCTGGACACAGGGACAATTGCTGCCATCAGTGCTGAGGCCAGAGCCTGAAATGCTCGCTGTTGGGCTGCCTGGCCAGAATGAATGCCCTCCAGGTATGGATTTGTCTGTTGTGAGAAAGTAGCCTCTTTCTAGCCTTGTTACCCCCACTTTTGGCCTGTTTGTGAGTATATGTCAGGTGTTTTCACTGTCTCACTGGGATCCTGCTAGCCAGGGCCCAGTGCTCATAGTGAAAACCCTATGTTTTCAGTATGTTTGTTATGTGTCACTGGGACCCTCCTAGCCAGGACCCCAGTGCTCATAAGTTTGTGACCTATATGTATGTGTTCCCTGTGTGATGCCTAACTGTCTCACTGAGGCTCTGCTAACCAGAACCTCAGTGGTTATGCTCTCTCTGTACAAATTGTCACTAACAGGCTAGTGACCAATTTCACCAATTCATATTGGCCCATTGGAACACCCTTATAATTCCCTAGTAGATGGTACTGAGGTACCCAGGGTATTTGGGTTCCAGGAGATCCCTATGGGCTGCAGCATTTCTTTTGCCATCCATAGGGAGCTCTGACAATTCTTACACAGGCCTGCCACTGCAGCCTGAGTGAAATAACGTCCACGTTATTTCACAGCCATTTACCACTGCACTTAAGTAACTTATAAGTCAGCTATATGTCTAACCTTTACCTGGTAAAGGTTGGGTGCTAAGTTACTTAGTGAGTGGGCACCCTGGCACTAGCCAAGGTGCCCCCACATTGTTCAGGGCAAATTCCCCGGACTTTGTGAGTGCGGGGACACCATTACACGCGTGCACTATACATAGGTCACTACCTATGTATAGCTTCACCATGGTAACTCCGAACATGGCCATGTAACATGTCTAAGATCATGGAATTGCCCCCCAATGCCATCCTGGCACTGGTGAGACAATCCCATGATCCCCCGGGTCTCTAGCACAGAACCCGGGTACTGCCAAACTGCCTTTTCAGGGTTTGCGCTGCAGCTGCTGCTGCCAACCCCTCAGACAGGTTTCTGCCCTCCTGGGGTCCAGCCAGGCTTGGCCCAGGAAGGCAGAACAAAGGACTTCCTCAGAGAGAGGGTGTTACACCCTCTCCCTTTGGAATAAGGTGTCAGGGCTGGGGAGGAGTAGCCTCCCCCAGCCTCTGGAAATGCTTTCATGGGCACAGATGGTGCCCATTTCTGCATAAGCCAGTCTACACCGGTTCAGGGATCCCCCAGCCCTGCTCTGGCGCGAAACTGGACAAAGGAAAGGGGAGTGACCACTCCCCTGACCTGCACCTCCCAGGGGAGGTGCCCAGAGCTCTTCCAGTGTGCCCCAGATCTCTGCCATCTTGGAAACAGAGGTGTTGCTGGCACACTGGATTGCTCTGAGTGGCCAGTGCCATCAGGTGATGTCAGAGACTCCTTCTGATAGGCTCTTACCTGTGTTGCTACCCTATCCTCCTTCCTAAGTAGCCAAACCTCCTTTTCTGGCTATTTAGGGTCTCTGCTTTGGGGAATTCTTTAGATAACGAATGCAAGAGCTCATCAGAGTTCCTCTGCATCTCTCTCTTCACCTTCTGCAAAGGAATCGACTGCTGACCGCGCTGGAAGCCTGCAAAACTGCAACAAAGTAGCAAAGACGACTACTGCGACCTTGTAACGCTGATCCTGCCACCTTCTCGACTGTTTTCCTGGTGGTGCATGCTGTGGGGGTAGTCTGCCTCCTCTCTGCACTAGAAGCTCCGAAGAAATCTCCAGTGGGTCGACGGAATGTTCTCCCTGCAACCGCAGGCACCAAAGAACTGCTTCACCGGTCCTCTGGGTCTCCTGTCACCACGACGAGCGAGATCCCTTGAACTCAGCAACTCTGTCCAAGTGACTCCCACAGTCCAGTGACTCTTCAGTCCAAGTTTGGTGGAGGTAATTCCTTGCCTCCCCACGCTAGACTGCATTGCTGGGAACCGCGTGTTTTGCAGCTGCTCCGGCTCCTGTGCACTCTTCCAGGATTTCCTTTGTGCACAGCCAAGCCTGGGTCCCCGGCACTCTAACCTGCAGTGCACGACCTCCTGAGTTGTCCTCCGGCGTCGTGGGACCTTCCTTTGTGACTTTGGGTGAGATCTGGTTCACTCCACTTTGTAGTGCCTGTTCCGGCACTTGTGCGGGTGCTGCCTGCTTCTGAGTGGGCTCCTTGTCTTGCTGGGTTCCCCCTCTGTCTCCTCACACAATTGGCGACATCCTGGTCCCTCCTGGGCCACATCAGCATCCATAAACCCTAACCGCGACCCTTGCAGCTAGCAAGGCTTGTTTGCGGTCTTTCTGCACGAAAACACCTCTGCAAGCTTCTTCACGATGTGGGACATCCATCCTCCAAAGGGGAAGTTTCTAGCCCTCTTCGTTCTTGTAGAATCCACAGCTTCTACCATCCGGTGGCAGCTTCTTTGCACCCACAGCTGGCATTTCCTGGGCATCTGCCGACTCCCGACTTGATTGTGACTTTTGGACTTGGTCCCCTTGTTCCACAGGTTCTCTCGTCTGGAAATCCATCGTTGTTGCATTGCTGGTGTTGGTCTTTCTTGCAGAATCCCCCTATCACGACTTCTGTGCTCTCTGGGGAACTTAAGTGCACTTTGCACCCACTTTTCAGGGTCTTGGGGTGGGCTATTTTTCTAACCCTCACTGTTTTCTAACAGTCCCAGCGACCCTCTACGAGCTCACATAGGTTTGGGGTCCATTCGTGGTTCGCATTCCACTTCTAGAGTATATGGTTTGTGTTGCCCCTATCCCTATGTACTCCCATTGCATTCTATTGTGACTATACATTGTTTGCACTGTTTTCTATTGCTATTACTGCATATTTTGGTATTGTGTACATATATCTTGTGTATATTTGCTATCCTCATACTGAGGGTACTCACTGAGATACTTTGGCATATTGTCATAAAAATAAAGTACCTTTATTTTTAGTATATCTGTGTATTGTGTTTTCTTATGATATTGTGCATAAGACACTAGTGGTACTGTAGGAGCTTCACTTGTCTCCTAGTTCAGCCTAAGCTGCTCTGCTAAGCTACCTTTTCTATCAGCCTAAGCTGCTAGACATCCCTCTACACTAATAAGGGATACCTGGACCTGGTGCAAGGTGTAAGTACCCCTTGGTACCCACTACAAGCCAGGCCAGCCTCCTACATCTGTTGCAACTGCCTCTCTACACCCTGGACGGCATTCAGAATGGTAGACTGCCCAACAGCCTCTTCACTGAGGGCAGCAGGGCTGACTGGGGCAGGGCCTGAGGTGCCTGGGGTGAAGGAGATGCCCACCCTCCTGGGTGAGCGGCCACAGGTCACACGCTGAGGGGTTGCTGGGAGGGCGGTTCTGGTAGGGGGGTGTCGGCTGTACCTGTAGATGCAGTGGGCACAGAGGGGCCCGCCACTGCAAGGGAGCTCCCATCAGATGAAGAGTCGGTGTCGCTGGTCTCAGCTCCTGTTCCCGTCATGGAGCTCCCCTCGACCTCCGTCCCACTGGTGAATTCAAACTCCGTTGTGTGGCCCTCCAGGGCCATGTGGGATGCAGCTCCCTCCTGCTCCGGTGGCACAGCTCCTCCACCTGATGATGCTTATGCACACAAGAACAGGGAGACTGAAAAAAGTAGAGGGGGGAAAGAAGAAAGACATGTTCAGTGCATACAATACCGCTACCGTCGGTGGACACTACAGACAAAGCAGCCCTCTGCACTACGCCATGCACTTGGAGTTCCCTAATTAATCACAGGGACATGGGGTACATGACCTATGCCAGATTGCTGCACACATGGAAGTCACAGGAGCCTGACTAGGTGTGGATGGCTCTTAGCACTGGTGGGGATGCGGTGCCACTTAGCCTGCCTCACAAAGGGTCCTTGCCTACAAAGCTCGCCCTAGCCTAGGGGAACCCACTGCCCACCTCCCCCACCCAGACACCTCCAATGTGTGCAGAGTCAGCTGAATGTGAGTGTACTCACCCCCTTGTGGCTGCTGTGATGCCCTCAAGCGCCCATCCAACTCCAGATACGCCACCGCCAGGATCCGGAACATCCGGGGGGTCATGGTGCGACGGGCACCCCTCCCACGTTGGGAGGCCATCACCGGCTGGGCCTCTGCTGTCTTCTTGCTCCAGCGGCGAAGGTCCTCCCATCTATTATGGCAGTGGGTGCTCCGTCTATGGTGGACCCCCAGGGTCCGGACGTCCTTGGTGATGGCACGCCAAATATCCTTCTTCTGGTGGGTGCTGACCTAGAGGAATAGTACAGGGGAAAATGTAACACTTTTACCCTGACACACATACACTCACCGTCCGATCATGCAGGCCTCATCTCCCCCCCGATTCTTCCATCCACACCACTCCAAACAGGCATTTCCCATACAGTATGCTCACAGTGTACTCACCTGTTTGTCTGGAGGACCATAGAGTAGCGTGTACTGGGGGAGGACCCCATCCACTAGTTTATCCAACTCCTCCGATGTGAAGGCAGGGGCCCTTTCCCCAGACACATGAGCCATCGTCGCTTCCAGACTGAGGTCACAGCAGCACTTGCAGTGTAGGTCCTCTCCTGTCGAAGATAAGGTATCAAGTGAGTGAACAGAGAGAAAATGGCAGTCACGTCCGCGGTGGTGCGTACCGTCACCACCGGTGTACATCGTCATTGGCTCCTGGGACCCATAGGGCTCAATGTTAACCAATGCAGGATTGCGCCGCGGTCTTCGACCGCCTACCACAACGGTGTACAACGCCAGCGCAGTTACCTAATATCCCCTTGTCCCACATTACAGGTCAGGCAGCCGCCATTTCAGGTGGCCACATAGCATTATTTTTTAATGCGTCACACATACATAGGCCTTGCATATACACAGAGACAGGCACACAGCGTATTGACAAATGTGTGCAATACTATTGTTTTTTTCCTACCTCAGTGTTGCCTGAGTCTGTGCTCGCTGTTCACATCCATAGGGCACGTCCGCTGGGGCAGGTGAGGAGATGGCGGCATCCTCCGGTGTACAGACCGCTGGTGGACCTGTCGACAATGGAAGAGCGACATGTAATAGTCACCTACAGACTTGATCGTGCCACAATCCAGGAACTGTGTGCCCAGTTGGAGCCAGACATGATGTCAGCTATCCGCCATCCCACAGGTATCCCCCCTCTAGTGCAGGTCCTGTCAGTACTCCCTTTCCTGGCAAGTGGGCCTTTTCAAACAACAGTGGCCATTGCATCAGGGATTTCGCAGCCTATGTTCTCCAACGTGTTGTCCAGAGTGTTGTCTGCCCTACTGAAACACATGCGCAGCTACATCGTTTTCCCTCAGGTGGAGGATTTGCCTACAGTGAAAGGTGACTTCTATGCCCTGGAACATATCCCCAACATCATAGGTGCCAATGATGGTACACATGTGGCCTTGGTACCCCCCGCAGGAGTGAACAGGTGTACAGAAACCGGAAGAGCTACCATTCTATGAATGTGCAGATGGTGTGTTTGGCTGACCTGTACATCTCCCATGTGAACGCCAAGTTTCCTGGCTCAGTGCATGACGCTAACATTCTACGGAACAGCAGCATCCCTTATGTGATGGGGCAACTCCAGAGGCACCGTGTGTGGCTATTAGATGTGGACAAGGACCCTATACAGTGTGAATAGTTTTGTTGGTCTGGGGTTGTCACTAAGGGTTAGTGTTTATCTAAGAGTTGTCCCTCGACATTTGCAGGTGACTCTGGGTACCCCAACCTGTCATGGCTACTGACCCCAGTGAGAAATCCCAGGACAAGGGCTGAGGAACGATACAATGAGGCACATGGGCGAACTAAGAGGATTATTGAAAGAACCTTTGGCCTCCTGAAGGCCAGGTTCAGGTGCCTCCATATGACAGGTGGTTCCCTATACTACTCACCAAAGAAGGTGTGCCAGATCTTCGTGGCCTGCTGTATGCTGCACAACTTGGCTTTGCGACTACAGGAGCCTTTTCTGCAGGAGGATGGTCCAGAAGGAGGTCTTGTGGCAGTTGTGGAGCCTGTGGACAGTGAAGAAGAGGAGGCAGAAGAAGAGGACATAGACAACCGAAACACCGTGATCCCGCAACAGTGAGACACAGGTAAGAAGACATCACTGCCTCCTTCATCTGATACAATTGTTAGACCTATCATCTGTCTGTCACTTTCACCCAGTGTATGGACCCTGATTTGTCACTTTGCCTTTCAATTTCATAGATGTGGGTCCCAATGTGTGACCTCTGATATGTTACCTCATGGACTAGAGCTGTGTGACATAGATATGTAGACATTAGAATGGACATTAGGTTTTTCCTCAGTTATTGCAAATACACAATTGTGAAATGACAGACTGACTCCAGCTTGTTGTGTGATTCAAGGGTGCTTATTTAAGTGCAAAATAGTGGAGGGGGTTGTAAAATTGGCAGGGGTGATGGTGGAGGAATGTCCATGGCAGAGTCCAGTCTATTTGTCTCACAGGTGCATTGTCCAAAGGGGCATAGGAAGTGGAGCTAGGGCAGTTTAAGGATGGACAGGGTGACAAAGTGGGACAGAAGGATGACATTCAGGGTGGTCTCATTTCTTGGCGGGGGTCTTGGCATTGTTCTCTGTCTTTGTCCTGGATCTCAGGGACCGCTTGCGGGGTGGTTCTCCATCTGCAGGGGGTAGGGTGCTGGTGTCATGGTCCTGTGGTGGTGCCTCCTGTCCACTAGTCCGGCGGCGGTGGTGGGCAGTTTATCGTCAAGGCTAGTGTCAGGGGCCCCTTGTTGTGCCACAGTGTCCCTCCTGGTGTTCACAAGGTCCTTCAGCACCCCTACAATGGTGCCCAGGGTGGTATTGATGGCTTGAGTTCCTCCCTGAACCCCAAATACTGTTCCTTCTACAGCCGCTGGGTCTCCTGAAACGTGGCCAGTACCGTTGCCATCATCTCCTAGGAATGATGGTACGCTCCCATGATGTTGGAGAGGGCCTCGTGGAGACTGGGTTCCCGGGGCCTGTCCTCCCCCTGCCGCACAGCAGACCTCCCAGTTCCCTGGTTTTCCTGGGCCTCTGTCCCCTGAACCGTGTGCCCACTGCCACTGGCCCCAGGTCCCTGCTGTTCTTGGGGTGGTGGGTTTGCCCGGGATTCCTGTAGTGGTGGACACCCTGCTGCTTGACGTGTCCTGGGGGCAGAGGTATGGGCCCGCTAGGTGGGTACTGTGCTGGTGTTTCCTGAGGGGGGAGGCTCTGTGGTGGCCTGTGACTGTGTCAGGGGAACTGACTGTCCCGAGGTCCCAGATGGGCCGGGCTGGTCATCTAGATCCAGTTGGACAGAGCTGCTGTCATCACTGTGGGCCTCTTCTGTGGGGGAGTGGACATGTCTGGAACCTCCTGTCCGGTGACGTTGGGTAGGGGTCCTGCAGGGGTGTAAAGGCATGATTATTGCATCTGTGTGTGCCATGGTGTGCAATGGGTGGGTGACCCTGTACCCCAGTCCTTATATTCTTGTGTAGGACCTTGTGTGATATTTGGTTTGGGGATCTGTGTGGGTATGTGTAGTGGACATGCATTGGTGATGGGTGTCCATGCTCTGTTGTTGCATGCAGGGCTTGGTGTTGGGATGTGTGGTTTGTGATAGTGGGACATATGTGAGGAGTTGGAGTGATGGGGTGAGGGTGAGAGTGGGGGTATGTGATAGCATGCAGGTAGGGTGGGGTATATGGCAGTTAAAGATTTGACTTACCAGAGTCCATTCCTCCAGCTAATCCTGCGAGGCCCTCAGGATGCAGAATCGCCAAGACCTGCTGCTCCCATGTTGTTAGTTGTGGGGGTCCGCCGCCAGTCCTCTGAACCGCAATGTGGTGTCTTGAGACCACGGAACGCACCTTCCCCGTAGGTCGTTCCACCTCTTCCTGATGTCATCCCGTGTTCTTGGGTGCTGTCCCACTGCGTTGACCCTGTCCACGATTCTGCGCCATAGCTCCATCTTCCTAGCTATGGAGGTGTGCTGCACCTGTGATCCAAATAGCTGTGGCTCTACCCGGATGATTTCCTCCACCATGACCCAGAGCTCCTCCTCAGAAAACCTGGGGTGTCTTTGCAGTGCCATGGGGTGGTGTGGGTGATGTGAGGTGATGTGTGTTGTGATGTTTAGGGATATGTGGTGTTTTGTCGTGGATGTGTATGAGTGATGGTGTTGTGTGCCTCTGTATGCTGGTGTGGTCTTTGCCTTTCTTTCTCTCTGCTTCTTCCAAATTTTTCGTTGTAAGGGTTGATGGGTAACGTGGGTGTGTGTTTTATATTGTATTGGGTGTCTGGGAGTGGTGTGTGTATGTGTATCAGGTGTGTGTATTTCGATTTGTCCAATGTGGTAGTGTTTTGTAAATGTGTGTGTATTTTGAGCGCAGCGGTGTGTACCGCCAATGGAATACCGCGGTTGAAAGACCGCTGCGTGGTTTTGTGGGTTGTAATAGTGTGGGCGTATTCCTGTTGGCGTGACAGTGTAGGTTTTGGTATCGCCAGTTTATCATTGACCTTTGGTGTGGCGGACTTGTGTGGGTGTCTAGATTTTGGCAGATTGCGAGCAGTGGGTCGTAATAGCTGTGGCAGAATTCCGCGACCGCGGCAGTGTGTTGGCGGTCTTCTGCACGGCAGTAAGCGGGATTTACCGCCAATGTTGTAATGAGGGCCGTAGTCTCAGTAGAGTTTGCTTACTGTCAATACATTTGTTGACACTTTTCCTCTTTCTAATTTCAATTTTTTTTCCTAAATGGAGGTTCAATGGTTTCTCCAAAATGATGAGGGAAGATGGACATGACAAAGGAAATGCCACACATAATCAAACAAGAGTCTTGTGCTCTGTGTCCATTGCATTTATTCTAATGAAAAAAACAACCGGGAAGTAGGAGGGGCACAGGTGCAGGGACAGGGGTGGTCGGGGCAGAACCATCATGGGGCAGCGCCTCATTGTCTGTGGCTGGCAGTGTTGCACTATGGCCAGAAGTTGATGGAATACAGGCAGGGGGAGTTGGCTTGGGAAAAGCCCTATGTACAATGTAATAAATGGCATACATCACCCCAGGCAAGGAGCATAAATTGGAACTGATGTTCTGCATCTATGCATTGTTCTCCTTCAGCACCTTCTTAATGTCCCAGACCTCATTCAGGAACTGGCTCATCACGTCCTGGGATTGTTGGACTGATCCCAAGACTTTGTCAAGGGTGGTCTTGCTAACGAACACCGCAGTGGCCTCCCTTGGTTGGCCCATAGATTGCCTCCCACAACCCATACCCGCTCTGGCCAGTGCCCTTGAAGTGTGCCCCAAACCACAGAATCCTGGAAGAACTGGAGGCTGAGTTGTTGGTGGCTCAAGAGTATCCAGGGGGGCACAGAAAGTAGAGAGATCCTCACACTGAGGTCTACAGCTGTGGTGGGAGGTGTAGTTGTGGACTGGGGTTGAGTCACTGGAGCTGTGTGGACAGACAGACTAGAATGACCAGCTGCTTCTCATCTTCCAGACTTGCAGCATTGGAGTCCTCACTGAAGGCTTGCTCGTGGGCTGGAGTGGAGGTGTCTTGGCTGGCAGATGATGGTACACTGGGCCGGGTGGGTTGACCTGTGAAGGATACAGAGGATATGTGTTTAAAATATAGTTTGTGTATTTCATTTGCCTTTGTCTACAAAAGGGCCAACCTAAAACCTAGAAAGAGTGAGACTGACTGATTGGGTCCTTGTGTTATTTTCATTTTTATTTTTACTCATGCAGCCTGATTTACACAGATGACAACTCCTGTGCTGACTTTGTAGAGGTATCCTGAAATGCCAAAGTGTTAGTTTAGATTTATAGAGTACATGTGACAGACATTGAGCCCATCAAAGTAGTGAGTAGGTTGGAGTACCGGAGTATTCCAAGGCCTAGACAGGACTGCACAACATTGTATACAAAGGTGGTTCATGATGCACATGGTACTGTAATAGGTCATCATATGGACAGTGAACTTTAATGTGTGTGGCTACTGATTCTGGTCAGCATGCCACAACACATTTTTGGATATCCTAGATTCAAGAGACAATGAATTATGTAAGCATTTGCATCAATTCAATGTAGCTATGAGCAGATGTCAACTTGGTTGGGATACACAAGAAGTAAAATTTTAATCCATAGCATGACATGGTAACTGACAAATGCACTATATTTTGAAATGTGTGTGCAATTGGAAGTAAAAAAAGAGTGTAACAACATTACATTTCACTATTGCTTTCCAGATGCAGTAACAGAACTTCATGCTAGTTGTAGTCATCTATTGACACCATGGACAATACTTGTTTGAGAAATAATTTGCACATATCACTTTTATTAGAGATGAAAACACGTTTGCAACTGGTAGACATCTATGGCTATAATGTGACTAGGAGAAAATACAAATTAGGAACCCCATTCTCTTCTGTGAACATAGAAGTAGTTTTGGACCTGTTTTTGTAAGCACAGCAACACATATATCAATAGACAGTAATGGGCAGAGCCCATGTAAGGGATGATCCATTTGGAGCTACATACAATCCGACTATCCATTCTGCATTATGCTAGAAGGAGAGCTACACCCATGCTGCTGGTAACTTGTATGAGGCAACAGATTTTGTTTATTCAAAATT
This sequence comes from Pleurodeles waltl, assembly GCF_031143425.1. NCBI lineage: Eukaryota > Metazoa > Chordata > Amphibia > Caudata > Salamandridae > Pleurodeles > Pleurodeles waltl. Next base: position 1,678,770,361 of record NC_090444.1, on the reverse strand, counting down.
AGCTATGTCTGTGTTGTGAAGGTTGTTTCAGCTTTTTAAAAGTTTACCTTAAAAGGAGGATTCCAGTCATGATGGAGGTCTGACTTACTACTTATTCCAGTCAAGGCTTCAGGATGGAGGATTTGCAGGACCTTCTTCTCCCAGGGAAAGAGTTGTAATGGGGGCAGAGGAGAAACCACCATCAGTCCTCCAGGACTCTGGGTGATGCTTGGAGACCGGTGAATGAACCTTTCCCCGCATCTTATTCCACCTCTTCCTTATCTCCTCCTGTGTGCACAGTTTGTGGGCTACTGCATTCACCCTTTTCATTTCCTGGTCCACATTTGCCTTTTCTGGGAATTGGTAGTATTTTGGACTTGTGTACCAAACAATTGCAGCACTACTCTAATGGTTTCATCCCTCCCTCTGTGAAACGGTTATTTCTTCTCCCTTCCATTGTGATATATATCTAAACAAAACTAGTGCTCAAAAAAATGAAGGGTACTGTAAAAAAAAATAATTTAACAAAAAAGACACAGAGGGAGAGGTAAACAGAATCAAAAAACCTGTTTGTCTCCTATGTTGCGGATTTGGCTGTCTGTCTGGTCTACTGCAGTGGAATAGCAAAGGATCATGGCTTGAAATGGAGTGCTTAATAGTGTGTTTTGCAGGTGTTCACAATTGTTCATTTTGCAACAGGTGTGGGTTACTGGCATCCAACCAATGGCCACATCCATGGTACTATACTGAACGGTCGTGCAATGGACAACCCACCATCATGGGCTCACCAATGACACATCACCAGCACAACTGTTTGAACAAAATAGGCTTGGTGGGATGCCGCTGTCAGGACAGCGATAGAGTGCAAATCATTGGCATTGGTGTCCGCTGCATCGGCTGTAGGATACAGCTGACTCGATGGAGTACACTCCTTCATATCGTTTTTTTGGCTTAGCCACCATGCATCTAAATATGGCAGGCGAGAGACCATCGATGTGACGGTCTTTTCAAGCCCTACCGCCACCGCAGCTTGGCCATCAGACTGCCAACATCTAAATCAGGCCCAAAGTCCGTAAATCCAATGGCATATATGAAGCAGACAAAGAGAGTGATCCTTCCATCTCTAAATCCAAGTGCCAGGCAGCAAGGAGACAGACAGAGGACTTCAAAAAGCCTGCTGGACAAGGACAGGAAATAGGAGTCTCTGGGGCACTTCATTCATCTTGAATGAAAAGTAAAAAATAAAAAAGGTGTCTTGTGCTAAAAAACAACACTTGGAAATGTATTTTCGGGTAGATTTAGCAGCTTCTCAAGTAATGAAAATGCTGGGGTGCTTGCGGTCACTCGTTCTCTCCAGCGGCAGACTAAAGGCACTGTCACGGCTGGAGGCCATGTTAGCAGAGTAAAATCTTGTGTGCGCTTCCAAATGGCCTTTAAGTCTCATGTACGCCAACAAAATAAAATTCTGCTACATGGCGGATGGTGAAATTTAGGGAACTCTATACACATTTCATAGCCCAGAGTTCCTGAATTGCACCAGCTCCACAAGTAGAGTGCTTTTTTCCACCCAATCCTACTGTTAATCCTCCCTTGTTGATAGGTAGATAAAGCTTTTGTAATGCTACCCTGCCACATGTGTTGCACCAGATAAATTCCCACATCAGCTTTTTGAGCGAGTGGAAAACATTGTAACATAGAGGGGGAGGTTAGCAAAATAATACAACAATCTTAGCAACCTTTCCTTCTTTATCAGGGCAATACGACCAGCAACAGAGAGTGGCAATGACTTCCAGAATCTTATCTGCGCTTGCAGGGAGGACCCCGCCATCATTCAGTTACCATCAAAAAGGTCTGCAAGACGTGGTAAATACAGATGCTTAATTAGTGGACTGTACTGGGATGTCAGATTAGGTGGACACTGTTAAGATGGAAAGGGGGGTCAGGTGTTGTGGTGGTAAACACGAAGAGGCACAATTTAATCCAGTTTACTTTAAGGCCCGACATTGCCAGAAACTGGTCAAAGGTCCATGCCCCTGCAGCCAGTATAATGTGCATGTCTCGGAGGTACAGGAGCAAGTCACCTCCATATAGGGAAATTTAGTGTAGACCATCCATCAGTGGTATCCCCCATTCTCCACTATGCTTGCATTGGGCAAGCACCAGCGGCTCTATGGCCAGTGAAAAGAGTAAAGGTGACAGTAGACATCCCTGTTGGGTGCCTCTATTGATTGGGATAGGGTCGGATATTAGGCTGCCTGTTTTTATTTTGGCAGTAAGAAGGATATGGTGAAGCTTGTCTGTACAAAGGAAGTCCGGTCCCAGCCCATAATGTGACAACAATGTGAAAAGAAAATCCCACTCCAGGGAATCAAATGCTTTTTCCAGATCCAGCAAGGCACTGCACATGGGGCCAGGAGTTGGGAGCATATTCCAGAAGTCAAAAGAATCTCCACAGGTTGAGCGAGGTGTTACAGGCTGGAGGGAACCTGTTTTGAGCCAGGTGTTCAAGAATGGGGGCCAAGGGACCCAATCTGTCCACAAGCACTTTGGCTAGTATCTTATAGACTTTGTTCAATAGTGCTAATGGTCTATAAAAGCCGAGTGCAGTAGGGTCTCTGTCTGATTTAGGAAGGGACACTAGTAATGCCTCATGCAGAGTGGCGAGTAAACATGTGGCCTGCAGAGCTTCATTGTAGACGGTCTGAAGGTGAGAGAATAGGAGCGGGACATAGGCCTTATAAAATTCAGGGCCATATTTATACTATTTGACGCAAAACTGCGCCAACGCAGGTTTGCATCAAAAATATTAACGCCGGCTAACGCCATTTATTTGCACCATGCGGGCGTCAAATTTATACTTTGACGCATGACGGCACAAACCACAGGTGTGAGTCTTTTTTTTTTACTTAAACCAATGCGTCACGTCGTAAAGGAAAACGACGTTAACGCGGTGAAAATGACGACGCAAACCAGATACGCGCCGTTTTTTGACGCAATTGCATCAAAAAGTGGTGCAAACACAGCAAAATGTGCTAAGGAGAGCCAAAATGGATCCCAGATACTTGCACAGACCTCAGGAAGATGATAACAGTCCAGGAACCAGCCAGGAGGACCCACACAAAGCCCAGGAAAGGGAGAAGGAGAAAAGAAAGTGTCGCTTCAGTGCAGAGGAGCAGGAAATTCTGGTGAAAGAGGTGACGGAACACCAGCACCAACCGTTTGTCACCTCAAAGTTGCCAATTGTTAGGAGAGAGGCAATATGGCAACAAATTGTTGACAAGATAAACAGTGTGGCAGAAGTACGGAGAACAGTCATCGAGTGCAAGAAACACTGGCATGACTGCAAGCGCAGGACCAAGGAAAAGATGGCCAGGAACAGGAAGGCAGCACTGCAGACTGGAGGTGGGAGTCCAGCACCGCAGGAGACCCTGGACCACATGGAGGAGATGGTGGCAGCCGTAATCCCTGAGGAGATCGTCACAGGGATCCAAGGACAGGACTGCACAGACTACCAGGAGACAACGTACATGCAGGGTAAGTCGCATGGGGAAATAAAATGCCGAATTGTTAACTGCAACCGGGGGGGGGACATACCTACTACACAATGCATGGAATTCATGATATTCAGGGAGTGGCATGGCTAAAGGGGCATGGCACGGGGGCATGGCACGGGGCATGGGCTGTACAGAGGAAACCTGGGGCACAATCCTACACTACACCAACAACCTTTGCATGAGGTTATGCTGCCATGCCAAGGATGTTGCAAAGGTAAAGCAAGGCCAGGAGGGTAGGGTACTACGTTAAACTGGCAGCCCATCACACATCAGCCAGTATTCTCCCTACATTAACTAGGGCCCAAATAACAATCTCTGGCCATATGTGAAAGTGGAATGTAACATTGACAACAGCTGCCACTACCACCTCTGCTGTGTGTGCAGGTCAAGTAGCTAATGGCAGTAACGTCTCCATGGATCAAACGCACCAAGATTAGAGGGTTCATGATGACAACTTTATCAATCCCCTGAAATCAATAAAAAATTCCCAATCCTGTCAAATGTGATTGTCCATAGTCGCTACAAACATCAGCCATGGTCATAAACATTAGGAGAGAAAATGGCTGCCATGAATACAAAATGGATTCCGCGAAATGTTCACAATAGTTGCTAAATACAAGATGTCTTCTGCTAATGCTTAATCTAATCGCTACTAAACTTCAACAGACGACCCTTTCAGCATTAGCTGAAGACATTCGTCTTTCTGGGATAATCTAAATATTCATCTTGTATATTTATGCTCATCGTTTCAGCTATTTCCTTATCTAACATGTGTTGTGCTTTCATTTCTGTAATATTTCTTTTGGTAGGCATACAAGCAGTAATACAAATGGAGCAGAACATTGGACCACACTGAATACAGATACAGCATGTGAAAAATATTGCAATCATTACACACACCTGACCACCCAACAGGTAGTTGGTAATATCCATAGTTACCACAAACAAAATATGTATTATGTGAAGCTGTAAAACTACTATTATTTACACCCTCAATAGTTAAAATCAAGGTACAATCGCTTATCCCCACTGGAATTCGACCAATGCTACGTATACATAAATCTGCTTTAGTTTTTGTAACAGAAATCACAAATTGTTCTTTCTTGTCAGAGTCTCTTGTATTTGTGAAGACATATGGTATTGAAACATTGTCCGGTTGATACTCTTCCCATTCCCATTTAGTTCCTTTGGCTTGGGGATACCCATCTTTGTCTTGGTAGCATACTTTATTAAGGCGAAAAAGAAGTCCGCCCTCTGTACGTTTTCCAGATGCAAACAGAAGCGTATACCAAGTTTGACAAGAACCATTGAGTGAAAAAGGAAGAGGAATGAAAGATGTTCCTCCTTTCTTTTGATGCGCAGGTATCATTCCACATACCCAACAGTTAGTAGTATTTGTAGCATTATGAGTATGATGCAACATCTGAATGAAAGTATTACTGAAGTACGATTGACGGTGCTTCTGCTCATGATAGGGAAGGAAAAGTAATAGTGATCCTCTGGTACTGGAGTAGTGGCAACAAAAAACTCACGAGCAGGAGCCTTCTTTTCAACAAACCAGGTGATTATTGCTATAACCACCAAAACAACAACAAACTCCATAGTACTAATGATCAATTTGTTATTCATTTTAGCAACAGTGATAATCGACCCTTTCTCAAATTAATTAAAAACAATCGTTGAAGCTCTCATCCCTGTGCAGCCGCTGATTTCTTCACCACGGGCCAAGACGGGTGTCACTACTCTAATGCATGGCTAATCCCCCCCTTGCCACATTGGCTCTCCGTTTCACTAACCCAGGGCGGTAGCTCAACCTGTTTTTTCCAGAGTTTTTTCAGATTCTTTCCTCGGTCTCAAATTATATCGCAACACTCCAGAAATCATATGGTCCGGGAACAACTCTGCATATTCGTCAGGTGATGTAGCACGGCCTTTCTCCGTAGTCAAGATCTCTCGATGATCGGTCAGCACAGCAGGTTCCACCAAGGTAGGTAGCACTCTCTTGCAGTGAGTACTATGGACCCAATTATTTCGGTTCGTCACTCGAACTGCTGTCCTTGTCGCAAGGAGCACCTGCTCTGGGCCTCGCCACCTTGGTTCCAAGCTGCTTGATCTTTCAAAGGACTTAATCATCACCTGGTCACCAGGTCGGTGTTAATGGCCTTCACCTGTAGATCTGTCAGGAAGTGCTTCTCGAACCTTTTGATGAATAGAAACCAAATTGTCGGTTAACTGTGCCAAATAATCATTCATCAGGACACAAGGTACATCATATACAGAATATGGCTTAGGAACTCCCCAAATGTTCATTGGCCTTCCAAACACTATTTTGTGTGGGGTAAGGCCTATTCGAGAGTGTGGCACTGACCTGATAGACAATAAAGCCAACGGTAATGCTTCCGGCCAAGTTGAAAATGTGGAAGCCTGTATCTTCGCTAACTTCAGCTTCAAAGTAGCATTATACCTTTCCACCAACCCTGCTGATTGTGGGTGGAAAACCACATGGAACTTCTGTTTGATCCCTAATCCTTTCAGGACATACTTAATAACTTCCCCAACAAAATGAGGTCCGTTATCATTCCATAAAAGTCTGCAAACACCAAATCTAGGGAGAAATTCTTTCAAAAGAACCTTTGCTGTGGTAATGGCAGTATTATCCTTTGTGGGGTACGCCTCTATCCATTTACTGAAGGCACATACCACCACCAAGACATACTTTAAATTGTTGCAGCGTTCAAGCTGAATATAATCCATTTGTAGAACTTCAAAAGGTGCAGTTGGTGTAGCAAACCCTCCCGCAGGAGTTCGTGTCCCTTTTCCAGGATTGTATTGTAAACAGATCAAACAAGACTGTACTACTCTCTTAGCTGTAATGGAAATTTCTCGATGCTCCCAAACTTGCGTAAGCAACTTCGTTATATCAGTCACTCTCTTGTGTGAACTACATTTCACAATAGCTAGTTTCTTTGGATATGTCAATGCAGTCAAGAGGTTATGCACTAATTCTCCGTGCATTATCTCCATCCCGTGGGATGTGAGAAAGCCTCTCTCCTTCCAAAGCAAACCAAAATCATGAGCCACTCCAAAAGCATAGCGGCTGTCTGTATAAATGTTCACACATAAGTCAGTACTAAGTTCACATGCTCGTGTCAAAGCTATTAGTTCAGCTGCTTGAGCTGACTTCTGTGGTATACGAGCTGTCTCCACTACTGTGTGTATTGTGGTGATTGCATATGCAGCTGAGGTCGTACCGTCTGGCAACTTCAAACAAGACCCATCAACCCACAATTCCCCGTCTACATCTGGAAGGGGCGTATCTTGTAAATCAATACAACCCTTTGTCTGTTCTTCGGTAAGGAATATACAATCATGTGTTTCTGGTGACTGAGGCTGAGTCACCGGATATGGCAACAAAGTGGCTGGATTTAATGTTGCACATCTCTTCAGTGTAATGTGAGGAGCCAGCAATGTCAATTCATATCCTGTGAGGCGAGCGCTAGTTAAATGTTGCGTCTTTGTTTGATTTAAAAGAGCATCAACCGCATGGGGTACTAACACCAACAGCTTATGTGACAAAACTATCCCTTCACTCTGACGTATTGACACAGCTGTTGCCGCAACTGAACGAAAACACCCAGGCAACGCTCGAGCGACAGGATCAAGTACTGCTGAAAAATATGGACAGGGATGCTGCTTATCGCCATGTGTCTGTACTAAAACTGACAATGCACATCCATCTTTCTCATGTACGTAAAGTGCAAAAGGCTTTGTGTAATCTGCAGTACCTAACACTGGTGCTGAACAAAGGGCTTGTCGTAGCTGCCGGAAAGCAGTCTCACATTCATCTGTCCATGGGAGAGGCATTGGAGTATCTTTAGTCAAAAGTGCTAGCAAAGGTTTGACTATGTGTGAAAACCCTAATATCCATTGCCTACAAAAAGAAATAAGACCAAGGAATGCACAAACATCTTTCTGAGTAGAGGGTACTGGTGTGTCTAAAATTGCTTGAATATGATCTGATGTAAGTGCACAGCCCTCCTTAGACAAAAGGTGACCTAAATAGGTTACCTTTGGTCTACAATATTGCAATTACTTTCGTGACACTTTATGATGGTGTGAAGCAAGAAAAGAAAGTAAGGACAAAGTGCACTTTTCACATTGCTCAGGGGTATCAGTTGCCAACAAAATATCATCAACATATTGTATGAGAGCCACACCTTCAGGCAAAACAAAAGAATCAAGTTGTCCAAAGTCATAGTACAAGAACTAATTGCTCCCTCAACTTCCTCATAAAAGGCGGCTGTATTTTTCCGCGGGTCAGGTAATGCTATTTTAAGTGCCATTACATCTGCCCTATTCCAAGGTATATACACCCAATTATAAATAAAATAACCCTTAGCATCAACAGAAGTTTTATCATCACTTGTACCCGATCCTTTAGGAGGAACATACAAAGGCGCGGCCTACCGCATTGGTTTCGCGTGAACTATCATAATCTTATCTGTTCCAAAGATGGAAGCTTGCACCCCGCCGGTCTGAGATGTCCGTGCAACTACGTCCACGGCCCTTTTCTCCTCTCGCAAACGGTCTGCTGCAACACATAATTTCACCAAACGCCTGATTGCATCAGACACCTGGTAGAAAACAAAAAGACCATCATGCATTTGCCTATGATCAGCTGCTACATCATCGGGCTCTAACTCATCAGAATATTTCCGAAATAGTTCAATAACTTCTGTGTCAAATGCCTCAGTAAAATATAGCTGCTCCTTTTCCGTCCACCCTTTCATGTTATCTAAAAGTTCAGAAGCAGAGACATCGCTAAGAATTGTTTTACGAGCAATAGATCTAAGTTCAGACGCACGGTCAGCAGGCAACATAGAGCGACTGTCTCGTATTATCTGTTGCTCCGAACCGGAGACCTCAGCTAACTCATGAGGGGCAGAAGGAACGACATACGGAGGTGGAGGGCGATCTAGTAATAAAAAATCATTGTGCGGTTTATTAAGGATAGGATAGAGGGGTTGCCTAACAGTGTATTGGCCAGTTACCTGTAATTTACGTTCTTTCTCTTCTATCGCCTTTAAGTCATTTATTTATTTCTTTCTCATTTCCAATGCTTTCACATATACATTTTTCCGCTGCTCTTTCTCAAGCAAGGCTTGCTCACGCTTCACTCGTCCACGCACTTCTTTCTCCCACATTCGTACACAGTCAAACATATCTTGCCTAGACCTTCGCTTACACATACATTGCTCCACATACTCAATCTTTCGCAAATCAAATGACCCATGCATAGGCCAACGTAACTCAGGATCCGCACGAGTGTATTTATTCCATAATGTGCTGTACATTATAGAAGAAAGACCATATTTAACATACATATCTCTATTGGGCGTCCCCTCTGGGGGTGCCGGTTGCGATTCTTCCAGTTTCAAATTGGTACCATTACAAAAGCAACACATCCTACGAAGTGCGCTAAAAACAGGCATGCCAAAAAGAGTGCAGAATATGCAGTATCATAATCAAAGTAGCACTTAAGATGCCGTTCAAATCAAAATTAAATTGGAGAAAATTCTCCTCATTACCTGCCTATGTAAATTGCAATTTATATATCAATTCAAAGGACACAAATTGACTAGTCACCCAAAACACGAGAGCCACAGTAAATGGTGCTAAACCTCATTACCAAACAAAGGCATCAAAACCCACAGCAAGTGCCGTAAAACGGCTCTTACCAATCATGGGGCATCCAGGTTCCAACTGCCAAGTTCTAAAATCGACCAAATGGTCACTGCATGACAAATGAACAAAAAGGATCTCAGTCGAGGACCGGCGCCACCTGGATGGTCAAGTCAGAAAGAAGGGAAAAACGCTGTGGTTGCCAAGACTCGGGTCTCCTCAGGCATTGATCGTCCGCAGCGAGATCCCAATCCTTCGTCGCGACCAATCCGTCGGGCGTCCGAATCGCCGTTGAGTCCCTGTTCGGGCGCCAATTTGTTGAAGTAAGCCTCAGCAAGGCCTACTAGTGCAAGGGGTTCACCCTTCTCTGCACAAAGTCCTCAGACCATATAGGAAGAAGTTGGCACAGAAACTGAAATAAAAGACAAAGTTTATTAAACCTCATGAGGTGGTACTACAGTTCAAACAGCACCCTTTGGTAATGTTTGAAGTAGCACACTGAACTGAGAGAGCATGGTCCTTTTATACCCACGCAGGGGCTTAAAGGAGGTGGTACAATTATAGAAGCAAGACTTCTATACATATAAGGTCAAATGGAAATGCACAGTCGACAGGTAGGAGGGGCTAACAGTTTTCAAGGACTAACAGCTGCAGACCTTACTGGGCATGTGCGAAAGTGGCAGATGCTAAATATAACTTGTCACTAGACAGATTTTCAAGAGTAGTTAACAGGAAGGTAGGACAGAGCACATGGCAGCATGTGGCAGAGAAAATGGCTGCCATGAATACAAAATGGATTCCGCGAAATGTTCACAATAGTTGCTAAATACAAGATGTCTTCTGCTAATGCTTAATCTAATCGCTACTAAACTTCAACACCTGGGTCACAATAGCTCCAATGACACCACGCAACATCCCAAAGGTCATACCGCTCAGACAACAGCATTGAGGGAGAGGACACCTGTAAATGGTTACAGAGATACACCCGCACAGTCAGAGGAGGAAATGGAACACTGCTAGGACAATCAGCGCAATCCCATGTAGCACACATTCCCCAACATCAGCAGTAGACATTACCAAAGCCGACATCCATATCGTGCCATAACAATGCTATACATAGTATATGCTAGATCTCAACAACATATAGGTGGATGTGAAAGATCAGAGACTGGGGTAGTTCCAGATTGTTAAGTGTGGTGCTAGTGCCATCAGAACACCCACAGCCAGTGAAAGGCCTCACCATGAGAATGGAAGTAGACGGAGGGGTTGAGTAGGACAAGAAGGTGGCAATTCACAATTTGGCCTGAACCAACACGTAGAGGATGTGCTGCTGACAAGTCCACAAACTGACCACAATACATGTGGCATGCAGGTGGGGCATAGGCCATGGGAGAATGCTAATATGAAAGACAGGAACAATGAACAGGAACCAAGATCACAATGTGAAAATAATCGGAAGGCAGGCATGTCACATTACAAATGCCACAACACAGACACACTAATTGTACCATATCTCATTGCAGAGGACGATGGTTCTCCTGCAGATATGCCTTTCCAAGACTACCCTGATGACATGGATGACGAGCTGACAAACATCAGCCAGCAGTCCCTCCAAGATGTCCTTGGAACCCTCCAGACCCCACCTTCAGTCACAAGGAGGAGCACAGAAGTAGCAGTCATCACAGAGGACCCACCCACAATCCCAATTGTACGACCTGCCAGCTCCAACACAGCTGAGGACTCTGATGACCCTGGCACCAGCTTTGAAAGAACTGTAGTTGGAGTACAGTGGGAGCTGGCCAAGGAGGTGCGGGTGGGGATGCAAACTACGGCAGCCAGCCTCAAAGGGGTGCGTTCCTGCATGATTTCAACTGAAGAACAGGCAGCAGCTATGCAAGGTCGTACAACAATCTTGCAGGAACCTGAAAAAAGGTTGAAGTCAATCAGCATAGCTGTAGTAGAGGTTACACAACACCTACAACAACAATCCTGTCAATGCATGCACAATGCAATATTGAACCCCTCAGGGCTGACCTGGCTGCCTTCCACCATAATGTGGCTGCTATTCTTAAGAACCAGCAGCTCCTACTTGCTGCAGTACTGTCCTTAATAGCCCCACAGTTGGCAGCTACCGGGATGTCTGACTCCACGTCTTCAAACATTGAGGTGTGTGTTGCCCCTTCACAACCACCATCACCAAGGGCAGAGGAGACAACACAGACATCAGAAGATGAAGACATGGAACAGATCACCTTCACCCGTAAGAGTACCCGGTAGCACCCTGCCACCCCCAAAGGTGGCAGGACCCCCCTCCCCACCCCGATCCCCAACATTACACTACACATTCACACCCGACACGCACGCAGGCACCCCCAACACACATATCCGCACACACACCAACATACATGCCAACAGCCACACACACAGTCATACGCACACACCCACATTCAGACATACACGCACACATCCATACAGACATACATATAGACAGACACGCACTCATTTCCAAACACACAACACCCCGCATGCATACACGCACTCACACACCCCCTCTACATACACACACGCACACCCCCATGCACGCACACAACACACAACACCCCCCGTCCCCTCCCCTAACAGACGATCAACTTACCTGGTCCGTTGATCCTCCGGGAGGGGACGGGATCCATGGGGGCAGCTCCGCCGCCAGCACCCTGACCAGAACGTGATTCGGTGGGCGGTGTTCTGTTGACGGGGCGGTGGAGGTGGAGCAACCTCCACTTCCCCGCCGACCGCCAGTATGGCTGCCAGCGGTCATAATGCGCCAAGCGGAAACCCTCCTGCACTGGCGGTCTTCAGCACGCCGGTCCCTCGGCGGTCTTGTAAAAAGACCGCTGAGGTTGAAATGACCACCTTTGTCTCTGTGTAATGTGACACATCAACTGTGATGGCCATCAGTGATGTTTACCTCAGGTCACTGATTATTGATTGTCAATACACCTGACCTGAACGAATCTTGGCTAATAACTATGCACAGTGGTCTGGATTGTACCATCATCTGTCCTTCCTGAGGGTTACTTCTGAGGAAAATAGAAACTATACACCATAATGCTGTGTTGGACAGAATAACGCTTCCTCAAGGGATGTCTAAGCCAGAAAATAGTGCCTTCAATTTTTTCTTCAAGCCAAAACTATGTGACATTTGACCTGATTTTAACATAACACACACCATACAGCATGAATGGATGTGTATGAGTTTCCATACAGATAAGTCACCGGGCTGAACATTGTAACAAATGATAGGTGTGAGTTATGTATACCATACTACATGACAGCATACTACCACTCACCTCATAAGGATTCGCTTGGATATCAAGCTGCAGGCAGACTTACCACAGTGTCCTCAATACCAAATCTGGTAGCAAAGTATGTGACATTGAAAACATACATCACAAATTAACCACACTTTGGGATCCATAGTAACCGTGAGTGGTGGGTGCAATGGATGGCCGAATCTTAGCTAAGTAGCTTCGGTGTAGCTGCCAATGTAACAGCTCAGTTGGGAATTGGTAGCAGCATGGGACACAAAAGCTAATACAAAAGAGACACTGTTCACTCATGCCAAGGCCCTGATCTACAAGCATTTGACACATACTGTAAAGGGTTACCTAGATATTTATTAAACAGTAAAAACAGAAGCGAAAACCAGGGGATACACCTTACCTCACCTAAACTACTCTAACTACACATTATCCCCAACTGTCCCTAACTAACCTAAGCTAAACTTACTTATCACATTTAATGAAATGATCTAAACATCAACCCCCACCCCCCCTTATAAGACGGGACACATGGAGGACAACATATACTAACCTAAACACATACTATCTTATACTAAACAAATATATATATATATATATATATATATATATATATTTCTTTTTTATATATTATATATATTTTTTTGTTTTTTTTAAAACACCAAAACCCCAACATCGTCACCCACCCACCCATACACATAATAAAAAACAGTTTAAAAAAGATTGATACCCTCACCCCCCACCCACTATTACTAACTAAACTAATAGCCTATGCTAACCTAACACTAAGCCCCCTAAACCCACTAATTTAAAGAACCAGGAAAGAGAGAGAATCATGGCTGAATATAAGGTCTACAAGTTGGCCCTCTGCAGGGTCTTTTAGATGGCACGCACCCTCCGATTCACTTGTACCACCTCCTGCTGCAGCCTGGTCATTTTCTGCAACACATGGTCCACGTTCCGTTGCATCTGGTGAAAAGCTGCAGGGTCTATGACTGCAGCAGGGGTGGTCTGGGTGCCACTGGAGGAAGTATGGGCCCTTGTCGGTGCCATGTCTGTAGGAGAAGGTGCATGTGGTGCTGTGACAGGTCCTGGAGCTGTAGATATTAATGGCCCAGCAAAGGTGCCTGCTAATTTTGGTGTCACCTGGGTGGTAGTGGTGGTGCTGGTGGTGGTGGCTGTGGTTTACACGGAAGGGCCCCCATGGGCAAATGCCCTCCACACTCCGGAGGCTCTTTCATGGCGATAACGCCTTGCCATGTTGCGGAGCCCAGACTTCACATCCAGAATGTGGTGGTAACGCATCGCCCTGCGCTGAAACTCTCGAATCTGGATGGGAGTCATATTGGCAGCTGTTAAGACAAATAGAAAACCAAACATTAGATACTTCATTGTGTGAAATGGCTCCAGAAGTAAATCAGACAGTACATCTAATGTACCTGAAACAGCCCATATCATCACACAGATCACTGATTGTCTCTGAGGCAGAACATGCCAAGCCAGCCTACACATGTCTTATCATCAAACAGCACAGCAAAACTCTAAAAGATGGGCAACAACTGGATTGACTTTGGCATAATTGTTCAGCCATTTGCCAGGTAAAAATCATGCTGCAAATCCTCCACCACTGACAGGCTAACAAATTGCTATGTTCTTGATGACAATCTAGGGCCACAAGATTTGTGAGTTGTAAATGGAATTGCCAGGATAGAATGCAGTTGCTAATCATGAGTGGGTATCCTAGGTTTGGACAAGTGATTTACAGATTTACAAATCTGTGTACTAAACTTGGATCATCAGTCCTAGGTACACTATTCACAACCCTACGCCTATGCGTGAGGGGGGGTGGAAAAGAAACAAATAATTTCAAACAACAAGGACACCCAGGAAGCTTTGGACAGCTATACATGGGTTTCGCCTGCACACCGCAGGTAAGGAGGAAGTCCAACTAGGATACACCCAAACCTTGGACAATCCCATCAACACTTATCTTTGGAAATGCAGACCATTGTCAACATCATTTCCTACCAGTAACCCATGACTTACAACAAGCAAATAGATGTAAGCACACCTCTGACCATGAGCTACATGCACACCTTGGCCATTGTACTCAAGTGCCTCATACTCGTAGCACAACATGTGGAGCTACATCCTGCCAGGAAGTTAAACATACAGTAAAACATGTTCATTAGTGAATAGGGAAGCTGAAGTGAGTGGGTAAGACTTTGGCATCCCTATTCTGGGAGAATCAGGGTCTGACTTTCTGACTAAATCACTAATATAATCCACTGCTACATTTTCAGATTTTAGGTTTTATCCACATAACTTATCCCTATTCACATTGCCGTGCCTACAGGTCTGACCTACAATCCCAAATTATGACAATACGCTAATAATTGGCCAACTCAAAGATGGGGAAAAAATGATACTCCACTCAAGGAACAAAACCGATCATTGACCAGCGCATCACACCTTGCTATGTGTCTAACACACAGGAGTCAATCACACATCATCAGCAAACACAACACAGAACAGAAATATCAGCACTTACTGGAGATGTCTGGGTCCGCAAATCAAGCAGCCACCTCTCCGATAGTGTAGGGTGCAGGTCCACCTGTAAGGCATGGAAGGGAGAAATGTGCTCAATTTCTGTGCACTGTACAACACTTCCAAATACAAATACTATGTGTAATATTAACTCTGAAAGTCAAGCCTCTCAGACATGATGATACTGCATCCTATATACCACTGCAAACATGTACAGACCCGGGGACTCCAGTGAGTGAGACACACATATCTGCACACATGCAGTGGCCCTAACTATCATGTGGTGGCAAACATGCTCCTTCATTAGTTAGCAGACTAATTCATGGAGTGTATTTCTCTCATCATGTGTTTCCATGAGAGACATGCCAAGCCACTTTCCGGGAAGACTGCAATACCAGTCACCCATACATTGTGACTAAGACCAATTTAAGACTCACAGGTACAATGTACAGAGGGCCAGGGACACTTGTTAGCCCTCCATTTGTATAATTTTCTTCATTTGATGTGCCACAGCTATGGTAAATTGCACCAACCATAGAGATATGAACCCGTGTGCATACCTTTTGCCATCCATCCCTAATTTAAATATGGCACTACAAACTTCAAATATCAGTCTAAGATGTTACCTGAGGTCAGCTATAACTTGTTACGTATGTGTCAGAATCCAGTTCAGACATGTATCACAAAACATTGAGGAACACTCTCTTACCTGTAAAAATCTGGATTTAAAACATGTGTTTCCTGATACACTCACAAACCATGAATGAAACATATGTTAGAGCTACATTGCCATCATCAATTGACGTGAAGCCAGTACTAATTTACAGGCTCCTGTTGTGTTTTGAAAGTTAGCCTAGCTGTTGCGTCAACAAATGACGGTAATGTGTGGAAATATTGTATATCTCACAGGCAACTGTAGCCCATATTTATACATTTTTTGCACTGCATCTGTGCTGCTTTTTGACACAAAGGTGGCACAAACGTACAAAATACAATTGTATTTTGTAAGTTTGCGCCGCTCTTGCTTTAAAAAATTATGCAAATGCGGTGCTTATAAAGTAGAAATATGGCCCTGTATGTTTAACTAGCATTCCACATGTTCAAAAACATTGCCTGCAGCATATGAAGAAATCAGCTACTGTCACTACAGAGCATTTAAATGTGCACATTACTCTGATTTGTACTCACCAACAGGGCCACCAATCACAATCCCCAGGTGGTCCAGCAGGTCTTGCTCCCTGGCAACAAGGTCAGCCCAGCGGTGCTTCAGCTGATGGTCACTGCGCGGTGTGTTGTAGATTCTCTTGAGATGGTACAACACCTTTGCCCACCGGAGCCTCCTTGCCTCTGTGTGATAGCCCTGTATCACACAACCACCTACCTCTATCATTAAGGGTAGGAAGTGGCACACCAGCCAAATAAAGCCACACCAAGTAGGACAGGGAAATGCAAAATAACTAAGAACACAGCCCAACTATCCCCAAACTAACACTGCCCACAACAGACTCCTAACACAACAAAGACAAATGTTGACACCACAAATGACCCAAAAAAGACTAACACAGGATACCACAAACAGTTATGAAACACAAAAATACAATTTAAAGACCACACTGGAGACTAATTCACAAAATGCACAGAGAGACAAGTCAAAACACAGCCACACAGTCAGTAAATCTCACAGACTGGAAAGTGAAAGTGAAAGTACACCCACTGTACCAATTCCGTAAACAGGATATCCTATTACATCACTTCCTGCCTCAAATGCGGTGCGTTTTTATTGTTATGCGTCAAAATCTTATGACGCTTACAGTCTGTGCGTAATTTTTTTGACGCACATGCTTAGAAATAACCCCGCATCCATATTTTGAGATATGGTTCATACTTAATCAATTTCAGGGGGTATGGTGTGGGAATTACCGCTCAGGGCCAATGGAAGTTTCATGGCAATGTGCGTCATATTTCAATGCATATGCGTCTTTTTTTACGCATGTGCATCTTTTTTGATGCGTATGCCTCATAATTTCTATCTTTAACTGGGTCTGGGTAATTTCTCATTCGTAATAGTAGATGACAGTTGTGACAATACAGAGATAGGCTGATTGCACCAACATTGGGCATTGCGGTTTATGGGCACATGTGACAGATCATACCACTGTGGACTATGATCCTCTACTTGTTGTACCGGATTTGCACTCTTCACTGATGCAATAGATGGCCAAACGTGTGGGATACAATTAGCTATTACCCAGTTTGGGCATGTTTTGCATCAAGAGAGGATAGCAAGGTGTCGCAACTCAATACAGTAACTCAATGCCTATGGGTCAATGTGTGTGATTTGGCTACTACTATTGTTGTTGTCCCACTGTGTGACCATCAAAAGATGCATTTTAGCAATCTGCTTGTATGTATGTGGAGTCAATGTGTCCAACCCTCAGATGCTATTCAATGTGGAAATGAGAGAGGACATGTGTTAGCCATAAACGTAGCAACAACTGCTGTGTGCACTTCCTAGGTTTTTTGGAACATAAGCACCACCAATGACAAAGCATGCACAGGATAGCAGGATAGATAGCAGACGGTTGTTCATGGAAATGTGGAATACTACTTCCTAGGCACTTGATTGTTTACCCACCATTAGTCAGGCATGGGATAATGCTATGTGGGTATCGTGTTTGTGACACCGAGTCCCAAATACAATACACAAATGTAATGTTACGCCACAGTTGGAGTCATATAAATGAGCCATGTCTCTCCTGTGGCAGTGGAGGACCAGCAGACCAAGCAGCACATGTTCACATATTTCCAGTGGTAAAATGCACAGAAGTGTCTTGTTCATGTGTGTGGGCCAATGTTTAGCCTGTATCATTATTGGGGTCTCTGTTGTCACAGTTACGTGCAGGTCTAGTCATGAATCTGTGGAGCCATTTCCTGCATCTACAAAGTATCCTTTGCAGATCAATTGAAGGAAAGCCAATGAGTAATTGAGGACACACATGGGGATAGTCAGCTCTGTCACTGCAGACATGTTATGAGACTGACACCAGGACAACCTTTGTGTGCTGACAAAATAAATGTCTCAGGATTCTTATACCGGCAGGTGTCCTCACAACATTTGTACACACGTTGGCCTCTAAAATTCCCACTGCATCTGGGAACATCAGTGCCTCTGTGCTGATTATTCTCACAGCTATTCACCATGCAAGCCCCATCAATATGTTGGGGGCAATGTGAATCAGCCTGTGGACTGTCAGGGTCCTAACATGTGTTGACATTTCATGCACATTATCTGACATTGTTTGTTGTGCTGGAGGCACCATACCCAATCCATACATACAGCCATGGCACACTGTCACTATTTGTCACCCATTCATACATGAAACCCAGACAAGGGATAGGCCATGATTCGGCTATTGGGAGACAAGCGCCCACATGGTACGATAAATAAACTGATTATGCTATACAATGTATTTGAGTATGCATTGTAGATCCACCTGACACAATACCCCAGGATGAAAGTGAGGGCTGGGAAAGCAACTATGATACAAATGTAGCAACAAGGAACCTTTAGGGTAACGCAAAGACAGGAACCAGTCTGGCTAACAGGATGCACGGTCAATCAGGATCCAAAAATTTAACAAGGCAAATACACAGTGGTCAGACTGAGACTGGTCAAAGGTGGAACAACACTGTGGAAACTGAAAACTGTGTTTTTCCTGTGTGTTGGAACGTAACACATTAACCCAAGGGCTGTGTTACACTGCTGATTTTTACGGCAATGCATAACAGTGTTATAGATAAAATGGCAGCTTCTATGCTGTTACAGGCAGCTGCAAGAGCAGTGCATGTTCAAATGGCTGGTCTCCATGGAGGTGCTCACAGGTGTGTGCAGCTTCAGTCTCTCACAAGTCCTGTAGGTGAGATTCAAGTTCAAAGGGTTAACGGTACCTTTCACATGGGAAGCAATGTACAGGTGATTACAGGTCCTACAGACTACAAGGCAGTGCATTACTTAACCTGACGTCCATGCAGACAGAAGTACAATGACTATGGCATACCATACTAAAGAGGGAAGCACACTGGATTCACATTGTGAGTCTGGGTGTGTGTAGAGGAGGGATTATCTGGGTACACATATTCCCATTCCAGGGACCTCTGAAGAAGGGTGGGGTGAGACAGGGAACATGGGTGTGGCTGGACTTAGGACATGGGCTGCCATGTGCAGGGGATGTCTTGTGAGCAATGCTAGTCATACCTTGGGCACTTGTGCTATCAATTTGCTACTTATATGGAAATCTTGTCACACATAGTCCTTGCAAAGATAGGTGTTGTAAGAGTTACTGCTGTCAAGGGTCTGGTCATACCTTCTTGTCACCAATGCAATAGCACATCCACTGCCTCATGTATGAGGCATTTTTTTCCCTTATTGACTGATGGTGTCTTAGTTGTGTGCCATATGCTGTGATGAACCATGTTGCCAACATGTATGTGTGAACTAGGTGTGGTCCTCTGCTATTGCCCTTCAAATGAAAAATGTACAGGATATATGTCATTTACAGTGTGTGTGAATTTGGCTGTACATTCATACGCATCAAAATAGATTTGGATTTTTCTGTATTTCTGCAATGCTCCATGAGGCTACACTCTGATTCTGATAGAGATAATGTTATGCAAAAATGATATGGTGAATAGTATAGGTGTTTATATGGTAAGACAGTGGTGATGGATGAGTAGAGTTAAAAGAAATGTTGGACAATATGTTGTCTCCGATGCAATCCTGCAGCTGTGTTTGGATGGTCCCCCTCATGCTGATGGACAGCATCCTCCTCTTCCTCCTCTTCAGGCATTTGTGGGTCGGGTTCATATAGGGGAATGTTCCTTCTTACACATATGCTGTGCTGGATGGCACAGGTCAAAATTATTTTGCACTCCATTCCTGGTGAGTATAGGAGGCTGCCTCCGGTGATGAAGATGGCACCTTTATCTTTACTTTAGGATGCCAAAGGTCCTCTCGACTATAGTGCGTGTCCTCCTATATACCTCATTATAGGCACACTCTGCTGCAGTGCTTGGGATTGTCCTCCTATGTGCCTCATTATAGGCACACTCTGCTGCAGTGATTGGGTTTGCAAATGGGGTCATGATCCATGGCTGGACCCCATACCCCTGATCAGCTGAAAGAGAAAATGAATGAGAACATGTTGATGTACCTTGCACCATAATTATCACTTTGCATGGCAGTTGTTCTCTTGTGTTGTCTGTGACTCATCAGTGTTTGTGTTATTGTGTGGAATCCTAGGCTTCTAGGATGTACCATCAGCATTGGGTTGTTTCCTTATCTGAATGGGTGTTTGGCTGTTGACCGGATGTCAGTAGTATTTTTGTAGAGTTGCAGTACAGTGTGTACTCCCTTGCACTGTGTCATGTGAAAGAGGTGTCTCTGTGTCTTAACTGGGGGTGAGATGATACTTCCATACACAGATTCAATTCCACAGTGGTGGTAACACGGTTGCATCTATATACCCTGGACATCCCATCCAATTTCACATATGCAATATAATTATTTAACCATCAGTGAGACCCTTAGATTTGGCAAGGTGACAATGTACAACACATCTCCGTGTGTTGACAATTGACTTTGCACTAATTTTACATGTGTGACAAGTTCACTGCAGACCTATTTCTCTGCCCTTGCCAAGTCGACTCAGGTTGTAACGTGTACCTATACTACTGAACATGTTCTAGTTCAGATGGCTTACTTGGTTGTGAGGTTGTCATTTTAAGTTTCAGAAGGTCCGTATGCCTGTACATCTGCTGTGTGTGTGTTAATTTGTTGCAATGCGTATGTGTAGGAATGTGCACTTTCAATATTGTCCCATCAATATGTGTTCTCTGCACAGTCCACTTGCTTATTGGTAGTGGGCAATGTGAGAGCGGGAGTGATGTGAGATATTGAGACAGCCTCAGTGATTGTATGTGACCTTCATTGTAGTTATCATCATGCTATGTGTGTCATGGTGTTTGACCTGCAGCAAAACACATTACCCACCCCTTTTTGGTTAGAAGGGTGTTTGGTTGAGTGTTATTGATGTGATATTGAAAGATTAATCTTCCAAATTGTACTGCCAGTTGGGGCCATGTCTTTGTCATTGTGTTGTTTTAAATTGTCCCCTTCTGTCTGTGGAGTGGCATCTGTTATTTAATTGGAACTGTTATTTGTCCATAGGTGTGTTCCCATTGGGTGAGGATATCAAACATGCCTAGCATTCTCACAACCTCATTGTCTTCCTGTCCACGTGTCGATGTTGTGGTGTATGTGTTGTGTGTCCTAGAGGGTTGCTATGCAGTGTGTATATAACTGGGTTTCTGTACTTACCAACAAGTAGGCCATTTCCTTATCGTCCATCCTGGAAGTGTTGATTGATGGTGCAGAGACGGAAGGTGAATGAATCATGTGCACTCCCAGGATACTTTGCCACGATGTTGGTGATCAAACCCCGGTGATCGACAATGGTCTGCACATTGAAGGAGTGTGTGTGCTTCCTGTTGCGGTATAGATATTCGGTTGCAGCAGGTGGCACAATCCGTACATGTGTGCAGTCAATGGCACCAAGGACGTGTGGGAAGCCATTCATTTGGTAAAACCCCTGTTTTGTCTCCTGCTGCTTATGCTGTGTGTTGGGGAAGCTGATGTGGCGGGTGTGAGGGAGATGTTAGCATCCAGTACCTTGGGTAGGAAGGCGGAGAATGATGGCTGTGAGATCCCATCAACCAGGGCACCAGTGGTTTAAAAGGAGCCGCTTGCCAACCTGTGGAGTACAGCTAGCAGCTTGGTTTCTGGCGGAATGGTGTGGGGTGTCTGCAAGCTGGGTGCCAACCGTGGCTCAATGTTGCGCAGCAGCTGCTGAATGGCTTGCCAGTTGAGCCTGTACCTCTGAAGGATGTCTTGTTGGCGGAGTCCCAGAAGGGTTGTCCTGGTGCGGAATATCCTCTCCTGCCTTTTGCGTTGCCTTTGAGGTCCCTGCTGGTGTTGTGGAAACTGCTGTTGTTGGTCCTGTGCTTTGCATCTGCGTGCATGCTGGATGAAAAGCACCTCCATGTCTTCCTTTTGGAGCTCTGCTGTTGCTTCTATGTGTTTTCATTAAGTACAGGTGTGTTTGCCCCATTTTAATGCCTGCCCTGACCCAGGTGTTCTTTTTTTATGCAAATCGGGCTGTGCGTCATTTTTCGCCTCCGCCTCCAGACAGTGCGTCATTTTTGCACGGTAGCATAAATAAGGCGCATGAGTGTTTAAGTTATTTTTTGGACCGGAACGCCTACCTTGGATGTCATTAATGCAAGGTGGTTTCGCGCATCCAGAAAATGACGCACACAGCGGAATTTTGGCATTCGCGGGCTCGGGCGTCAAAGTTTAAATATGGTGCACGGTTTGTGCCGATGACGCACATTCGGCGCAAACAGAGTATAAATATGCCCCTCAGTCGGATGACCATCTGGCTCTGGGGCCTTGTCAGTGGCAAGGGCACAGATGGCTTTGTGTATTTCAAAGAAAGTTATAGGGTGATCTAATTCTGATTTCTGCTCCTGTGTTACAGTGGGCAAAGACCCCCACAAGAGGAAGGAGCTAATCTCTTCCTCTGGTGCAGACATCACAAACTGGTATAGTGTTTAATAATGGTGTGTTATTTGGC
The DNA here is from genome assembly GCF_031143425.1 of Pleurodeles waltl. Classification (NCBI taxonomy): domain Eukaryota; kingdom Metazoa; phylum Chordata; class Amphibia; order Caudata; family Salamandridae; genus Pleurodeles; species Pleurodeles waltl. The sequence goes on along the minus strand of NC_090444.1, from coordinate 1,678,747,606 downwards.
ATGTGTGTCTGTTTGGGTGTGAAGGAGTGTGCCAGTGGCAGTCCATATTTCTGCTCCTCTCAGGGCTAAGGGGTGATCTTGCGGTCTAAGGGGTGGTGTATACTACCATCCAGTGTTTTGTGTGAGGAACTCCACATAGGTAGGGCGAGGTATGGTATACCCTCAGGGAGCAAAGGTAATCACGAAATCTATGCTGCAGTATGGCTGTGTCCCTCAAGTGGCCTGTGCAGTGCAGCTGGAGCCGGTGCCAGGTGAAATAAGGCCCTTGTCACAGTACCCCAGGTATGGCCAAATACTACTTAGTCACCTCCAGGTATGGGCAAATATTTCTCGCGGAGGCCCCTAAGGCAGTGACAATCAGAAAGAATAGGAGGACCACATGCTGCATATCACCTGATGCTTGAGTTGCGCTGGCCTGTCCAAGGTCAGTCACGTCTGACACTTTTCTCAGGTCATATAGCCAGCAGATCTAAAATGACCACCATGCCTGGTAGTGGCATAGACTCCTTGGGCCTCTATGAGCAGCTTTGTGTGGGTCACTGGTATAGTCGTCAGTGGGAGGGCATCTACATGTGGCAGTGCCACTGCTCAAGGAGCTTGGTCCGACACCTCAGCAGGTCTCCAGTCATGGCCACAGGCCAAGGCACAGGTCCTCCCTGCCCACATACAGCAGGTGGGAGACATAGCACAACTGCACCTCTTCCATTGGCATTGGGAGCATTGATTTTATCTTTTTATTAAACCAAATAAATTAGCTGTATTCTTCTATTCTAATAGCTATAACATTTAGTAATTTCTTCCCCATGCTCGTGGTTCCTCTTTGTCCCATCTTCTGTCCTCACCCACACTGCTCAAAGAAGATACCTTAAAACCCTCACTACAGTCTGCCAACCCCCTGTGTACTACATCGGACGTAGGGTGAAAAAGGGAGAATGAGGTGAGTGCCACACCAACCATCTCTTCCACTGCAACAGGGGCAACATGGTTTGTGGCCTAGCAGTGGCAGTCAGGCTCTATGGCAGACAAAGCATCTCTGCAAGCCCTAGAGCCACAAATACACATGAATATCCCCACTGTGTGTTCTGCTGAAGGTAATGCCAGCCAATGTAAGGCTGATGTTGCTGAAAGTACCGGACAAATGGCAGATCATAGCGGTGCGATGCAGACCTCTGTCAAGGAGCATCCACCGTCTTGGCTTCCCAAGTCACTTCCTCTCCTTCTTATTGCTTTTCATGTGTAAAATGGTAGATAGACAGGGAAAATACAGATTGGTCCCCATGCACAGTAAAAACACTCACTGTGTTTAGGCCATGTGTTTTTTTTGTCTTTAAAAAACAAAATCCCACTTTTGAAGTTTATTTCATGAAATTAGAAAACTTTGCTGAGCAGATGCACTGGACATTGTGCCAGCGCCGCAAAGTTGTAGTAGATTCACCAATGGCACGGATGCCCCGACTAGACAGGTAAACATCTCTAAACAAGGTAGGCAGTCCTCCACCAGAGGAGTAGAGGACATCTCTGTGCTGACCTGGCAGGATGGGGGGCTGACCAACAAATCTCCAATCAGGCCGTTAGCCCTCAACTGTTCTACTCAGTTTCATTTTTCATCCATGGTGATGTGGACATTAAAGTTAAAGATCACTGTACTAATAACCTTTTTATTACTGCCTGACCAATATTCACATCACCTCAGACCTCAGAAGTTCATTCTCTATACCTAAAACTTTTTGCTAAACTAACGATTTATAAATGATATGTGGTAGCCCATTCATCATCTATTCATTCTATTATCCACTCTTTTAATACACAGACTCAGCAGCTAGCAATAACTTAGTCTCTAAGTCAATATTGTCATTGAATATTTTCTGCATCAAATAGAGAGTGGCATTGCTCACCATGCCTCTTCAAATTCTGGTAAGTTATTCTTTTGTGGGAACCCTTTACGACCTGGGTTGCCCTCATTTAGCTTAGTTTCACTGTTCATGTTTTATTCACATTTTATTCATGTCAGTAAGGCTGCTTTTGGCAGTGGCTTTTTGCACATTTTATCAGTTTGCTTTTATTCTAGGAAAATAAGGAGCATGCTGCTCATTTAGCTTAGCCCTTGCACAACATATAATCAGTACGTTCTGTCCAAGGCTATTTAATGCAGTACACAATATGCTAGCTTGCGTTGCCCATTCAAGAGATAACTTCTATCACCTAGACACGTCATTGCATCAGAACTGTGTTTCCAATGTGGTAGGGTTTATTCTAGAAATGGTGCTCTGACCAAAGGTGGGCAGAAGGCATTCGGGCCATGACTATCCTGGGACACATGCTGTGCGACAGGCACTGATCTGCCAGCTTCCCGAAAGAATTACCATCTACACCACAAGCTGATTCTTGACAGTCTTTTCAGGTATGTGGCTGGGGCTAATCCCAGATAGGGCCAGGCAGAGCCCTCAGAATAGATATAGGTTTAGGTAGTAACCTTTAGTACGTCGAGAACCATGTACATCATGGTTGGATTGTTCATCTTCCTTAACGTGTTTGTAATACTGATTACCTTGCTGTGTTTCATTTGCCTAATTATCACAGCTCACTCTTTATATGCACAATTGTGATTGTTTCAATAAATGTAGTGAAAACTTATTTTGCATCTTTTTGTCTCTCTTTGACATGCATGTGTAATAGTACAAAAAGGGTAGAGTCGGAGTGTCATGTTCAGGTTGTCATAATCATCTTTTACCCTAGTAGCTTTGGAGGCTTGGATGAGTTACTGTGAGCTAGCCAGGAATTAGGCTGGCAGTTATTAACTGCATGGATAGACTTAGGGGGTCATTCTAACTCTGGCGGGCGGCAGAGGCCGCCCGCCAGAGTTCCCCCGACAGAACACCGCTCCGCGGTCTGAAGACCGCCGCAGTTATTCTGTGTTTCCCGCTGGGCTGGCGGGCGACCGCCAGAAGGCCGCCCGCCAGCCCAGCGGGAAACCCCTTCCCACGAGGAAGCCGGCTCCGAATGGAGCCGGCGGAGTGGGAAGGTGCGACGGGTGCAGTTGCACCCGTCACGAATTTCAGTGTCTGCTGAGCAGACACTGAAATTCTTTGTGGGGCCCTCTTACGGGGGCCCCTGCAGTGCCCCACAACACCCCTCACCGCCATCCTGTTCCTGGCGGCCGACTTTCCGTTTCTGGCCGCGTCTGAACCGCCGCGGTCAGAATGCCCGGCGGTGCACCGCCAGCCTGTCCGCGGTGCTACCGCCGACCCCGGACCCGGCGGTCCTTGACCGCCGGGGTCGGAATGACCCCCTTAGTCTCCCACACTTTGCTGTTCTACTGTTCTAAACACGCAGTACTTTACATAGGAACCGCAGAACAATCCTCTTTGTCCCTTCTTCAGTCCTCACCCACACTGATCAAAGAAGATACCTTAAAATCCTTACTACAGTCTGCCAACCCCTTGTGTGCTACCTCGGACGTACTCCCTTCTCACATCATCAAACTTCTCTTCTCTCTCCTCTCGCATATTCACAGTTTCTTGTTAAATATTCAACCTCTCCTAATCTCCAATATTCACCCAACATGCTTCAATTTTGTCATAGTAAATCCAATCCAGACAAGACAGTTGATCCCCCATGTCCCATCTTATTACTTTCCTGCCTAACAATGTCCATTTTTCTCTTGCAGAATCTGTTCTTCAACAGGCTTGCTTGCCATCGAATTACTCTTAATCTACTTGATCCGCTCTAATTTATTTCACTTGCTCCTTTGGCCATTGAGCTTGCTTTTTTCCACATTTCCAGTTGTCTCTCTTCAGCACAGAACATATATCTCTTAGCAAGGATTAATGTTCCTTGACCTATCAGCTGCATTTGTCACAATTTAATCCCACCTAAGACTATCATATCTCTAGGAATTAGGGCTAGAACTCATGCACTACCATCATAGAGGGATTTATATCTCTGCACGCCCTCTATCTCTCTTGATAACCCTGTATGAATAGCATGTAAGTTTACAAAAGTGAGTAGGCAAAATTGGTAGTGATAGAAGAAATGAAACACTGAGGCCCTCATTACAAACCTGGCGGTCAGTGCTAAAGCGGTGGTAATACCGTCAACAGTCCAGTGGTAACAAAAATGGAATTATGCCCATGGCAGAAACCGTTCAGGCAGACAGCCACTTTAAAACACCGACTACCACGGTGGTTTCAACAAGCACCATGCTGGTAACCGCCAACAGCCAGCGGAAGACAATGTACCACCCACTGTATTATGACAGGTCTATCCGCCACCTTTTCCGGGGCGGTACCAATGACATCAAAAGCACGGCGGAAACAGAACACAGAAGTCAAAGGACTCACCTCTGGAGACTCAGGGAACAACCACAACGCCATGGAGCCCGAGCTGCACATATTTCCCATGCTCGTCTACCTTTTCCTGCATTATGAGCAGCAACGCTGGTGAAGACGACCACAGTGAGTACTGCCGCCTAGCACACAAGGGAGGGGGAGGAAAAAGAGAGTGACACACACATGCAACACGCAACACCCCCACCCCCAAAACCATACACACAACGAGATGCACAAACATTACATATCCACCCCGTACCCCTAAGGAATAATGCAAGGACAAAATGATTGGAAGAAAGTGAGTGTAATACAGTAAACTAACATAAATAAGTGCATCAAAATACAAACGTACATACATATTTACAAATTGAGGGACACTGCCCAGTCCTCAATGTCCGTGGGCCACAGGGTCACATCACATAGGCCAAGGTCCCAACTCACTCCTGCAACAACACGGAGAGAACACTGCAGGGGCATCAGGTCGAAAATACACAGGCACCTTAGGGGGACAGGGAATGGGGGGGGCACCTCTGCTGGAACATGGTACAACACCACTGGTCCTGGACGGGGCAACATGCCCTCTGTGCTGTCCTGGGGAGTGCAAGGCCACAGTCTCTCTATTGGGTGGTTTGCTCACTGCTCGGTCCTGGGGAGTGCAAGGCCATAGTCTCTTTAGTGGGTGGTTTGCCCACTGCTTGGTCCTGGGGAGTGAAAGGCCACAGTCTTTCAAGTAGGTGGCTTGCCCACTATTTGGCCCTGGGGAGTGCAAGGCCACAGTCTCTCAAGCGGATGGCTTGTCCACTGGTTCTGGAGGGGGCCTTGTGACCAGTGTGCATTATCCTGGGAAGGATGGGGTGGGTGAATGGCTTCTTCCACTGGTTCTGGAGGAGGCCTTGTGCCCAGTGTGCTTTATCCTGGGAAGGATGGGGTTAGTGGATGGCTTCTTCCACTGGTTCTGGAGGGGGCCTTGTGCCCTGTGATGCAGATCTTGGGGAGTGCAAGTCTCTCACCTGTGTGTCAGACCCACAGGATTTGCTGGGGCAAGGACGCACAACAGTCCATGGAGGCAGGACTACACACTGTCCGCCGGCGGTGACGGCTGCTCGGGGGGGGCAATGGCGGTGCAGGTGACAGTGCTGCCAGTGGTGGGGGGAGGCTCCAGCCCATCCCCTGCAGTTTCGGATGGCTGCCCACTGGGGCTGCTGCTGCAGGCAGTGGGGATGGTGGTGGTGCTGGCAGTAGTGGGGGGAGGCTCCAGCCCATCCCCTGCAGCCTAATACGGCTGCCCACTGGGGCTGCTGCTGCTGGCAGTGGTGCTGGTGGTAGTGCTGGCAGTGGTGGGGGGAGGCTCCAGCCCTTCCCCTGCAGCCTGGGATGGCAGAACCACCATGGTTGGTGGTGGGGGCTCAGAATGAGTCCCAGCACCAGGCCTCCTGTCCTTCCTGCCTGCTGGTGCAGGCCCCTTGCCCTTCTTGTCAGCAGCCGGGGATTGCCCCTTGCCCTTCCCTGTTGGAGCTGGTGATGCCTCATTGCCCTTCCTTGATGCACCTGGTTTTACCTCCTTGCCCTTCCTTGATGCACCTCGTGCAGGCACCCTGTCGGTGTTGCTGCCTGGTGCCTGAGATCCTCTCCCACCTGCAGTAGCTGTCGACACTGTGGCCATGGACTGGGAGGCTGAGGTGCTTGCCTGGGTTCTGACCACCATGGCCCAACGAGAAGGACGGGGGGGGAAGAGGTCAAGGGTGGAGAGGAAAAGCTTCTTAGGGACACTGGGGCGGGAAGAGGGTAAATGTTTGGGAGTGGAGGAAGAGGAAGTGGTTGTAGGAGGTGTCTGTCTGCTGTGTTTGGGTGCAGGTGCATGGGCTGGATGCTGTTGTGAGGGGGATGGCTGTTGGGTGTCTGAGTGCTTGCGTTTGTGTGTTTGTTTGTGTACTTTGGGAGGAGGGGGCACAGACACAGTGGGAGAGGACACACAGGACATGTGCATGGATGTGGGGCTGGTGACTGCCAGTGAGGGGCGTGTAGTGATAGGCGTGATGGTGGTAGTGGATGAGGATGTAGTGCATGCAGGTGTGAGTGTAGGCGCAAATGGGAGGGAGGCGGAGGACGAGGTGGAGGGGGACACAGTGGAGGCAGTGGATGTTGGTATGTCTGATTTTGTATGGTGTTTGTGTGAGTGCCTGTGGGATGATGTGTGGTGCTTGTGTTTGCCTGAACCACTCCTGTGTGTTGTCCTGGGTGCATACTGGTCAGAATGTGTGCTTGGGATAGGTTGGGGTTGAGGGGAATGGGATTGGGCAGAGGAAGGTGGAGGGGGAGGCTTGAAACAGGAACAATGGATGCCATCAGGGAGTAGGCCAGAGACTGAATTGATATCTGTTGGGGCGCCATTCCAGAGTGAATGCCCTCCAGGAATGCATTTGTTTGTTGCAAATGGGCTGCCAATCCCTGGATGTCATTCACAATGGTTGACTGCCCAACCAAGATGGATCACAGGAGGTCAATAACCTCCTCACCCAGGGCAGCAGGGCTAACTGGAGCAGGACCTGAGGTGCCTGGGCGAAGGAGATGCCCAGCCTCCTGGGTGAGCGGGCACGGGAAACACTCTGAGGGGCTGCTGGGAGGTCGGTGCTGGTACGAGTGTGGCGGCTGTACCTGTAGTTGGGGTGGGCACAGAGGTGTCCACCACCACCAGGGAGCTTCCATCGGAGGAGGTATCACTGTCAGAACTGTCCCCTCCAGTCTCTGCTGTGGTGCCTTCCGTCCCACTGGTGCCCTCACCATCGATGGATTCGACCTCCTGGGCCCTGTGGGATGCAGCTCTCCTCGTTGCCGGTGCCTCTGCTCCTCCGCCAGATGATGCTAATGCATATCAAGAGAGGGTGACAAAACAAAAAGGGGGGAGACAAAGGATACCCTTGGTCAATGGTGGCAACAACACCACGGTTGGTGTACACGACACACACACAGGGGCTAGCCCTACGTACTAGGCAATGCATTAACAGTCACAATGCTAGTCACCAGCCTATGGACAGGGATACCTAACGCCAATTGCAGCATAGTTGAGGCCCACAGACCACTTCCCAGTGGAGTATGCTTACTAACTTGGTTGGAGGAGGTGTACATTAGATCCTGCCCAACATGGGCCCTACTCTGCAATGTCAAGCCTGGCCTTAGGGCACCCACAGGCCCACATCCCCCACCCGGATGCCACCTCACCACACGCAAGTATTATACTGGGGCACTGTACTCACCCCTTGTGGCTGCTGTGATGCCCCCAAGTGCCCATCCAGCTCCGGATAGGCCACCGCCAGTATGAGGACCATCAGGAGGTCAGGGTTCAACAGTCACCCCTTCCTCGTTAGAAGGCCGTCCACAGCTGGGCCTCTACTGTCATCCGTGCCCAGCGTCTCAGGTCCTCCCACCGCTTCCGACAGTCGGTGCTCCACCTGCCGTAGACCCCCAGGGTCCGCAGTTCCTTGGCGATGACACACCATATGACCTTTCTTGACACGCATGGCCCACCATAGCCCTCACATCCCCTTACTCACAGACATTGCCCACCATACATGCAGCACGCTGCCCAGGGCCCTTCCACCAACACCCCCACACAAGACCCTCACATACAGCACTCCATGCATTCATGCCCCATGCATCGTGCTCACAGTGTACTCATCTGTTGGTATAGAGGCCCATACAGCATTCGGTACTGGGGCAGGACCCCATCCACTAGTCTCTCCAACTCCGAAGTGGTGAAGGCATGGGCCCTTTCCCCAGTGACATGAGCCATGGTTGGTTCCAGACACAGGTCACAGCAGCACTTGCAGTGTAGGTCCTCTCCTGTTGAAGGTCAGGTAGCAAGTTAGTGAACAGATAGAAAATAACGGTCACGTCCGTGTGTACCGTCATTGCCGGCGTACATCACCATTGGCCACTGTAATCCATGGGGCCCAATGGTATCCAATGAGGAGTTGCACGGCAGAATTACCTCATTTCCACCTGTCCCTCCATACAGGACAGGCGGATGCCATTTCAGGGGGTGGCAGGCCATGGCACCTAACTGCGTCACAGTACACACATGCACCATTTGAGCCTGTCCAACAATATACTGTAACAGTCACAACATACAATGCAGTGTAGTGTTTGGAAATATGGAATACTGACCATCTGCTCACCGTTTGCCCCCTAGATTACAACCGCTGCGGATGAATAGGAGATGGAGACATCCCCCGTGTACATGCCCCTGGTGGACTTGGCAACAATGGAGGACAGGCACATTATCCTCACCTATAGACAAGACAGGGCCACAATCAAAGAGCTGTGTGATCAATTGGAACCTTACCTGATATCTGCTATCCGTCAGCCCACAGGGATCCCCCCTCTTGTGCAAGTGCTATCAGTGCTTCATTTCTTGGCAACTGGCTCCTTCGAAGTGACAGTGGGCTTGGCAGCAGGAATGTCTCAGCCAATGTTCTCAATAGTGCTGACCAGAGTGTTGTCTGCCCTGATTAAACACATGCACAGCTAGATTGTTTTCCCCCAGGTGGAGGATTTGGCCACAGTGAAAGCAGATTTCTATGCAATAGGATATATCCCCAACATTATTGGGGCAATAGATGGTACACATATTGCATTTGTCTGCCCCCGGAGAAATGATCAGGTGTTCAGAAATCGAAAGAGCTTTCACTCCATGAATGTGCATATAGTGTGCCTGGCGGTCCAGTACATCTCCCATGTCAATGCAAAGTATCCAGGGTCTGTGCATGATGCCTTTATCCTGAGGAAAAGCAGCATCCCATATGTGATGGCTCAACTCCAGAGGCACCGGGTGTGGTTATAGGTGAGCCCTGGTTCCCACCCAGTAGGTGTTGGTATATGGGTATGGTATGGACCCTAAGGGTTAGTGTGTGTCTAACAGTTGTCCCTCGATATTTTCAGGTGACTCTGGTTACAGCAACCTCTCATGGCTACTGACCTCTGTGAGGAATCCCAGGACAATGGCAGAGGAACGTTACAAAGAGGCACATGGGCGAACAAGAAGAATAATAGAAAGGACATTCGGCCTCCAGAAGGCCAGGCTTTGTTGCCTCCATCTAACAGGTGGATCCCTGTACTACTCACCCAAGAAGGTGTGCCAGATCATCGTGGCATGCTGTATTTTCCACAACCTTGCCTTGTGTCGCCAGATGCCTTTTATGCAGGAGGATGAGGATGGAGATGGGTGTGTGGCAGCAGTGGACCCTATGTACAGTGAAAATGAGGAGGCAGAGGATGAGGATGAGGACAACATAAATTATTTAATATGACAATACTTCCAATGACACACAGGTGAGACACTGTAATTCCACTTTACATTGACAGTTTTGTGTTTGACATTGTCACCGGCAGGCTGATTTTCCCACCTCTATGCCAACTTACTATACCCTTTGGCATCTCTATTTTCAGATATTTGTGCCCCACTATCGCTCCTGGTGTGTTGACTGCAGCCAACTACAGGTCATTCCTATGTATACATTACTGTACAGTTGTATTGCAGTGTTTAAAGGTTGCTGAACAAATACATAGTTCAATCATTTGACAGACTCCATACTTGTATTTATTCAAATGGTGTTTATTTAAGTGCTAAAAAGTAGAGGAGGATGCGCAATGGGCTGACGTGATGGTGGAGGAAAGTTCAGGTTAGAGTCCATTCTATTTGTATCACAGGTGCATTGTCCAAGTGGGCAGAGGAAGTGGAGCAAAGGCAGTTCAAGGTAGACAGGGTGACAGAGTGGGACACAAGGGTGACAATCAGGAGAGTCTTATTTCCTAGCGGGGGTTTTGGCAATAGTCTCTGGCTTCTGCCTGGATTGCAGGCACCGTTTGCGGGGTTCTCCTTGTGCAGGGGGTGGGGTGCTGGTGGCCTGTTGTCACTATGGCGGGCCTCCTGTCCACTAGCGGCAGCGGAGGTGGAAGGCTGTTCACCGGTTTGGCTAGTGTCAGGGGCCCGCTGATGTGCCACCTCCTCCCTCATGGTGTTGGCCATGTCTGCCAGCACCCTGCAATGGTGACCAGGGTGGTGTGGATGTCCTTCGAGTCCTCCCTGATCCCCAGGTACTGTACCTCCTGCAGCTGCTGGGTCTCCTGCAACTTGTCCAGTATCTGGCCTATCGTCTCCTGGGAATGGTGGCATGCTTCCAGGATATTGCTGAGTGCCTCCTGGAGAGTCGGTTCCCTGGGCCTGTCCTCCCCCTGTCACACAGCAGTCCTCCCAGCTTCCCTGTTGTCCTGTGCCTCTGTCCCCTGAACTGTGTGCCCACTGCCACGGACCCCCTGATTGTCCTGTGTTTGTGGTTTGGCCTGGGGTCCCTGTAGTGGTGGACACACTGCTGATTGATGTGTCCTGTGGACAGAGGTATGGGCCTGCTGGGTGGGTACTGTGCTGGTGTTTCTTGAGGGGGGAGGCTCTGTGGTGGTATGGGACTCTGCCTGGGTAACCGACTGTCCGGAGATCCCTGATGGGCCAGGTTTGTCATCCTGATCCAGGTGTCCAGAGCTACTGTCATCACTGTGGGCCTCTGCTGGGGGTGGGGGACTGGATGTTGCTGGCACCTCCTCTCCGGTGACGTTGGGTGGGGGACCTGTGGGGATGTAAATGCAGTGTTATTGTTTTTGTGTGTGTCATCTTGTGCATGGGTGTGTTGCCCTCTATGGTTGTTATTGCCATGTCAGCTTTTCCTTGTGTGAGTAGTTATTTTGTGGGCTAGGTGATTCTCTCTATTGTGCATGCTTTAGTGATGGGTGTCCATGCAGATCTGTGATGGGGGTCCGTCCATTGGTGTTACATGCAGGGCTTGGTATTGGGAGGGGTGGGTTGTGATGGTGGGGTGTGTGTGTGAGGTGGTGGAGTAATGGGAGAGTGGGTAAGGGTGGGGTTTTGTGATGGCATGCAGGTAGGGGTGGTGATCGTAATAGAGATTTGACTTACCAGAGTCCAGTCCTCCTCTTACTCCTGCCAGGCCCTCAGGATGTATGATTGCCAAGACTTGCTCCTCCCATGTTGTTGGTTGTGGGGAAGGAGGTGGGGGACCACCGCCAGTCCTCTGTACAGCTAGTTGGTGTGTTGCTGCTGTGGAACGCACCTTCCCCCGTAGGTCATTCCACCTCTTTCTGATGTCATCCGTTGTTCTGGGGTGCTGTCCCATGGCACTGAACGTGTCCACGATCCTCCGCCATAGTTCCATCTTCCTTGCAATGGATGTCTGCTGCACCTGTGATCCGAATAGCTGTGGCTCTACCCAGATTATTTCCTCCACCATGACCCTTAGCTCCTCCTCTGAAAACCTAGGGTGTTGTTGTGGTGCCATGGGTGTAGTCTGAGTGGTATGGGTGAGAGTGTGTGGGGTGATGTGTTGGGGTGTGTGATGTGAGGTGCGTGGATGGTGTATAGGTGATGGTGGTGTGTGGCTATGGTCTTCTCTGTGGTCTTGCTATCTCTCTTGTGGCAATTGTTTGTAATGGTAAATGGTTGTGGGTAATGTACGTGTGTGTTTGATAGTGGTGTGGGTGTGTGGGTGTGGTGTGTGTATGTGTGTCAGGTGTGTGTAGTTTAAATTGTCCAATGTGGTGTTGTTTTGTTAGGTTGTGTGTATTTTGAGCGCGGCGGTATGTTCCGCCAGTGGTTTAGCACCATTGAATGTCCGCCATGGTGATTCGTGGGTCATAATGCGGTGGGCGTAGTTCTGTTGGCGTAGCGGTGTGGGTTTTGCTACCACCAGTTTATCACTGACCTTTTGGCTGGCGGACTTGTGTGTGTGGCTGTATAGTAACCGATTGCTATGTGTGGGTCATTATATGGCTGGCAGTAATCCGCTGCGGCGGTGGTATGTTGGCGGCAGTCAGCATGGTGGTAAGCGGTACTTACCGCCAATGTCATAATGAGGGCCTGAGTCTTCTGCCATTAGTATGTCCAATAAAGAAAGAGAAGAAACCAGTAAAATACTGCTAGAAAGAGAGAAAACTCTAGCAACCTGGAATGTACTTCATAGCAGGGAACTAGAAACATGTACTTTGACAGGAGACTTAGCCTCTCCTAGTTAAGGAACATGAGGACTGGCTCATGTTTCAGAATGGGTGAATTTAAATTCTAAGATGCTCCCAACATGCACCCAATCTCATATGATTGGACCTATACTTGTGAGATTTGTTGTTTTCACGAGAACAGCATCCAACCCCCACATTAAATGCTGCTATCCACCTGCAAGCCTCCATACTCAGGGGTGCCTTCTTCACAATGCCAGAAAAGCATCACCTCACTGGCTCAGAGCCAGCAGCAGAAAAATAAAACAATATTTCACTATTGTGTTATTTTTCTGCTGCTGGCAAAGCCAGTATGTGGAGGGAAGAGCCATGGGCCATGGGGGGGGGGGAGGGGAGGAGGGGTGGAGTGGAGTGCAATAAGTGCTCATGTGTATATGTCCGGAAGTCTTAGACGGCCAAACACACATGTGCACTTAGGTTTCTCCAACCTGGCTGTGTTGCACAGCTGGGCTGGAGAAACTGCACAGACCCCAGTGCACTGTCTGAGTGGCAGACCAAGCCCCTCAGATCAATCCTGGCACTTCTCTCATGGTAGGCATAGCATGAGAGCAGTGCCAGGATTGCTGGGGTGCTTGTGCTGGTGTCCCAGTGAATGCTGTGACACCAGAAGAGCAGAGGAACAAGGTGGCAGGAGGCGGCAGCAGTAGGAAGGTATATGTTTTTTTAAATATTTGTTTTCCCCTGTCCCCGTCGTCATCCCCCACCCCGCCTCTTGCGATTTGAGGCAGCCACCACTGTCCACACTTCTAATGCTGAGGAAATTACTTTAATACAACTGTTGTGTTGTTTGGAGTTTGGTGAGTGGGACCTACAGTTGGTGGACCCCAGGGGCTACAGTGGATGGTGGAACCAGAAACGGCAGATAATTATGGGTGTGTGAAATTCAGCTAGTTTGCTTTCATGTAATTATGTGAACTGCAGGTACAATTACATGAAATTACTCATGAATACATGAAATAGAAATCTGCCATTTAGTATTGTATTGTAGAGGGAAATCCATCCTCACATCAGTTTTTGACGGAAAAGACACATTTCGAGTTGATAAAAAGTGTAAAAAAACAAAAAAAAGTACTACAGACAACAACCAATTATGTTCTATTGTTACTGCATGTTCGTATTAAGATTTGATCACAAATTCCACATTTGCAGTAAGTTATAAGTGCAAATGGCACGTAATTACTTGAGGTGGTGTATTGGCCTAATTTCAGGAATTTCACATAATGCGATTTCCAGAAATTATGCAGATTGCAAGGACATTGTCAGATTGATGACGTGATATGTTGGTGTCTGATGGCGGAAAGGATCATTCCTGAAAGCAAAGGAAGCCATAGGAAATTTAAGAATGGGAATGTATTAAGACTCACTGAGAAACACTCTGTAACCAACTGTATATAGGTGGTGCTGGAGTACTGGGCACATTTTCAGAGTGGGGGTGCTGCCATCAACATCCCTGTGCTGTTTACTACAGATGTCAGAATATAAAAATAAATACGGACCAAGCTTTCTACAGACCCCCATTGGAAAGCATTAGGCCCAGGGTTCTTAGAAGTCTTTCGATCCTGTATAATTTATAGGTCGAAAAATCTGGTATCATACTGAGATCCGTATTACTCCCTTGCCGAAGTGTAGGTAGAAGCTCGAGGAGATGACCACTGAGTTTCCTCAACATTGTTTTTTTTGTTGAAAGCTGGTGAAATACGAAATGGCCTGAAAGCACTGCCTCAAGGGCACCTGTAACTACCTCCTTTCCCACTTCTCCTATGTTGAGGTCTATGAGGTAACTGTTAACCTGAGAACCCTTGGTAGACTGCTGCCACGGCATCCATCCCTAGGTCTAACAACCATCCTATCCTATCTGAAACCTATACTTTTATTATACAGATCCTTCATTAATTTACTTCCAGATGATTACTTAATTAGCACTACAATTAATCGATGCATTTTGGAGAAACATGTTTCTTCTCTACCTATGCTCTTTTGTATATTCATATTCATGACTAAACAGATTGCACTCAAAAAACAAGAAAACTATTTAACTAATCTGGTATTACCAGGGTAAACTGCAGATTTAATCTTTCATCTCAGTACAAGTTACACCTTATTCAGCCAAAACATTTTTTGCTAATCCCTTTGTTTTAACAATATGTTAATACAACATGACTACATAAGCCAGTGCATTAACAATACAGGAATAGACTCTCAATGCACCAGAAATATGTCTGAATCAACTTAACAGCCACTCCTCCAGTTTGAGGAACCCCAGTTCTTGTTCTAACTCAAAATGCCTTTCCTTTTACACTGATGCTTGTCACTATAAATATATTCATTATATTCCATATGGAGGATGTATGAGTAGCCTCCATTTTACTTCTCTCTTTTAGAATATTGAGCTAGTACTGAATGCCCGTCTGTTCCCAAAGAGACTAGGGGTAATGCTGCAGTGAGCAGACTGATCTTGATAATTCTAAACACATAATTCTCCATGTCCTTTTCCCAATTCTGTTTTGTAGGAGGAACTTTGGTTCTTTTGGCATGGATCGTGAGACATTGGGAAAAAGGCTACTCAAGTGTCACGCTGAAGCCTCTTTTATCTCCATTATCTTCCCTAGCTGCTTCCAATCTAAAGTTACACTTTATTAAATTTAAAAAGGTAACCCCTTGATGGTCAATGGGAGAGATAGCTTTAACAGCATTGATAAAAGACTTTTTAAATACCATGCACACCCCCCCCCTTGGAGCTGACAGGGGCCTACTTTAGAGGTGAAGTATAAGTTGTGAAAAGGAAGGTTTAGGCTTGGCAAAAAGTGTATTTTGGCAGGTCAAAATGAAATTTAAAACTGCTCACACAGGCTCAGTGGAAGGCCTGGAGCCACCTTTTATATGGCTACTGTAGTAATTGCTAAATTGAGTGCTGCAGCCCACTAGCAGTATTTAATTTAGAGGTACTGCATACATGGAGTACCATTTACCAGGGACCTATTAGTAAATTAAAGTAGACAATTAAGTGCTGCCAGTGATACCATGTTTCAGGGAAAGAACACAACTGCTTTAGCATTGGTTATCAGAGACAAAGTGCACAGATTTCTAATGATAACAAAAATGAGGTCAGTAACAGAAGGCAAAAATCTGAAGGTCACCCTGGAAATAGGGCCTGGTCTAACAAACAATGGCTGTATAGACTTTTGCTGTAGCTGCAGCTGACACAAGAGGTCAATCTAGGGACATTTTAAAATAATTATGCAATACTAGAATCAATGCTAGCAGATCCACTCTTCATTCCAGGTTTCACACAGCTGAATTGTCTTTATTCTGGTTAACACAGGTCCTATAGTGAATGTATTTGTTATACCAGACATTTTTATTCTGGTTATCCCCCATGTCTTTGACTTCTTGACTTCCTTTTTTCTGAAACTGTTTTTATTGACATTAGGACTTGGGGCACTTTTCCCCTGCTGATCAGGGGTAAGCTGCATGTGCTTTGTTCCATAAACATGTTATAATTGGCTTTCCCATGATTACCACATTTACTTTGATTATAAGCCACTTGTAGATGGTTCTGTGGGCACCCAGGATCTATAATATTAAATGCTTCTAGCGGGCTGCAGCACTTATTATGCAACCTGCTGCTAAACACATAAATTAGGTCTGCCGTTTGCAGGCTGCAGTTCGGTTTTAAACTGCCATTTTGACCTGACATCTTAAACAGAAAAACATCCTTAACAACATGTCGTTAACAACTCGGATGCTTCCCACTCAAACGTAACCACGCTTGCTGGAACAATATTTGGCTTCTTCTGTGCCTTAACTATGCATGTGCTAAACTACGTATACGCGTGGTTAAGGCACAGAAAAAGCCATGCATTATTTGGGAGTGGACATAGAGGACAAGGTGAGGACAAGGTTAGTAGGGGTGGGGCAGGGGTGGTGGAGGATTGAGGGATTGGGGTGAGTGGGGGGTCGGGTTGGCTATTTTTTTAAGGGGGGCAGGTAGGGGGTCAGGGTATTTCGGTTTATGGGGCAGGTGTAGAGGGGGTTGGGATAGTTTTCTTTTTAGGGCTCAGGGTATTTGGGGGCGTTGGGGTAGTCTAGGTATTAGGGGTGGGGGTAGTTTTGGGCCTCATGGCGGGTGGGTGGGTTGCATGATAGAACCATGCATGCTGTTTTGCATGCCGTTTCCACACATGCCTATACTAGGCATGCTTTTAGAATGAAATTCATTGTAAAGGCATGCATGGTAAAGGTATATATTGAAACGATGCAGTCATGCTTCTGACTGCATTGTTAAGACATGAGCTGTTCTGGCATGCGTGGTTCCAACATCCAACCTCTTCAACCACTTGCCAATCGTAAAGCTACCATGTTATTGCTTACCCCTAATGACGGCAGAAACAGCTCAGGGGGCAGGGTGCATGGCAAATTAAAGGTAGGAAATGTATTTTTAATGTTAATTCATGTCCTATTAGTGACAGTCTCCAAAGACAATTCTCACACAAAGGAGCTAACCTTCCCCCTAGTGTTTAGTGTGAACAAGGTCTGTCTCCCTCCCACAGGCTGGTACTGCCATTTCAAGCAGCACTCTCACAAACAGAAATCAGAACGCTACTGGATCTGAGTAGACCAGAAGAAGGACTGCTCTTCTTTCTGAAACCTGGAAGGATGACTGGAGCTGTTCTCCTGTTCCCTAGTACACCAGAAGTGACTCCAAAGGCCAGATGACTGGCCTTCTGTGTGAGCTGCACAGATACACGTTTCCACAGGCCCAGAATGCTACACACTTAGAAAACCGTTTTCTGATCTTTTTCAGCTGCCTTAGCTCCTCTAAACCTGCTATTCACCCTGCACAGCTGATCAACCCTAACTGGACCCACACTGGGATCTTCCTTGGCTTCTGCTGAAAATATTCTTATCCCCTAGGTTATGGAGCCTTCTTGTAGTGCTAAAGCGTACAACTCTGCCTGTTTCTAAAAAGTGGGGCAACTTAAAAACATTCAAAAAATGCTCTGAGAACTAGACTAGGACCGAGACCTACCTGCTTGCCTATCCACTGAGGTTACATCTCTGCCTGGACAGAGTTTTCCTCCAAGGATTCTGACTTCTGACAAAATAACTAAGTATGAAGGAAGAAATTCCCAGTGAAAGCAACCTGGACCTTGTATCTTACCTCTGCTTGGTTATCATTCATGGTTTTTACTTTGTCCCGGTCCTGTTTGACAAGAAGGCTATGATTTGTGCTTTTTATTTTTAGATGCTATTTTTGAATGAAAACTTTAAGAATTGAAATCTCGTGTACAACTATTTGGATTTTTGACATTTTTGGTGCCATTTTATTTAACTGAGTGAGTATTGCAAAATTACTTTACTTACATGGCTACTTATTGCCACATCAACAGAGAGTTAAGCAAAGGATCATTGTGGTTGGTATTTGAGGTGATTTACAATATTTAACTTGTTTTTTAAAAGATATTTCATACACTGTAGAAGTCTGTTGTGGGTGAAAAGTTGCATTGTAAAGTAAAAATAGTCTTGTGAGTTCCATTCTTCCTTCTCAATTTGGCTATAACACATATAGTGACACTATAATGGAGAGAGTCCTGATGTCTGCGTCATTTGTGTGAGCAGGCAGCAGTGCCTTTTGAAAATGAAGTGTAAGTGAGGCAAGAATCAGATGGACAGTCGAATTCACTCCTCTCCACAACCAACACTTGCTGAAGAATGTTTTGGCCCATAGACATTTTATGGTATTGCAATCACACCCTTCCAACAAAAAGGAGAAGCACTTAAGATGTATTTGGAAATGTAGTGTTTGTCCATGGGAGTGAATATTTGTGTATTAGTACAGGTCTCTTCAGCGTTTGATGTAGTTTTTAATGTTGAAGCACTCTGATCTCTGGGCTTTGAGTGCCTAAATTAGTTTTAGGTATCGAAAATTGTATTTTAAAACAAGAACTGTGTTTTCTGAGTTCAGAATCCCAGCTTAACAAACAGAATGACAAATTTGTTTGATATAATGCAACAGTTATAAAACAAAATGCTTTTGAGAGATGACAAAGAGCATCACCATCACATCTGTGACAGATTGGCCCATCAACAACATCTGCTATGGTTTTTTAAATGTACATAATAAAATGAAAAAGACACTTAGTGAGTATATGTAACTTTACTTTTGTTCTCATTTAATCATCCTCCAGAGTAAGTGAGCAAGATGTTGGCCAAGAAGCTGGGGAACAGGAAGTTTGCTAGGAGTCATAAAGTTGCAACACTGATGCTGAAGGACTAAGTGGCATGGAGGGTGATGGGGCTAGACAGGAAGCCACTGAAGTAGAAAATCTACTTGAGTGGCAGAAAAAATCAGCGCCCCCCCCTGGCATGCCGCATCGTGCTGTTTGCACTGATTTTACAGCATGGAACAAGCTCCCCGCGCTAAAAATCAGTGAGGCTCATGATGTATCTGCTTGCAGAACTCCACAACATCTCTGGGAGTTTGCATGTAACTCAGCAAAATTCTGGGGAGTGAAACTCCAGGAGCTCCACCCAGGCCTGCATACTCTAGAAATACACCCACAAAATCACCAACTACCACCAAAGACAACAGCTTCACACAAACATGCTCAACCATGCCCCAGCAACCAACACAAAACACCATAACAAAAACCAGCACCCTAGACACCAATACCACACACACATCCAAGCAACCTTCAAAATCCATACCCTCACCCAAGCCAGCAACCAAAAGTACTCTCTCACCGAAGAACGCATTGGGAAGCTGGATTCTGATTGTAGTACCCCACATTTTTTGCCTGGAACATGATGTGGTTTCAAGCTGTATGTGCCCTGAGTTCCTGCTGAACATATTCCCAGGGAAAGATCTCTTTCAACAAAACTGATCCTAGTCTTGGCACTTCAGCCACCCTTGTAAGTCCTTAGTAATGGTACCCCTGAAACCTAGTGCATGAGTAATGAAGAGGGCGCCTCAGAGCTGCAGCACCAATTGTGGCACTCTGGGAACCCCCCCACAGCAGCCTCATGCAGACTGCCATTGCAACTGCATGACAAGGTGTACCCCAAAATTACAAACTCAACATGGCACTCACCCTGAGTGCCATGCCCACTAACATTGCATGCAGTATAGGTAATTCACCCCAGGGCAGGGTGCACTATAATGATTATGAGGGCATATGTGTGTATGAGCAAGTATGCCCCTACTGTGTCTTTGCAAAACCCCTAAGACAGAGTAAGTGTACAGGGGATCCATACAAATGCATGTGCTGAAGACTAGCCACTACGAGTTCCCCAGCTACATGATGTCCTTTGTGAACCCTGGATTGTTTGGTATCAGACAACTCAGAATGATAAACCCACACTGGTGCCAGTGTGGGATTTATCATAAAATGTAACCAGAGAGCACCTTAGAGGTGCCCCCTGAAAAACCTAACAGCCCTGTCATGGTTGCTGAGTGGTCCTACTCAGCCTGCCACCACCAGACACAAGTCTGGAGTCCTGGGTTGAGAACCTTTGTTCTCAGGAGCTTGAACACAAAGCCTTTCCTGGGTAGAGGTATTACCACCACCTTTCCTAGGCAGGCACTCTGCACCAGCTGTTAGCGTCAAAGGCTTTACTGCCTTTGAAACCTGACCTCTGTCTCTGCTACTAGGAGCAGATGGCTGCCAAATGGTTTCTTCCCCACTTTGGGTGGAAAAACCTGAGGGAAAACTAGCCAGGCTAGGAGGAGTGGCCATCCGCAGCCTGCACCACCCCTCAGGCATGGCAGGTGAGGTGACCACTCCATTTCATTTTCCTCCATCTTGGGTGTCAGGAAAATAGCTTTTCAGGTTTAGGGATTTACCCCCCTCCCACAGGAAGTGGTCACTTAGTGTATGTAGCCACCCAAGGATAGTTGGCCCATTGGCTACTACCAGGTACTCCCCTTAACTCCCACTAAATACAATATTTAGTAGGCATCCTTAGACCAAAATTCAGATTAGATGGACACAAGAAGACAAGTGACAAAGAATACCTGAGGCACAAGAACAGAAGCCTTGTTGCAAGAAGAAAAAGGTGCCAAACCCTGCCTGCTGCATCAAGGACTCGACAGTCGCCACTGAGGGGTCAACTGGACAACTGAAGGACTCTAAGAAACCCTGAAGGACCTCTAGTTTTCTGAAAATCAACAAGAATCTCCCTCTGATCGAAGGAATCACTCCCTGCATACCATAGGCAAGAAACCAGAACCAGTGAGGTCCAGTTCACTGACTGGCCATTTACCAATGAACCAGACAAAGCAGGCTTGACCAATATTCACCAGATGGACCCAAAGGACAAAACCTACTAGTGTGCCAAATTTGGTGACACTCGATGTTCAGGGCCCGAGAAGTGCCAATACATGGGGTACTGGGCCCCTAACAATATACACCCAGAAGCAAAGTCCACTCCAGACGCTCGAAAGGCCAGTAGCAAGTCCCAGTCAGGGGACCTCAGGACACCCAAGAACCACCCACCAGTGTGGCCCTGCTGACCTGCAAGCAACCCTCGAATTGATCTGCTCCTAGCTCCAAGGACTCTAAGATGCTCAACTCCTGCCTGACCTATCCGTGCTGCACCCAGCCTCCCTGACTGCTGCATCAACAAACTAGCTGTGCTCTAGAGGTCCCTAACCCCCTACCGGACTTACTTTTAACTCCATCTCCGCAGTGTTTTACTAAGAGGTCCCCTTCTCTGTTGTACACCAGTTCCAAGACCACTGCTCCCACCAAACTGGGAACCACTCATACTTCTCCAGCTGGCCCACAGGACATCTCAACAACCTCAACCTAGAAACAAAAGGTGACAATTGTGAGAGCATTGCCTGATTTTATATGCAATTTAAAAAAAATTCCCAATGATTCCTATGGTGCGTAATTAAGCATAGAAACAGAACATTTTCTAAACTTTGAAAAATCATAACTTAAAAAGTGCACTGCCTCTGTAGTGCTGGTGGCGGGGATATTGGTGGTGATGGTGGTGGTGGTCTTCTTGGTGCTCCAAGTTGCTGTAGGCATAGGTCCATGTTGTCCTAGAGCTTGCCAGAGTCATTTGGGTATGTTCTCCTTATAAACAAATACCAGTGCATCATTTCGACACCTGATTTGACAAGGCAGTTTTTTAGGTATCGGTGACAGTGCATGACTTTTTCCAAGCAAGCATAATTTTTCTGAATCCTTGTAAATACGGTTGTGTCAGTTCTGCATGTTTTTTAAGAGGGAATGCCTACCTTGCATATCATTGTCGTTATCTGACACAGCCTGATCTGGCACTAGGAAAAACGAACACTTAGGAGGTAAAAGTGACGCTAGGGGTCTCTAGCATCACTTTGTAACTATTGAGCTAAAAATGCCCCTCTGCTGCGTCAAACAAAATGTGCAGAGGTGGCACAAGCTCCTTGTAAATAAGCCCCTTATTTTCTAGGTAAGATGATGAAAGACTACCTTATTGTATTCCAAGCAATATCATGGCATGTATGTAATAATTTATCCCAAAAGCATGTTTTAATCATTGAGACATTATGTTTATTCATTGTGATTGGGCTGTCCCAGAAATCCAATTTCTTTTAATATTTGCTGATGGTGAGAAAACAATTGAATTCTTGAGGAATCTTTACTAACCAAGAGGTAAGCAATTGATTTTAGGTAAACACTTGCTGCAGGATTTGTCCAAAACCTGACCCAGTAAAATATAAGATTCAGTTGGATTTCTGACTCTATGCTATGTGGATCATGTCCTAGCCTAAAAGTCTTCGTTGGTTTAGCTGGAGTAGGAGTAACATGTCTCAAAAAGCTTTTTTCAATCCTTTGAAACTCAGTAGTCTTTTTAAAACCCCACCATTTGGCATCACATTTAATGAGATGTACTGCTTTCATTTTGTAGACTTCTAAGATGGGCTTTATTGTGGTTCCACCAAACTGTTCATGCATTGCAGGAAGTATCCTGTATTCTTGCTCATAGCAGTTACCTTTCCTCATGACACTTTCTGGTTGAATTGAATGCTTGGATAACCAACAATATGAACTCTTTTCAAAGCGGTTTCAATAGCATGGAAAGATTGTTGGTACATCCACGTTCAGGTGGACGAGTAACCTGCCCATGTTATTTATATATGGATTAAATAACATAGGCACTGCTAACCAACCTTTTCAGATTCCTGTTTGAATTAGGAAGTCAGATCTTCTTTTGTTCCACTTTATACATTATTTAGGCTCCTAGTATTCCGTTTCTAAAACACTGCTTTTACTTGATTTAACTGTGGCATGTTAATAATACATGAGGGTTTTAAAAAAAATCTTTTGGAGATATTGAACTGGTCAGCAGTGGTGTGATGAAAGCCTCCAGAGCAGGAAGTTTGTAAATCAACTTGGGAGATAGTGGTCTAGCTGCTATGACACACTGCTATATAAGCGATGGCACAGCACGGCAGTGCCACTGGTGTAAGGTAAGCCCATCTGCACCTGTCCATGTCTGGACAGCATAAGGGGGCCAGGACCCCTGGTATTCTCAGGTCAGCCTCCACCCACGATACCAAACACAAGTTAGTGAGCTTACGCCCTGTCCTGCCCAATGCCGACTGTAAAACCTCTAAATCTTATGACCATGGACTTACACTCTGATTCTTGTCATTTCCGGCTTCTGACCCCCATTGATCTGAACACTAAAGTCCTGTTCCACAACCTCATCATGCTATTTAAATGATTTCATTTCATTGCAGATCTCTGCCAAAGCATAAAATCAAAATAAATTATTTTTTCAAGTAGCATACACCAGATATCATCTCTCTGAGTGAAACGTGGCTCAGTGAGGACTCTGTCCCTGTTAGGTATTTGCTACTGTAATCTGTTGGTACTAGGTGACTTTAACATTCATTTTAATGATACTAATTGTACTGCAGTGAAAGCCTTAGTTGAAGACATGGAGATCCTCCAACTCATCCAACTTGTTCATGCTCCACACACAGATTAGGGCATATCATTGCCCCTGTGTTTTCCAACATGGCATTTACTGAAACCTTGCTTCCTATCCTGCTGGTATTGCCAGCCCATTTGGCCATTCTCATTGATGTTATCTGACAATATATCTCCCAAGACCCATGCTCCTCCCCCTATGTGAACAACAAAGTCTAAAGTATCCCCTTGGAGGCTCAAGCAAGCCCTCAATAACCCTGTCCGATTCTGGATAACTGTGCCGATACAACCAACACTAATTTTGATGGCTGGCTTAGAGGAGCTCTGGACCAGATTGCCCATCTTGTAAAACAAGTCTCACGCAGAAAGAAACCCTCAGCAGGATAGTTAAATGAAAAGCTTTTATTCCTAAAAAAGAAGTGTAAGAGACTGGAGCGCCTACAATCCAGGCTCCAGAGATGACTGCAAGATGGCACTAAAAGCCTATCACTTGCTTATTATGCAGTCCCACTAAGATGTTTAGGCCAAAAAAATTCTATCTGCCAACAACTCTTCTCGCAAAATTTGCCAGATTGTTAAATCGATTACCTTGCTGCCCTTAGTTTCACTCTCTTCTCTTCCTTCTGAAGAGAGCTGTATCATGCTGGCCTCCATTGTCTCTGAAAAAGTAGAAAACATATATGCCTCATTTCCTGCAGCAGCTGAAGCCTTGGTTTGAACCTGCAGCTGATAGTGCCAAGTTTCGGCTTTTCTGCCCTATCCAACTAAAGGAACTCACTGCTCCATGCTCTGCCAAGAAATCTGGTTCTCCAGCAGATCTTTTTTTCCCTCTCCATCCTGGAGCAGGGTTGCAAAACCATTCAACCAACCCTGCACAAACTTACCATTTTCTCTCTGGCCACCGGCTGTGATCCCCAGCAGTGGAATCACACTATTCCTCTTCTGAACAAATCTTTGCTAGTCTGAAAATCGTCTACCTATATCACTATTGCCTCTTTTTCCTAAGATCACAGAGAAACATGTAAATAGGAAGCTCTCAAACCATCTAGAGGATTTCGATCTCATGCACGGGACTCAGTTTGACTTCAACTCCTCTTAAAGCACCCAATGTGCCATGGCGCTAGCCTCAGAGTTGGCCTACCAGATCAAGGACGAAGGTGGCACTGCAGCCATCCTTATGCTGAATCACAGCACTGCCTTCACACCTGTGTTGCATAAAAATCAGATCAGTAGGCTCTAGGACAGGGGCATTGGTGACTCCCTAACCAACTGACTTCATTCATTTGGGGATGCACATTTCAGGTTTCTGAAAATCCTTTCCACTGAACAGTGCATTCCCTGCAGCAGAGAGTACCTCAGGGTTCCTCATTAAGCTCTACTTTCTTTGATGTATATGTCCACCTTCTGGGGGTGTCATTGAGTGCTATAATTTCACCATTATTCCATATGCAGATGACACACAAATTGTCATCATTTTATTTGAGAATAGTGATTCTGTGGTCTCTTCCCTTCGTTTATGCCTGTCAGAGGATGCAACACGGATGGATTCAAGTTGCCTAAATTGAATGCTGGGAAGATGGGGGTATTGCTTCTGGGCAAACATCTTAATATCAGGTCAAATGCTTGGTGGCTTGATAGCCTTGGTTCATTACCCCCTCAAGGCCAAGGTTAAAAATATGGGCATCTGGTTTGATATAAAGCTTACTTTGGTGTAGAGATTACTGCCCTTGCAGGGAAATGGTTTGAGATATTGAGAGTCCTGATGAAAATACTTCGGGGGTCATTACGACCTTGGCGGTCTTTTTGCAAGACCGCCAAGGTACCGCCGTGCTGAAGACCGCCAGTGGTGGCGGTCTTCCGCTCGGCGTATTATGACCGTTGGCTGCTCTCCGTCCTTGTTCCGACGGAGAGCCGCCAACAGCCATACTGGCGGGAGGCGGGGAGGTGGAGGTTGCTCCACCTCCACCGCCACGCCAACAGAACACCGCCCAGCGAATCACGACCTGTGAGTCACCGTGGCGGTGTTCTGTTGGTGGTGTAGTGTCGGCGGAGCTGCCCCCATGGCTCCCGTCCCCACCCGGAGTGTCGTCGGACCAGGTAAGACGATCGTCCATGAGGGGAGGGGGTGGGGGGGTGTTGTGTGGGTGCATGGGGGTGTGCGTCTGTGTATGTAGAGGGGGTGTGTGAGTGTGGGTATGCCTGTGGGTATGTCTGTATGGATGTATGCGTGTATGTGTGAATGTGGGTGTGTGTGTATGACTGTGTGTGTGGATGTAGGCATGCATGTCGGCGTGTGTGCATGTAAGTATGTAAGTATGTAGGTGGTGCCTGCGTGCGTGTCGTGTGGGTGCGGGTGCAGTGATGTTGGGGGTCAAGGTGGGGAGGGGGGCCCTGCCACCTTTGGGAGGTGGCAGGGGTGGTGTAGGGGAAGGAATTCCCTGGCACTGATAGTGCTTACCGCCATGGTTTTCATGGCGGTTCAGACCGCTGGAAAACCGCGGCGGTAAGCCGGGTCCAAATACCGCTGGCGGTATAGTGACGGACGCTGGGCTGGAGACCCTGGTCTCCAGCCCGGCAGGCGGAACGGAGATCCTGCGGATGACCATGGCGGTAACCGCATGGTCATAATACGGAAAAAAAGACCGCCAGCCTGTTGGCGGTCTTACTGCCGGTTCTCCGCCTTCCGCCAGGGTCGTAATGACCCCCTTCATCTCCCACCTGAATCTGTCCAAAAATGGCAGTCCAGGCCCTGGTGATATCTAGGCTGGACTACTACAATGTCCTCTATTTGAGCGTTTCTCAATCTCATCTGAACAGACTTCAATGAGTCTAGAATGCTGCCACTTGGGTCTTGCTCAAGCTACCCAAGCAGGCTTCCATTCCATCTGGACTACGAAAGCTGCACTGGCACCCAGGGAGCCAAAGAGACACTTTTAAAGTACTTTGCTATTGCTATAAGGCTCTCTATGCAATCTGCTTGTTCCGTCCAGGAACATAAGATCAGCAAAAGCAAAATGGGCCTTTATTCTGAAAGTCAAAAGAGCCAGAAGAGGAGGCTGTTCCTTTGGCCCTCTGACTCCCAAAATGTGGAATTCTTTTTGTGTAGCAATTTGGCAGGTCCCATCCAAAACTCTCTTCACGAAGCAACTAAAAACTTGGCTCTTTGGCTTGGATTGAGATTTCTCCTTAGGATTGGCATAATTTTTCTCCGGGGTCTGTTTCCTAGAGCTAGGCCACTTCTTTCGAAGTAGCCATGCACTCTATGAATTGTATTATTATTATTATTATTATTATTATTATTATTATTATTATTATTATTATTATTATTATGATTTGGGCTGTGGTCTTCCAGTGGAGATGTAGTAATGCAGCCAAGATGTATTCTGGTGTCCCCTGTTTCCCCAGAGTGGTCCAAAGAAAGGATCTGTCAATGGAGACTCCACTCTCTCCATGACCAGGCAAGTCAACGCCGTCTCCGCGTCCTGCTTCAACACCCTCCGTATGCTCCGCAGGATCTTCAAATGGATCCCCCTCGACACGAGAAAAAACGTTACCCAGGCCCTCATCACCAACAGACTCGACTACGGGAACGCCCTCTACTCAGGAATTACAAACAAGCTCCTGAGACGACTCCAACGCATCCAGAACGCCTCGGCCCGACTCATCCTCGATGTCCCCCGCCGCAGCCACATCACACTCCGCCTGAGAGGCCTGCACTGGCTCCCCGTCAACAAAAGGTTCACCTTCAAGCTCCTGATCCACGCACACAAAGCACTGCACAACACCGGACCCATCTACCTCAACAACCGACTCAGCTTCCACACCCCCACCCGAAGCCTCCGTTCAGCCAACCTCGCCCTCACCACAGTCCCCCGCATCCGAAAAACCACCGCCGGCGGCAGATCCTTCTCCTACCTCGCCGCCAAGACCTGGAACACTCTCCCCACCATCCTACGACAGACCCAGGACCTACTGGCCTTCAGAAGACTCCTCAAGACCTGGATCTTCGACCAGTAGCACCCCCCCTCCCCAGCGCCTTGAGACCCTCGCGGGTATGTAGCGCGCTTTTCAAATGCAGTGATTGATTGTTTTTAGATTGATGAAAACCATGAAAAAGGTGGATTTTCTCAGCATCATGTATCTAATGTATATAAAATACAAACTCTATAGTTTCCATTCCTTTCCTGAATCTGGCCCGTATGTTGGATAGAATCTGATCTTTCTTGATCTAGTTTTCAACACATTTACGGAATAGCATACCATAAATTGTCCAATCCCAGTCTAGGAAATAAACTGGGGGGGTAGTTCAAAATACATTCTTTTTTTAAAAATGGGATCTAATATTGCTGTTCTCCTTGAGGAGGGAACATTGCTGAATTTCCAGACCTTATTTAAGCCTGTTTTAAAAAGTGGGGCTCAAGTTGACATATGGTTTCACAAGATGTCTAAGGAAATTCTACCTGGTCCCTACGCTTTATGGATCTCTGGCTATATGTTGTATTAGTCACTTCATCCTAAGGGAATTCCAATGTCACAATTAGACTTGTGTACTGCTGCATGTAGAGCCATTTCCATTTCCAGGTTCCCCTACAACAAGGAGAAGTGTTTAATCCATTCAGGAGACTGGAGTATCCATATATAAATGTATAGGAGGGCCTTCCCAGCCTCATCTTAGCAGTTCCCCTAACTTGCTTGGATCTTTTATCTTCATGGCATTTCTGACCATGTCCCAAGTTTTCCTTTGAATCTATGTCTTTCTTAGATTGATTAGTGATTTATAACTTTTACTTAGGTATTTAAAAGAGTTCTCTCTTGACATATCCATGTGTTTGGTTTTTAAGGCTTTTATTAGTGGCTATTTTATCATAAAGCATTTGCCAGCATATGAGTTTAATGTTTTTAATTTATTTTAATGTTCTCATGCATGCTTTTACAGATGTTGTCATTGTAGCCTCTTTTGATGGTAGAAGAGGATGAAATATGAGTATGTCCATAAAACCATGAAATACTTCAGTTTTAGGAGTTTTCTCCAGCTTGGTAATTTCAGGATATTTTCTTGTAAAAGACTAATTCAAGTTATGGTTGTGTATCATTAAAGTTTAGTTGCCATTTAATTTTCCTCCAACTAGACTTTACTGCCAGGTCAGTGGATGTTAAATGAGGCTACATTTTAGGAGACAGAAATTTCAAACTCTGTAGCATAAGTTTTACAGTTAATGGATCATGATAACATTCAATTCTAGCTTCCACATGCATGCCAATTGCCAAGTGCCAAGGCCCAATAATAATTAAGATATAGGTTGTCATTATGACATTGGCGATCATCTGATCGGCACGCCAGCGAAGGCGGTAGTACTGCTGCCAGGCTGGCGGTAAT
The DNA here is from genome assembly GCF_031143425.1 of Pleurodeles waltl. Classification (NCBI taxonomy): domain Eukaryota; kingdom Metazoa; phylum Chordata; class Amphibia; order Caudata; family Salamandridae; genus Pleurodeles; species Pleurodeles waltl. The sequence goes on along the minus strand of NC_090444.1, from coordinate 1,678,718,894 downwards.
GGCTGTCACATAATGACCATGGTCCCTCCCATAGACAGCCAATGTAGCACCCCAGCCGCCAGTGTGGTACGACCACTGAACACAGCGGTATCAATCTCCAAGCAGGCAGAAAACAAGTAGCCGCCCACCATATTATGACGTAGTAAACTGCCATGATTTCCAGGGCATTAGCAACGCCATCAAAAGGCTGGCGGAAACACATCATATGAAAGGAGATAGTCACACAGGGACACAGAGGAGTCCGCGGCCGCCATGGAACCAGAACTGGAAGGCTTCCCAATGCTGTACCATGCTGTGGAAGTCCAGGAGCACCAACGCCGACGAAGACGACGACGGTGAGCACAGCCGCCTAGCACACAAGGGAGAGAGGGAGGGGAGAGTAGCACAACACACATTATACACACATACCACACACCCAGAACCATCTGCAGAAGAATCCCACACCAACATAATCCAGAAGAAGAGAATGCCAGGACACATACTTTTGGTCCAACCACTGTTGGGTATAGCAAACGCAAAGATTGGAAATGCAAATATTTACAGATAGGGCCATGGGCCAGTCAAAGCAAAGCACAATGCTACAGGGCAACGTCCAAGGTCCAACTTGACTTCTGTCAGCCCAGTCACTTCACTGGGAAGGGGCATCATGGTAATGGTAGGCAGGCACCTCAGGGGGCAGGGAGTGGTGGGGGGGGGGGTTCTTTTTCGCTGGGGGTGTCTTTGGCTTGGTTTTGAGAGGGGGTGGGTCCTGCCCTTCCGTTTAGGGGGCAGAGGAGTGGGCTTGGGGTGGGGGCCGGAGTGCCATTCTTGTGCCCCACAGTGGCAGCTGAAGTCTCAGGGGGAGGAACAGGACTCGATTTTGTGCTGGAGCTCCTCATCTGGGGACGTGCGACTTTTCTCTTACAGTCAGGACTGGGAGGAGGGGAAGGGAAGAGTTCAAGGCGAGAAAGGAAAAGCTCCATAGGACCAATGGGGTGGGTTGTGGGAGGAGATATGGGAGTGGAGGTGGAGGGAGTGGTTGTAAGAGGAGGAGGTGTGCTGGACTTGGTTGCAGTTGGATGGACAGTGTGCATGTGTGAGGTGGATGACTGTTGTGGGACTGAGTGGGAGGTTTATGTGTCTTTGGATGGGGAGCAGACAGGGTGGGGGAGGTCAAACAGGACATGTGGATGGAAGTTGTGGTGGTGTCTGCAAGTGAGGTGGGTGTGCTGCATGAGATAGTGATGGTGGTGGTGGTGAATGGGCATGTGGTGTGAGGGGTACATGTCTCTGGGTCTGCTGTTGTGGTGACTGTGGGCAAGGCTGTGCAGGTGTCAGGATCTGGGACTGTTGATTCTGTGCATGCAGGTGTGAGTGCTGATGTGACTGTGTGGGAGGAGGAGCAGGGGGATACAGTGGAGGTAGTGGCTGATGTGTGCCTCTGTGTGTTGGCTGTGTGTGTGCTTGTGGACGGATGTGTGCTGCCTATGTTTGCCTGTGTGAGTCTTGTATGTTGTTTTGGGTGTATGGTTATCAGAATGTGTGAGTGGGATGGGTTAGGGGAGAGGAGACTGGGAAGAGGGGGGACGGAAGAAACAGATACACTGGCCAGAGCCTGAAATGATCTCTGTAGGGCCACTAAGCCACTGTGAATGCCCTCCAGGAAGGCATTGCATTGCTGCATCTGGGATGCCGGCCCCTGGATGGCATTGACTATGGTTGACTGCCCTACAGAGATAGATCTCAGGAGGTCAATAGCCTCCTCACTGAGGACAGCAGGGCTGACTGTGGCTGGACCTGAGGTGCCTGGGGAGAAGGAGATGCCCATCCTGAAGAGGGGCTACTGGGTATGGGGTGACAGAAGATGAAATCGCTAGGATGGTCCCAGAGGGGTCTGCCACCACCAGGGAGGTCACATCGGAGAAGGAATCTGAGTAAGTTGTATCAGCTCCTGATTCCCCGTGGTGCTCCCCTTGCCCTCAATCCCACTGGTCTCCTCAACGTCGGTAGACACTGCCTCCTGGGTACCGTGGGCTGCAACTCCATCACCTGCCGGTCCCCCTGCTCCTTCGCCAGATGATGCTAATGCACACATGTACAAAATGGCAAAAGGAGAGAGGGGGAGAAAGGGAGCACAGAGTCAATTACAGCACCACCTAACAGATGGCATACACATCACTATCACTCACTGGGACTAAGAATGTGCAGTATGGACCACACTGGCATACCACTGGCTAGGTACTACAGCAGGTAGGAGCCAAACACTGCCATCTGCAAACCTACTGGGACCAACTAAGAGCTGTCTGCTATGGAAAGCCAGCTACCTAGTAATTACAAAATATGCATACCACCAAACATACTTAAGCTGGACCACGCAGCAATGTCCAAACTGCCATATTGGGGCATACACTGACTAGAACTCTGCACCCAAATCCCATGTCAGGTAACAAATGATGAATGTCACACACACTGTACTCACCCCCTTGTGGCTGCTGTGCTGCCCTCAAGCACCCATCCATCTCTGGGTAGACCACTGCCAGTATGTGGGCCATTAGAGGGGTCAGGCTCTGACGGGCACCCCTCCCTCGTTGGTAGGCAGTCCCAGCTGGGCCTCCATGGTTTTCCAGGCCCAGCATTTGAGGACCTCCCACCATTTTCTGCAGTGGGTGCTCTGCCAGCTATGGACCCCAGGGTCCGCATGTCCTTGGTGATGGCATGTCACAACCCCTTCTTCTACTGGGTGCTAACCTGCAGAGGAAACACAGACAGAGGGACACCATGAACCATATGGCCTACATACAGCATTTTTGCCCTCATCAAGCACACAAATCACCTGTACCTCTTTATTCACATTGCCTGCAGCCATACCCCCCAAATGGCATTTTGGCAGCACACACATACATCTACATGCAGCCATGTCGCATGCAACGTACCCATGATGTACTCACCTGTTGGTCTGGAGGCCCATAAAAATGCCTATACAGGGGTAGGACCCCTTCCACAAGCCTCTCCAACTCATTTGATGTGAAGGCTGGGGCCCTTTCCCCTGTAGCATGGGCCTTGGCAGGTACCAGGCACAGGTCACAACAACACACGCAGTGGAGATGCAATCCTGTGGAAAGTCAGGAATCAAGTGAACTAGTAGGAAGGAAATGGTGGTCACATCTGCAGCGGGGAACACCGTCACCACCGGCGTTGATCATCATTGGTTCCTCTACTCCATAGGGTCCCATGTTAGCCAATGAGGAATTGCACAGCGGTGCAGACCGCCATCCACCATGACGCCTAACGCCGGTGGAGTGAGGTCACTTCCACCTGTCCCTGCATATAGGACAGGCGGTTGCCATTTCCTACCGTTAGTACTAATTTATTGAATTTAAAAGTGTGTAATTGGTGTTGACTGTACACACCTAGACATTTCTAGTGTCCAACATACATACATGTTCTGTGAACTCTGATGTTGTGTGTCCATAGGTCTTGTGGTCACTCCCTTTTTACTTTTGGGTCACTAAGGTACCAACCACTGCGGAGGAATAGGAGGAGGAGGCAAGCACCTGTGTACAGACCCCTTGTGGACTTGGCTACACTGGAGGTCTGGTACATCATACTCACCTATGGTCTGGACAGGGCCACAATCACAGAGCTTTGTGCACAATTGAAGCCTGACCTGATACCTGCTATCCATTGCACCACAGTAATACCCCCTCTTTACAGGTACTATCAGGGCTCCATTTCCTAGCAACAGGTTCTTTCCAGGTGACTGTGGGCTTGGCTGCAGGAATTCCACAGCCAATGTTCTTGATTGTGCTTGCAAGGGTTTTGGCTTCCTTGCTCAAACACAGCAGCTACATCACATTCCCCCAGGTTGATGATTTGCCCACTGTGAAGGCTGTATTCTACAAAATGGGACACATACCACATGTGTTTCAGGCCATTGACGGCACCCATATTGCCTTAGTCCCCCCCAGGGCCAATGGACAAGTGCACAGGAATAGGAAGAGTTTCCACTCACTCAATGAACAGATGGTATGCCTTGCTGACCAGTACACCTCCCACTTCACTGCCAAGTATCCTGGTATGATGCCTTTGTCCTGAGGAATAGCAGCATCCCACAGCTGTTTGCACAACTACAGAGGCACAAAGTGTGGCTTATAGGTGAGCCTGTGTCCCCACCCAATGTATGTCAGTGTATGCCTACAAGAGTCATACCCCATGCCATTGTGCAAGGCTAATGTTTGTCCCTCACTTCTTACAGGTTACTCCAGCTACCCAAACATGTCCTGGCTCTTGACCCCAGTTAGAAATCTGAGAACAGGGGCTGGAAATAGGTACATTGATGCTCATTGGCATACCAGGAGGATTGGTGAACGCTCCTTCGGTCTCCTGAAGACCAGGTTCAGGTGCCTCTATCTGAGAGGTGGATCCCTATGCTACTCCCCTGAGAAGGTCTGCAAAATTGTTGTGGTGTGCTGCATGCTGCACAATTTGGCTCTCAGACGCCATGTGCCCTATCTGCAGGAGGAGGGGGTGACAATGCACCTGTGGCAGCAGTGGACACTGAGGACAGTGAGGAGGAGGAAGAGGAGGAGGATGTGGACAGCAGGACACATATCATACAGCAGTACTTCCAATGACACTCAGGTAAGACTGTTAAACTATACATTTCTTCATTTAAGTGTTGTGCTGTCTGGCTGTAGCATAATGCCAGTCACTACCTTTGCATCCCAACTGACTGTCACGTATGCCTTCCCTTATTGCAGATGTTGGTGTGGTTACAACAGTGTAATGCTGTGATGTGTACAGACTGCTGAGACACATATTTAGGATGGATGAACACATTACATGACATTTTCCCAGGATCATGCAGTTCAATACAGTTCAATACATTGTACATTTCGTTCAGGTAAAGCACTATTACTCAAGTTGTGTTCAAGGGTGTTTAATAATAAATTAGGTATACAATACCAAGTGCAATAGGGTGGGGTGATTGTTGGGAAAAGTCCATTGTAGTGGTCCAGTCTGTTTTTAGCAAAGGTCCAGTGTCCAAGAGGCCATAGGAAGAGGAGCTATGACAGTTCAAAGTGGACATGGTGACACAGTGGAACACAAGGATAACTTTCTGGAGGGGCTCATTTCCTGGCAGTGGTCTTGGTCTTGGTAACTGTCTCTGGTGTCTGCCTGGGTCGCAGGGAACGTTTGCGGGGTGGTTCACATTCTGTAGGGGGAGAGGTGCTGGTGGCCTGTGGGTCCTGTGGCAGGGCCTCCTGTCCACTAGCTGCAGCAGATGAGAGGGCTTGTCAGTACACTGGCTAGTGGTAGGCGCCCACTGGTGTGCTGTGTACTCCCACATGATGTTGGCCATGTCACCCTACAGCCCTGCAGCGGAGGCCATGGTGGTATTCAAGGTCGGTAATTGTTGCATGACCTCCTGGTGGTGTACCCCCTGCAGCTGCTGGTTCTCCTGCATGATGTTGAGCACCTGACCCATCCTGTCCTGGGATTGTTGGCATTGCCCCAGGACATTTGTGAGTGCCTCCTGTGCAGTAGTTTCCCTGGGCCTGTCCTCTCCGTGGCGTATTGCTGTCCTCCACCTGTCCCTGTCCCCCTGTGTGTGCCAGTGTCCCCTGAAGGGTATGCCCACTCCTACTGACACCAGGACCCTCATTTTCTTGCTTATGTGGTGCAAACTCGGGTTCCTGTACAGGTGGGCACACTACTGATTAATGTGTCCTGGGGACAGAGGTCTGGGGGCGTTGGCTGGGTGCTGTGGTATTAGATTCAGAGGGGGGTGCTCTGTGGTGGACTGGCTGAGGTATGGGGTAGCTGACTGACCAGTGGTCCCAGATGGGCCAGGGAGTTCATCCAGATCCAGACCTCCTGAGCTGCTGTTATCACTAGGGGCATCTTCTGGTGGGGGACTGGGTAGCCGTGGCCGCTGACATTGGCTGGGGCATCTGTGGGGATGTAAGTGATTTGTTCTGGTAAGTCTGTGGCATATTCCGCATTCCTAGCTTTTATGTGATATTGGTGTTGTCCTCCCACCTTTAGTAGAGTGTGGTGATAGATTGTGGGATTGGTAGTTATACATGCTGTGCATGCATTGGGAGTGGGTGAGCATGCAGAGCTGGAAGGGATGTGCTTGCAGTGGGTATGCCATGCAGGGGTTGCCATTTAAGTGTGGCAATTGTGGTGGTGCACTGTGTGAGATGGAGTGGGGTGAAGGGAGTCAGGGTGAGGGGGTGAGATGGTATGCAGCTATGGGGGGTTGATAAGTTGTAAATGGTGACTTACCAGTGTCCAGTCCTCTGGCTACTCCAATGAGTCTCTCAGGATGCAGTGTTGCCAAGACTTGCTCCTCCAATGCTGTCAGCTGTGGGGGAGGAAATGGGGGCCCACTGCTAGTCCTCCTGATGGCGAGCTGGTGCCTTGCTGCAATGGAACACACCCTCCCCCGTAGGTCATTCCAACTCTTCTGAATGTAGTCCCTTGTTCGTGGATGTTGTCCCATGGCGTTCACCCTGTCCACAATCATCTGCCATAGCTCCATCTTCCTGGCAATGGAGATCTGCTGTACCTCTGCTCCAAACAGCTGTGGCTCTACCATGACTATTTCCTCCCCCATGACCCGCTCCTCATCAGTGAAACGGGGGTGCCTTTGTGGGGTCATGGGTGTTGTGTGGTGTGTGTTTTCCAGAGGGTGATGTGTGATGTGGTGGAGTGTGTTGTGTGTGGTGCGTGACGGATGAATGGGTAGTTGTGGTATGTGTTTGCAGTTGTATCTGGGATTGACGTGGCAAGTTGTGACAGTCTTCTCGTGTTTGCAAAGGTTTGTGGGTGTAGTGGGGGTATGTTTTATAGTGCCGTTGGTGGGTGTTTGGGGTGGGTGTAATTGAGTTAGGTTTGTTTTTTTTGTTCTGGACAATGTTGTCTTGTTTTGTATTTGGGTGGGCATTGCCTCCTTCGCGGTGTTCACCCCCAGTGGTTTACCACCATTGAATGTCTGCTGTGGTGATTCGTGGGTCATTATTTGGAGGGTGTGGTTTTGGTGGCATAACGGAATGGGTGCTAGTTCCTACAGTTTATTGCGTTCAGTGGGTCTGGCGGAATTGTGGTTGTGGCTGGTTTCTGTCAGCTTTGTGTGTATGTGTCATAATCTGGTAACCGGATGTTAGCCTCCGCAGCTGTATGTTGGCGGCAGTAACCGCGGCGGTATTCGGTATTTACCGCCAATGCCATAATGAGGGCCATAGCATATTGGGCTGGCTCTAAAAGTTTTCTTAGCAGGGATATATAATGTTGTCAGCTAATTAAGATTCCAAAGCCCTTAGGTAAGAAATCAGTTTATTGGTTAAGGTGGGTGGAAGCTCCACCCAGTCAACAAGCCCCCTCCTTGTTAGGATGTACAACAAAAGTTACTAAATTAACCTGTGCTTAGCTCTCTAGTAGCTTGGCACATAGCACAGCAGTCAGGCCTAACTTAGAGGCAAAGTGTCAAGTATTTATGCAGGAAACAAACAGTAATAACTTAAGAACATAGCACAAAAAAATCCCAAACTAATTTACAAACATAGAGCAAATTTACATAAATAATGTGGGAGCAGAATGACAAAAAATCAATCAGTAGAACCAGAGATATGTAATTTTAAAGTTTTAAGTAATTATAGCACCTAAAAGTACAAAGCATTACCCATGTTCATCTGGCCATTGTATACGGGGCAAAAATTACAAGTTAAGGCGGACCGCAATGGAGCAAAGGCCAGATATAGGGACCAGTCTAGTCTAACGGAAAATATAACCTTCACAAAGCCTACAGGTGGTGTGGGCTGTGGTCACTGTAGCACGAAAAAATGGTTGACAGTCATAGATGATTGTTGATTTAGATGCCTGTTATCTGTCACCACTAGGCTGTTGTTGCTCTTGCGCAAAGTGCAGATCTTGTGTTATTGGTCATCGCTAGCAGTCGCTTTAGCACAAGGGGACAGGTGCACAGAGACTCACCTTGGTTCAGAGAAGGAGCTCAACTAATGCCAGTCTAGGGTCAAGGAACTAGAAAGACTCCCATTTGGGGACATGAGCTCACTCCCACAGGGGCCAGCAGGGCTTAGGCAGGACCAGTTGCAAGTCTTGGTGGGTCCAGTGCAGCAGGTCAACTGGGCAGTTTCAGGGAGGCCCTGGAGCTTGTCTCATCCCTGTAATTCAAACAGGAGGTCAGCCAACTCTCCATCCCGGAGTGATTACTGGATTAATTATGAATTATGTAGGATATCTTTTGTTTGGGGCAACATGTAAATATACTTTAGGCATTCAAGATGGCCATTGCCACATCTTGTCTTTTGACTCCATGGGACATGCAGCCCCTGTTGTCTTTATTCAGGTGTTTAATATAGTGAATACCTCTCAGTTGTGAGCCTTTGTCCAAGCAACAGCCACAGTCTGCACACCCCTTCATCTTCTCCTGCTCTAGAATACATGCAAACCCGGAAGCTTCAGAGTAGTGCGTAGCACAGGAATCACACATGAAGGCATCCATTGCTGCATCGTGCTTCCACCACATGATCATTTTCAGAACTTTACAAAAGTACCAAATAAAAGGTAGAAGTGGTATTTGGCTTACAGAAAGATCTTTGATTGTACAACTAAATCCAATGCTTATTATTATCTCAAAACTTACCATTATCTCAAAACTTGCAAAACTTAACTTTCCTGATCATTTCACTCTGCTCTTCTACCAGCTTTAATCCAAGATGTTGGTCAGCTCTGTTTTTGTGACCAGTACTTCTCATTCCTTCTGATTATTCGTGACCTGCACTTTAGTGGCTGATTGTACGAGAGGTCTGAATTAACAACTTCGATATTGTGAAGCTGGACTATGGACTAGATGTAGATTAGTCAGTAAATGCTACTGACATCTAAATATATATAGTGTCATAAGTCCATTTACAACATAACTATTGGACAAGGGGCTGCCAGGACTACCTTTCCCTGAAGTCCTTGTGTCAGGAGGCTGCTCCCATCATTTCCTTCATGCCCGGAGGCACTTAAAATTTCTACTGTGCCCCAGCGGCATAGAACGCTTAACTGCTGGACATGGGGCCTATGCACTGTCAGGACTACCTTTCCCTGAAGTCCTTGCAGCAAGAGTCCACTCCCATCATTTCCTTTGTGCCCAAGGCATTTAAAGTTTCTACTGTGTCCCCACAGCTTGGGATGCTTGCAGGATGCACATGGGATGTGCCCAGGTGCGTGCCTGGGTGAAGACCAGGCCAAGAGCGGGCCCGTCTGGTCTGTCCACGCCTGGACGAGTCTGGGCTGGTCCCCACTTCTGACATGGCTACTTCAACGCAACCTTCATTTCTCGAAAGTCAGGTGAGAATTTAGCTTCTTTCTCTTTTTATATTTACAACCATGCTGTAGTATAATGGGTAAGCCCAAAGTGATTAAGGGCACCACAGTGCCACATACGGCCAACAGCATTAACAGAAGACTATCCTTAGGAGGAGTGGACACACAGGGGGATGAGCTCAAAGCCCGTGCTGGGAGGAACCCGCTTGAGGCACATCCAGACAATGGCCATGGCTCTTTAAACCCCTGTACCCAGTGATGACTCAGTACTTCTTCAAGGTACCTTTCCCACCCCACCCATTACTAGAGACTGGAAGAGATCTCCTATGCCTGCGAGGGGGTAGATTGAACTTTTTCTTGGTGAACCAGTCACCGAGTAGAAAAAAGAGGTCCCCATGGTAGAGCTACAGGCATGCATTTGGCCACAGACAAGAGAAAGAGGGAGTCTGCCTTTGTGAACTCTGGGCTCCCTGATTAGGAGGATATTTTGAAGCAGATAGAGTTGGTGTAGGAGGCTTGCCTGGCTTATAGTGGGTACCTGATGGTACTTACACCTAGTGCCAGGTTCAGTTATCCCTTATTAGTAGATTAGTAGTGTTCTAGCAGCTTAGGCTGATAGAGGTAGCTTTAGCAGAGCAGCTTAGGCAGAACTAGGAGACATGCAAAGCTCCTACTATACCACTTATATCATATAGCACTATATCATAAGAATCACAATACTCAGAATTACTAAAAATAAAGGTACTTTATTTTAGTGACAATGTGCCAAAAATATCTCAGAGGATATACTCCCTTAGGAGGTAAATAAAATACACAAAATATACACACAAACCAAAATCAGGTAAGTAAACAGTTAGAAAAGTAGTGCAAACACTGTAGAATACAATAGGATGCAATAGGCCTAGGGGCAACACAGACCATATACTAAGAAAGGGGAATGTGAACCACTTAGGGACTCCAGGCCTAGTGTAGTGTGTAGAGGGTCACTGGGAGTGTAAGAAAACACTAAGGGTGTCCAAGATACCCCACCCCAAAACCCTGAAAAGTAGGAGTAAAGTTACCCTACATCCCCAGAAACACACTAAAATCGTGACAGGAGATTCTGCAAAGACAACAACTGACTGGAAAGTACTGAAGACGGATTCCTGGACCTGAGGACCTGCAAAGGAAAGGGACCAAGTCCAAGAGTCACAAAAGTGTCCAGGGGGGCAGGAGGCCACTAAACCCCGGATGAAGGTGCACAATGGCTGCCTCTGGGTGGAAGAAGCTGAAGATTCTGCAACAACAGAAGATGCCAGGAATTTTTTCATTGCACAGAAGATGTTCTACAGTGTGCTGGAGGACGCAGAGTTGTTTCCACACAAAAAGACCACAAACAAGCCTTGCTAGCTGCAAAGGTCACAGTTAAAGAAAATGGAATCTGCCCGGGCCCAGGAAGGACCAGGAGGTCGCCTCTTGGAGGAGGAGACAGAGGGGGCGCTCAGCAGTACAGAGAGCCCACGCAGAAGCAGGCAGCATCCCCAGAAGCAGAATGAAAAAATAAATAAACCAGAGAGATGCTATGTACCAACACAAATATAAAGCACAGTGACACAGAACAAGAGTACACACAATTCGTAAGTGCATCCAGATACGCACACGTTGAAAATAATAAGAAAATACAATGGCATGTGTGATCCAAAACTTGAGCAGTGTGTATATATGAAAGAGCCCCAAGTGATGAATAAACATGCGAAGAAGATAAACTAATCAAGGAATAAGCATGTGAGAAAAAGTTAATAAGAAGAAAAAGAAACATATCCATATTTCAAAAGTCAAGTAGATAGAAGACATCACCCTGTGCTGAAAAAACAGAATCAAGAAATGTTTAGGAGATAGAACATATATGGTTAAGCATACCACAGTGGAATCCAGTTGGTCGCAAAAAACACAAAACAGCAGTACGTTTAGGTACGTTAAGTGCCTGGCATGAAAGAAACACTCATGAGTCGAAACAAGAAAAAGTAAAAAATGGAAGAACCAAAAAATAAAGAGGAAGGGAAAAGATAATTTCCGAGACTCAGCGAATTACACACTAGGCTTACTCAAAAAGAAGAAAAAAGAAGAGAAACAGGCTCCAAAAGTGCCCAGTACCTGCACTTAGATTCAGGAAAATGAAAATAAACATGCGAGGCAAGTGTTAAGAAATAGCAAGAGAGAAGTAACACGAAGAAACAGTAAGTGGGCGGCAGGAAAGTAAAAAAAAAAAAAAAAAAAATCTCATTGTTACAAAAGTATGTAATCCAAAATAAGATGAAAAAATGTTCAAAAACCGATGTTAAGTGTGTACAAGAAACGGGGTGCAAATACCAGAAAGTATATTGAAACATTTATTTGTAAACGCTCCAAAGAGTGGAGCGACATGCCACTGTAATGAAGAGTGGAACAAAATGTAAAGAAAGGGGAGGGTAAGAACATCTTACCAGTTTGGCTGGTAGTCAAAGTTATTCACGTCCGAAGTAAGAGATAACGCGGTTCGAGCGACCGTTAGAGTGAATGCGGAGCCGGCACAAGTGTAATGCTGGTTCTAAGGTGTAAAACGGACGAGCGCCCCGGTTACGAGTGTCTTAAATAAATTAAATAGAAACCGGAAGTCCGGGTACTTAGAGAGAAAGACTCCAAAATATAAAAGGGACTATGGTGGCGGCCATCTTGAGGCTGTAGCAAGGTGCAAAAACGATCGAAAGATAAAGTGAATGACAGTACCAAGAAAGTGTTAGAAAAAACACAGAAGTATTGTAATCAAAAATGTGATTTTTTAGCAAAAATTATATTTGGTTTATATTGTTGAGCAAAAAAAGGGTGTATTGCGAGAAATTCTCGCAGGGAGAAAAACCTAGTGATGGGAGAGGACATCCTAGAAAGAGGGCGGGGAGTCAAATCAAAAAGGACAGTAAAAGGAGGAAAGAAGAAAAGGGAGAAAGGAGAAATAAAAAGAAAAATGAGTAAAAGATGGATGTGCCAAAAAAATATGAATAATTGCAGGAGTAACATAAAAGAATGGTCAAGAGGAGAGCGAATTGGCCCAAAGAGGGTACAGTACCCAAAAGGACACCCAAATCATCTGGCAAGCAGAACAAGTGAAGCATATGAACAGTACTGTTAATATCCAATCAAAATATTAATATTAGTCCTGATATTGTACAGTTCGAACATATAAGAATGGCAAACAAGGTTACATGGAATTTACGCGGAACAGTATATGCATATAGTCTGTTGAAAACCTAGAAATTAAAACTACAGAAAGTAATGAAATTCATGGTCAGTGTTATGGCCCAATTCCACCGCTCGCAGGCGGCAGATCCAGGCTGCTTCCCTTTGGCGTAATGTCAATTCCCTGTTGCCTCCTCTAGGGTGAGTAGGAACGTGGTCAACTCCCTGAAACCAAATCAATGAATCATTAGGATGAGCAGATGCTATATGTGTTGTTAATGGATAGTCAGAGTCCTGTTTTTTGATTGCTCGTAGGTGTTCCTGTATCCTAATTTTCAGAGAACGTTTTGTACTCCCCACATAGATTTTGTTACATACACATCCCAGAACATAAACAACAAATTTAGTATTACAATTGATAAAGTGATTGATAGTAAATGTCTTCGTATTATTGTAACAGAAATCCTTTGTTTTATCACGACCAAAAACGCAGATGTTGAAATCATGACATGTGTAAAATCCCCTAGGGTTGGTGGAAAGCCATGTGATGGTACTAGGGGCAGAAATGTAACTAGGACACAAATGGTCCCTCAAGGTTAATCCTCTGCGATAAGTGATCTTGGGTGTATTAGAAATATGACCTTTGAGACCTGGGACTTCAGTCAGTAAGGGCCAATGGCGTTTGAGTATTTTGAAAATGTCCTGACTGTGAGCCGTATAAGCGAGTTACAAATGACAGAGAATTTTTTCGATTCTTGTTGTCCCTCTGTGATTTGACGATCAAAGTATCTTTTCTGGGAGTATCCATAATTCGTTGAGCTGCCTGTGACAGAATCTTGGCCTTATAACCCCTGTTGATAAATCTATGTGTAGTAAGTTGAATCTGAGTACAGAATTTGTCATTAGTGCTACAATTGCGTCTGACGCGTACCATTTCTCCGAATAGAATATTCTGAATTACCGAAACAGCGTGGGCACTGGTGGCATGGAGTAGACTGTTACATGCTGTGGATTTCCTATACAGCACACTTTTATACTATTCTGTTCTATAAAAAATCTGATGTCAAGAAAGTCTATAGTGTCTCTGCTATAGTGTAAACTGAGCTGTACATTATAAGGATTATTATTGAGAAAAGTGTGATACATGGTCAATTGTTCGATAGTCCCATTCCATATGATGATAATATCATCAATGTATCTCCCCCAAAAAACAACGAAATCGGTCCAGGGTGAGGCATGTTTACCCCAGGCGTGCATTTTTTCACACCAGCCCATGAACAAACAGGCATATGATGGGGCGAATTTTGAACCCATTGCCGTCCCTTGTGTCTGTTGATACCACTCATTATCATGTAGAAAGTAATTTTTAGACAAAATAATGTCAATCATCTGTACAAGCATCTGGTTATGCGCAAAACAATCAGCAGTCCTGGTGTTTAAGAATGAAGTAACTGCTTGTATTCCAAAAGGTTTACGTATGCATGTGTATAAACTACTCACGTCCATTGTGACAAAAATAAGATCTTCAGGCCAAGAGAAATCTTCAAATTTGTTGAGGATATCTTTGCTGTCCTGTATAAACGAGGGTAAATTGCAAACAAATTTCTGTAAATAGGAATCCACATATTCTGACATTTTTTCAGTAGGAGAATCTATGCCTGATCTGATGGTCCTTCCATGGGGGAAATCACCGCCTTTATGTACTTTAGGAAGTATGTATATACAGTGGAATTTGGGGTTTTTTACAGTGAGATATTTAAATTCATCTATTGAAAGTAACCCTAGTTCATACCATCCCCACAGTTTATTATTGATATGTTCCATCAGATCACCAATGGGATTATGTGTGAGATGTTTATAACAAGTGACATCAGACAATTGCCTATTGATTTCTTCCATATAATCACTACGGTTCATAACCACCACATTACCTCCCTTGTCGGCTTCACGAATCACAATCGACTGATCCTTTTTAAGGCTCCAAAGAGCTCCCCTTTCTAGTACAGACAAATTGTCTAATTGTTGCCAGTTACTTATACGTGTGCTGAAGCATTTATACAGATCTGACGATACTTTTTTGGTAAACAATTCAATGTTGCTATGAGTATTAACTGGCGTGAATTTAGACCGCGGTTTCAGACCGCTAGTAATATCAATTCTCTCTGATATTCCCAAGTCAGTTTGAATATCCTCAATTTCCCTATGGTCATCTGATAGGGACATCAGTAATTGTAAATCGTGTAAATCAGAGACAGAGGCCCATATTTATACTTTTTTAGCACCGCATTTGCGCCACTTTTTGACGCAAAAAATGCACACATTTACAAAATACAAATGTATTTTGCAAGTTTGCGCCGCTTTTGCGTAAAAAAAATGACGCAAATGCAGCGCTAAAAAAGGGCCAGAGTGTGTAGGTAGATGGATATCTGCCATGACGGACTCCTCCATCTGCGGTTCTGACTGATATTTGCTAATGTCATCATCACGGGCAGAAATAAAGTAGTTGTTAAGTTTAAGGAGATGAGTAAATTTAAATAAGTCTACAAAGACCTCTACAGGGTCGTTAGTCTGGGTTGGACAGAAACCCAAACCTTTACTCAATAAATTACATTCAGTAGTACTCAGTGTATGATCAGACAGATTGATAATAGCCAAATCACCCTCAGTCTTGTCAACAATAATCGGGATGGATTCTAATCCTTCTTGGACCTTGTTCGAACCCCTGATTTTCCCATATCTTTGTTTCCATCGTTTCCCACCCCTTCTGGTCTTATTTCTTTTCAAGTTGTTTTTGTGCCTAGACGTAGTCGCTCCATTTCCACTAAAAAATTGGAGGCACCACAAGAAGTTTGTTTAGACAAGCAATTATCTTTTGAGGTGCAACTACCAATTGATGATAAGGAGCTCCCACTAGACAGATCAGTATCTCCCGGGTCTCCCCCACTAGGTGTTGAAGATTCTGAAGTTTTCACATTGTCGTATTTGCGGGCAAAAGTATAAATTCTACCCAGTTTGTAGTCCAAATCATCACGTTTAACTTTACGTCTTTTTTAATCATTCAAGTACATTTGATAATCATCAATTATTTTACCCAAAATTTCATAATTTTTCTTGACCAAATGTTTTTGGGTGATTTTATCAATCTCTTTTTCTAGTATCTCTATGTCACCCTAAAGCTTGGTGACCTTTTTGTCAGTGTGCTTAATCAGTATGCACATCATATTAAAAGATGCATTTTGCAAGTTAGCCTCCCAGTCCTTAAGAGATTCCTCATCTAGGTCCTCATATGTGGGAAAAATTAAGATCCTGAAACCTCTAGGTATCCTATTGTTGTCTAAGTATTTTTGTACAGTGATCCCGTCCCACCATCTTGCCAATTCTTGTTTTTTAAGTTTTTCCAGCTTTTGAAATTTCACTTTCAAGCTGTCAGTCTTTAGTGTTGGTACATCAGTTGAAGTAATATTAGATTGGATGGTGAATGGATCCCTGGCTAGTTCTTCTCGGTTGTCTTTGAAACGTGACATCATATCCCAGTTAGGGAGTGCGTAAGAGCCTTAAAAACAACACACTAACACGAAGACAAATTGCAGCAAGCTCATAAACAACGCACCAATCCCTGTGAGTATCTGATAATTTACAAGACAAAGTATATGTAAATTAGTTTGTCATCAACATGGGCGTGCAACTCCACCAAGGATCCTGCTGTAAAAGAAGCCTCAAAGGCTAAACTAGCCCTACTCAAGAAAACCCAAAAAGGCTGTGCACCGCCACGCAAATAAACATGTTATATAAAGTACAAAGAGAGTCCAGTGCTCCAATGATGCAGATGAATGATTCTTTCTTTTTAATACTTCTTTGCAAGTCCAATGCTTTGTGTTTTAACAGTTCCGTAAATAAAGCACATAAAACAATGGATGGACAGCCAACGCGTTTCCCCCACTGGAGGGGCTTCTTCAGGGCTGTGATATAACATGAGAACAATGTGTGCAATATACACTAAATTGCAAGAATCCAATTACATAAAACACCAATAAGGCTCGAAATGAAAAAATAAATAAACCAGAGAGATGCTATGTACCAACACAAAAATAAAGCACAGTGAGACCGAACAAGAGTACACAAAATTCGTAAGTGCATCCAGATACGCACACGTTGAAAATAATAAGAAAATACAATGGCATGTGTGATCCAAAACTTGAGCAGTGTGTATATATGAAAGAGCCCCAAGTGATGAATAAACATGCGAAAAAGATAAACTCATCAAAGGAATAAGCATGTGAGAAAAAGTTAATAAGAAGAAAAAGAAACATATCCATATTTCAAAAGTCAAGTGGATAGAAGACAACACCCTGTGCTGAAAAAACAGAATCAAGAAACGTATAGGAGATAGTACATATATGGTTAAGCATACAACAGTGGAATCCAGTCGGTCGCAAAAAACAAAAAACAGCAGTACGTTTTTGACAAGATAAAGTAAAAAATGGAAAAAACAAAAAATAAAGAGGAAGGGAAAAGATAATTCCCTAGACTGAGCGAATTACACACTAGGTTTACTCAAAAAGAAGAAAAAAGAAGAGAAACAGGCTCCAAAGTGCCCAGTACCCGCACTTAGATTCAGGAAAATGAAAATAAACATGCGAGGCAAGTGTTAAGAAATAGCAAGAGAGAGGTAACACGAAGAAACAGTAAGCGGGCGGCAGGAAAGTAAAAAAAAAAAAAAAAAAAATCTCATCGTTACAAAAGTATGTAATCCAAAATAAGATGAAAAAATGTTCAAAAACTGATGTTAAGTGTGTACAAGAAACGGGGTGCAAATACCAGAAAGTATATTGAAACATTTATTTGTAAACGCTCCAAAGAGTGGAGTGACATGCCACCGTAATGAATAGTGGAACGAAATGTAAAGAAAGGGGAGGGCAAGAACATCTTACCAGTTTGGCTGGTAGTCAAAGTTATTCACGTCCGAAGTAAGAGATAACGCGGTTCGAGTGACCGTTAGAGTGAATGCGGAGCCTGCACAACTGTAATGCTGGTTCTAAGGTGTAAAACGGTTTCATTTCGAACCTTATTGGTGTTTTATGTAATTGGATTCTTGCAATTTAGTGTATATTGCACACATTGCTCTCATGTTATATTACAGCTCTGAAGAAGCCCCTCCAGTGGGCGAAACGCGTTGGCTGTCCATCCATTGTTTTATGTGCTTTATTTACGGAACTGTGAAAACACAAAGCATTGGACTTGCAAAGAAGTATTAAAAAGTAAGAATTGTTCATCTGCATCATTGGAGCACTGGACTCTCTTTGTACTTTATATAACGTGTATATTAAAGTGGCAGTGCACCGCCCTTTTGGGTTTCCTTGAGTAGGGCTAGTTTAGCCTTTGAGGCTTCTTTTGCATTAGGAGCCTTGGTGGAGTTGCACGCCCATGTTGATGACAAACTAATTTACATATACTCTGTCTTGTCAGGTACTCACAGGGATTGGTGCGTTGTCTATGAGCTTGCTGCAATTTGTCTTCGTGTTAGAGCATCCCCAGAACCACTTGAACAGGCATTAAAGAAATCTGAGTACAGCAGTCATTTCAATGCTACAAAGGGGGGTCCCACGAAGCCGATGGTCATCTCAGCAAGTTGAGCAATACAGGACAGAGTGCAGGGGACATGGACTATGCTGTGCATGAAGGATTCCTTGCAACAGTGCACAGAAGCTCTAGCAGCTGCAGATCACACAATGCACAGGATTACTGTCTGGCGTGGGGAGGCAACGACTTACCTCCACCAAATTTGTACAGAAGGACCACTCGACTGTTGGGGTCACTAGGATCCAGCTCCTGTGTTCCAGGGACCACGCTCGTCAAGATGAGAGGAGACCCAGAGGAACGGTGATGCAGAAGTTTGGTGCCTGCGTTAGCAGAGGGAAGATTCCGTCGACCCACAGGAGATTTCATTTTGGCTTCCAGTGCAGGTTGAAGGCAGACAGACCTCAGAGCATGCACCACCAGGAAACAGTCGAGAAAGCCGGCAGGATTAGGCGCTACAATGTTGCTGGTAGTCGTCTTGCTACTTTGTTGCGGGTTTGCAGGCGTTCTGGAGAAGTCAGCGGTCGATCCTTGGTAGAAGTTGAAGAGGGAGATGCAGAGGAACTCTGGTGAGCACTTGCATTCGTCATCTGAAAGAGAAACCCACAGAAGAGACCCTAAATAGCCCCCAGAGGAGGATTGGCCACCTAACCAGGTAAGCACCTATCAGGAGGGGTCTCTGACGTCACCTGCTGGCACTGGCCACTCAGAGGCCTCCATTGTGCCCTCACACCGCTGTATTCAAGATGGCAGAGGTCTGGGACACACTGGAGGAGCTCTGGGCATCACCCCTGGGGTGATGATGGACAGGGAAGTGGTCACTCCCCTTTCCTTTGTCCAGTTTCGCATCAGAGCAGGGGTTGGGGGATCCCTGAACCAGTGTAGACTGGCTTATGCAAGGAGGGTATCATCTGTGCCCTACAAAGCATTTCCAGAGGCTGGGGGAGGTTACCCCTCCCCAGCCCTAAACACCTATTTCCAAAGGTAGAGGGTGTAACACCCTCTCTCAGAGGAAATCCTTTGTTCTGCCTTCCTTGGACTGGGCTGCCCAGACCCCAGGAGGGCAGAAGCCTGTCTGTGGGTTGGCAGCAGCAGTAGCTGCAGTGGAAACCCCAGAGAGCTAGTTTGGCTGTACCCGGGGTCCATGCTGGAGGCCTGGGGATGCATGGGATTGGCACCCCAATACCAGATTTGGCATGGGGGCAATTCCATGATCTTAGACATGTTATATGGCCATATTCAGAGTTACCATTGTGAAGCTACATATAGGTATTGACCTATATGTGGTGCATGCGTGTAATGGTGTCCCCACACTCACAAAGTCTGGGGAAATAACATGGACATTACTTCACTCAGGCTGCAGTGGCAATCCTGTGTAAGAAGTGTCTGAGCTCCCTATGGGGGAAAAAGAAATGCTCCAGCCCATAGGGATCTCCTGGAACCCCAATACCCTGGGTACCTAGGTACCATATACTAGGGAATTATAAGGGTGTTCCAGTTTGGCACTCAGAATTGGTAAAATGGTCACTAGCCTGCAGTGACAATTTTAAGGACAGAGAGAGCATAAGCACTGAGGTTCTGGTTAACAGAGCCTCAGTGACACAGTTAGGCACCACACAGGGAATACATTCAAGCCACAAACTATGAGCACTGGGGTCCTGGCTAGCAGGATCCCAGTGACACAGGCAAAAACAAACTGACACACAAGTAAAAAATGGGGGTAACATGCCAGGCAAGATGGTACTTTCCTACAGTTGGTAATATCCGCTCAATTGGAACCAATCTTATTGCCACTGGATACTATTTAGTCCTCGCTGGAGTCTGTAAATAAGTGGTACTGACCTATAAACATCAGAGGTGGTGGACACAATGCCAACTTTAACCATCTTGAAGCTGATGAGGGGAGTGTTCAGTCTGACACCCAGAGGGTTGTGTGGTCAATAGGACATTTGGTTGAGCAAGTAATGGTGGCTCCCTGATTGGGGCAACACTCGCAGGTGCCAGAGTGTCTAGCAACCTTAGGGCCCTGGGTGGCAGGGGGTAGCCTAACAAATTGGCCTTGTGGTTCTGTGTAGTCACAGGCTCAGTCCCTACATCAGTTCTATGCAGGCGGCTCGTCCAACTTATATTTTGCACTAGAGAGTGTTGTCTCTAGGCCTAGGGCTCCTACCAATCTTCTCAGCAGGTCGCCTCAATCTTCAGTTGCTAGGCTTCAACTCTCACCTGCCCCCACTCCCTTAGTGGCAATCTTGGTGAATGTTCCTCCTTTACCGCCAAGGGCGGTGGAATCTACCTCTGATCTCATCCGAAGAGTTCATCATTGATGTTTTTCCAAGGGGTGGTTATCAAACTTGGCTCGACAGGTGGATTGGGTGGGTCTAGGGAATAAGCAATTTGATGGCAATTGTATTGTATTCAATTTTCTGGAGACAGACAAAGCAAAACAATTGATTTCACTTGGTATGGTTGTGCAGGGTATGGGGGCTGGTATTTGTGTCCTCCCCATCTGGTTTTCATCTCCCTGTCCTAGGTCACAAGTTTTGTGTGATGGGCATGTACCTCGCCAACCAGAATAATAATAGCCCCACAATATAGGGGCTCTGTGGTGCCCTTGGCATTGGCTAACAGATAGATCAATCTCTGGGAGACCTGGACAGTACTGACTGACTGCCACCTGTTTGTAATGGGGGAGTTCAGACCGCAGCCTGTAGCGCTGAAGGGCCTGATTGTGTTAAAGTGGAGAGGAATCCCACTCAGCGTTCTGTGCTCTATATAGTGGGTTGGAATATAGCTGACCTCAAAAATAAAAAAATGATGGCGAAAGGTGGTTAAACTTTATCTGTGCACATCAAATAGAGGCCTTGCAGGAAACATGTGACCCATCTAGTTCCTTTTTGTTAGATGGGTTTTCCTCTTTTTTCAATCCTGCTATTCCATCAACTCATTGCAAAGTGCGTGGGGGGTTATTTACTCTAGTTTCTGTTAACATCCCTTGTTTTCCTAGTGTAATTAATACTGGCTCTGAGGGCTTGTTAGTCATTAAACTAGATTTGAAAATAGCACCTCGTCTTTTAGTTGTAAATTTATATAACTCTTTTGTACAGGCAACTGCAAACAAGCATCTTAAAGGTTTAAAAAGATTTCTCAAACAATATGCTGAATGGAGTCAGGGTCCATATTCAGTGATTATTCTTGGGGATTTCAATGTGCACAAATGCCAGCCAGGGTGTGTAACAATGGATCAATATTGTGTGGGCCTGTTCATTTTGAACATACTACTAATGGGGAATTTCTCGAGTCCATCCTTGCTGATTGTAATATGCAGTGTCTTATCAAGGAAGGGGAGGGGGCCAATATCCCCACTTTTTCTGGTATGAGTTGTAACTCAACATTTGATTACATTTTAATCTCTGGACTTGGTTTATGAAAGGGCGAAAACATTTTTGATAAGGAGGAGTGAGTTTAGTGATCATAACCCACTGGTTTTGAATTAGAGTGAGGTGTGGCGGTTACGGATAGTTTGAGAGGGGATATGGTGGAAAGGAGTTGTGACCAAAGGATGAAGATCACTGGATCAAATGGGAGAAAATAGTCCCTGAAAAATTTCTTAGTAATTTTTATAATTCGCATGCCTCTGATTTAAACATTTGCTTAACCCAGGGCCAGTCTCATAAGGAGGTCATGTGTGCGTTCCAATGGGTCTGCAGGCAGATAGCGAATGATCTTAGCAGGCCCAGGGGAAAGAGGTTTAGGGAGGGTTGCAGGTGGTTTGATCAGAGGTGTTGACAAGCCCACTGGGATTTAAGGAAGGCCCTAAATAAGAGGCCAAGGGTTGGTTGTGAAATTGCACAGATAAGGAAAGTTTATAAACAAACTGTGGCCGGTAGGAAATCAGAGTTAAAGAAAAAAGCTTAGAATGACCTGTTGCAGGTTCATCTTTTGAATGATAGTGCAAAGTTGTTGGAGGTGCTCATTAGACCCCTTTTTAAGGATAGTAGTAATGATGCCATGGACTGTGTACTTGCCCCTGAAGTTTGGGTCTTATACACTTGGACTTCGTGAACAGGAGGTTCTTGAAGCAATACTCACTTTGCCCAATGCAAGGCCCCTGGTCGTGATGGGGTGCCTGCTGACTTATTCAAAGCGAAGCTTCAAAATTGGGCTACAATTTTAACACACATTGGCAATGCGGTGTGTAGTCAAGGCATCCCGCAAACTTGGTCCAAAGCTATAATTGTCCCTATTTTTAAGAAGGGGTCAAGAGCAGATGCAAAATGTTACCGCCCTCTTTCCCAGATTGATTTGACTGTTAAATTCATGGGTAAAATTATTTTATCTAGGCTTATGGAGTCGTCTGATCAAAACCATATTATCTCGGGTCTTCAGTTTGGTTTTAGGCCTAGGAAAGGAACTTTGGACCAATGTTTGAACTTACAATTGATTAAGTTGGGGGTGGACAGAAGCATGGTGTGTTTTTTAGCCGATTTGCATTGGGCTCTTGCTGCCAACATAAGATATGACCAGGCAGGGCAACTCTCTGACTCTGTGAATCTTAAACGGGTCTGAGGCTGGGTTGTATCTTGGCCGCCTTTTTATTTATTTAATATATTAACAATTTGGGTCAGAACCTAAGTATAGCTTGTAAGAACATACCTAGGGCTGCCGGCCCGTTTGCACACTGATGATGCAGTTCTAATTGCTAGGACCTAGTACTTTGTATTTGAGTACCAATTACTTTAAGTCTTACACAATGGTTGTGGGAACTAGGAAGTCCCAGAAAAAGTGCTTTGGGGGTAAGGAGTTGGTCAGAGTCCCAACCTTCTCTTATTTGGGAGTTCTTTTTGACGAGAAAGAGTCTTGGGGTCCCCAAATGAGATTAAAAGGGAATGCCTTCTCTTGTGCAGTTGTAACAATATTAGACTTTACCAAAAAGCTGAGGGTGGAACCGATGCAGGCACTTATTAAGGTCTATCCAGGCAAATATGTTCCAGTTATGTCTTTTGGTAGTGAAATCTGGGGTTCTCAGAATTTGAAAGAAATTCAGACAATGGAAAATAAGTTTTTAAGGAAACTGTTGTTGGCCTCTCAGTCTGTTCCTGCATACATTATTCATGAGGAGCTGGGGCTTGGATATATTGAGGATCAGTTAGCTCTTGCCCCCTTGCTTAGGTGGATTAGGGTTTCATCCAATCAGGTGTTTGATCTCAACCATGTTTTGTCGAGGATTGCAAAACCCTAGATAAGGCACTAAGGCCCTGATTTATACTTTTTTTGCGCTGCATTAACGTCATGTTTTGACGCGAAAGCGGCGCAAATTTACAAAATACAATTGTATTTTGTAACCTTACGCCGCTTTTGCAGCAAAAAATTATGCTAATGCGGCGCGAAAAAGTATAACTCTGGGCCTAAGTATCTCTTGGCTAAAATATATTAAGGATGTTACTGAGAAGCTGGGCCGTCCGGAACTTTTTGAGAATCCATCTGTCATTACTAATTGTGATTTGACTTGAGAAAAACAGCATTTTATTTGTATGATGAAGATGGACAGGGAGGCACAAGAGGTTATTAAACCTACTGTCTGCTCTTATGTTAAGTTGAAAACTAGCCCCTGATGAAGTCTTATTTGATCTCTGTTTCGTTGCCACAGCATCGATCATTAGTGACTAGTTTTAGACTTACTTTATTACACTGGTTTCTTGCAGTTCCTCATGGGAGGCATAAGGTGGAGGACAGAGGCCCATGCCCGTGGGACGATTTTTTCCCCGCAAGATACGGTGTATTGTGGGTACTGTAGTGAACCACGGCGCAGGTGTATTCTGCCTTTGCTCGGGGAATGCTCTTTTGTGCAGGTACCTTCAAACTGTAATCAGTCCTCCTGCTTGTTTTAATGTTGTTAGTTTCCCGGTGAGAGCTCACAGGGTCAGGAAATTGTTGCCTAGTCGATATGTTGGCTCCCTGTCAAGGATGTGGGCAATGTATTTTAACTACTTTTTAACATACTTTAATTCTATTTATTTTATCTGCTTTTAATTGCTATTATTATAGGGTGTCTATTTATGAGGGAATATGCGCTTTTATGACTTTTGGTAGCCCAAAAAAAAATGCATGATGATGAAGTCCTTTTGAATACTACACGACATCCATTGGAACTGAAGCATTAATTTGCTTTGAATGGAAAGGGCCGAAAAAAAAACCGTTGTAAGTCTACAAATTGATAACAAAAAGATCACGGCTACTCTCATCGTGTTAAGCAGTTTTCACTAATTTTTTAAAGAATCTAAAAGACATGAAAGATGACCTCAAGTAGTTAGACAATAATTAAACATCTGGAAAGCCTTTGTTGTGAAATTATTTTCAGGATATTTGTAATAACTGAACCTCAAGAGAAGATTAAACATTATTTGTTCTATCTTACAAATCCATTGCTTATAGCTCTGAAAAGTTTATAATAATTTTTTTCAAAGAGAAACCGAAACAACCATAATTTACATAAGCGAAAATATTCTATTTTATGATTTGTCATCACCCCATACTTTGAATTATACATTTAACTAAAGTTTACTCAAGGACTTTTTCATAATTAAATATCAGTATATTACGTTGAAAAACGTGTTTGTAAATGTTTTAATTGGAATTTTAGCCTTTAGTGTGCAATTGTTTCTCATGTTTATTGTACAATTGCTTTTCTGAGATAAGCTGCTATGCTGCACAGCTTACAGTTCTTTCAAGATGAAAAACACTAAATTGCATAATCCTTCCGAATAAGATTCATTGATGTCATTCTTATCACCCCTAAACATTGATTAGTAACTTTTGTCATTGAATCGTATATTCATGTTTTTACCATAGGTGATGGATTAAAATGTGAACTGCTTAGCTGTGCCATCATTTGAATAAATATCTCATGAAACTGTAATGTATTTTTCTGTAACAAATTGGCAAGTTATGAAAGATCCCACGAGGTATAAAAACAGCATTTGAGTTGCTTAAATGAATGTTTTATGCAATCAATACCACACCTTAACAAAGTTCAAACAATAGTTCCTGAAATGGAATTATCTGGCAGTCCAGCATAACCTTTGGGATAATCCACTGCTAAGTGACTTGCGGGCATTAGTCCGATCACAAGTCAATTACAAATCCTGTTGATGAAGATATTCAGTACATTTTTAGGAGAATTTGTGACTCTACATATTAATGTGAATTGTCTTACAAAGTAAAAGTTGTAAGCAAAAGAGCAAATTACTTGAGGCGTCAAGGCATTGTTGAATACTAGATTCTGGCGCAGAGCGTGTTTGTTTGTGTTATCGATTACTACATATGAGTATTGAGTACACTGTTTGGTTTTGAAGTGGACAGAGGTTTTTTGTTTCCTATGGCAGTTATTAAACAGTGTTGTGGAACTGAAATGTGTATAAACTGGAAAGCGGTAGAGTAATTCTGTGTCCCTGCACTAATCAGCTGCAAGCACACTGAGTACCTCAGACTTCCTTAAGTGGGTTTTGGGACTTATCACACCAAAGACAATTTGAAAACAGATGAAATATTGCATTTTCTAAGAACAGACACAGTATGAAAAGAGGGCCCTCGTTAAATATTCCTTGTGTGGCGAGCAGGATTGACCCTTCCCTAAGCTGGTTGTAGATTGCTTGCACTAATATATGTTTAAAAAAAGGAGCAAAATGGTGCATTTTTCGGTACGATTATCTTACCAAACAGTTAGGAAGTCAAACGTGCACACAGTAACACAGCTAATGCACTATATCTGGCCTTTCAGTTACCATAACATTCAACTACACATCTTTATTTCAAGTACAAGCTGAATTATTTGCTATGAATGAGGGTCTCCTTGGAATGGACGGGAAATACATAATTACTTATATCCTGCAATCTAAGCAGTATTTTACTGGGTCCTACAGCAGGTAATAGAGCCACTCACAGCACTCTCGGACAGCAAGTCAGTTACCCTAATCTTATACAAGGTTCACAAGGCCCTAGCACCTCTTAGCAAAACTCTATTGTCATTTTGTTTTATGCTAATGTGGCGTTAAGGAGCCTGTTCTCCTATGCCATATTTACAAAGTGGAGCAATGCTTGCATTTCGCCACTTTGTAAACTCTTGTGCCACATTATGCCTGCGCCAGGCATAATGTATGGAAGGGAGCGTTCCCCTGCAGGAAGGCCCATAAAATGGCACAGTGAAATTTACAACATTTCCCTGTGCAAGTTTTAGAGTGTGTTAGAAATGAGGTCTTTGGTTGGCAGTCAGGTTACCCCCTGTCCAAGCAAGGACCCTCACTCTAGTCAGGGTAAAGGAGAATTACCCTCAGCTACCCCCGCCCACCCCCTTGGTAACTTCGCACGAGCAGGCGGGCTTAACTTCAGAAGCAATGTGTAAAGTATTTGTACCAACACACACAGTAACCCAGTGAAAACACCACATAATGACACAACATAGGTTTAGATAAATAGGTTATATTTATCTCCACAAAACAAGACCAAAACAACAATAATCCAACATACACAAGTCAAGTTATGAATTTTCAAAAGAATAAGAGTCTTAGGGCCATATGTACGAACACATTTTCCCATAGACACAGAATGGGTAAAACCCTTTGCTACATCTGGCCCTTAATCCTTAGAAAACAGTGAGAATTCTGTTATTCCACAAAAGTACCTGGGTAACATCAAAATAAAGCCGCATGGGTGAGTGTGCATCGAAAAAGGCCACTGATGCGTCAATTTCTCACTCGCAAGTGAGACATTGTGTCGTTCCTCCTCCGGTCGGGTTGGTGTGCGTCATTTCTTCTCTCCGGCAAGAGAGCAACACGCTGATCCAGACAGGCACCTCTGGTCCGGACAGGCTTTGCATTGATTTTCTGCGCCCAGCGATGTTGCGTTGAAAATCCGGTCACACAGTATCACCAAACGGTGCTGCCTGGGGTTTGCAACGTTATCAGCCTCCGTTAGTGGGTGTTGCGCATCGTTTCTCCAGCCATGTTGCATCGATCTTCCAGCCACGATGTAGTTGGAAGGTTGATTTCATCCATGAAGCCGGCGGCGTGTCTTTTATCAGCTGTGTCACAGAAGGTACATCAAAACCTTCCCCACTCGGTGGTCTGTGAGTGAAGTTTCAGCTCTTGTCTGCCAACTTCACCTTTCAAGGGCCCAGGAACTAGGTAGGGCACCACTTGGAGGGCAGGAGTCTCAGCAGAGAGTACAGGTGCTGGCAAGGGACGTCCTTGATGGCCCTGAGACTTCAACAACAGGAGGCAAGCTCAGTTCAAACACTTGGAGATTCTTCTCAAGCAGGAATGCACAATAATGTCCAGTCTTTGTCCCCTTTCACA
The DNA here is from genome assembly GCF_031143425.1 of Pleurodeles waltl. Taxonomy (NCBI): domain Eukaryota; kingdom Metazoa; phylum Chordata; class Amphibia; order Caudata; family Salamandridae; genus Pleurodeles; species Pleurodeles waltl. The sequence goes on along the minus strand of NC_090444.1, from coordinate 1,678,691,454 downwards.
GGCTGAAGCAGCAACTGCAGGATAGCCCAACAAAGTACCGTCACAGGCGGGGCAGCACTTCTCCTCAGCTGTACAGCTCTTGGCAGAGGTTCCTCTTGATTCCAGAAGTGATCTAAGTTTCAGGGGTTCTGGGTGCCCTTCTTATACCCCTTTCTGCCTTTGGTGTAGGCCTACTTCAAAGAGACATCTCTGTTGTTTTCAAGATCCTGCCTTACCCAGGCCAGGCCCCAGATACACACCACGGGGGCTGGAAACTGCATTGTGTGAGGGCAGGCACAGCCCTTTCAGGTGTAAGTGACCGCTCCTCCCCTTCCTCCCAGCACAGATGGCTATGCACGCTACACACCAGCTCCCTTTGTGTCACTGTCTATGGAGAGGTGCAAACAGCCCAACTGTCAAACTGACCCTGTCAAGGAATCCACAAACAAGCAGAGTCACAGGATGGTTTAAGCAAAAAAATGTGTACTTTCTAAAAGTGGCATTTTCAAACACACAATCTAAAAACAAACTTTACTAAAAGATGTATTTTTAAATTGTGAGGTCAGAGACCCTAAACTCCACATTAATATCTACTCCCAAAGGGAATCTGCACTTTAATAATATTTAAAGGCAGCCTCCAAGTTAACCTATGAGTGAGATAGGCCTTGCAACAGTGAATACCAAATTTGACAGTATTTCACTGTCAGGACATGTAAAACACAAAGGTACATGTCCCACCTTTAACATGCAAGGCACCCTGCCCATGGGGCTAGCTAGGGCCTTCCGTATGGGTGCCTTACATGTATAAAAATGAAAGGTTTAGGTCTGGCAGTGGGTACCCTTGCCAAGTCGAATAGGCAGTTTAAACTGCACACACAGACACTGCAGTGGCAGATCTGAGTCATGTTTACATGGCTACTCATAGGGGTGGCATAATCAGTGCTGCAGGCCCACTTGTAGCATTTGATTTACAGGCCCTAGGCACCTCTAGTGTACTTTACTAGGGACTTACTAGTAAATCAAATATGCCGATCATGGAAAAACCAATCAACAATACAATTTACACAGAGAGCATATGCACATTAGCCCTGGTTAGCAGTGGTAGAGTGCCCAGAGTCCTAAAGGCAACAAAAACAGGTCAGAAAAATTAGGAGGAAGGAGACGAAAAGATAGGGGATGTCCCTGCAAAAAGGGCCAAGTCCAACACAGTCATTTTAATGCCTGCTCAGAGAAGACATTAACATGATGTGCCTATTACTTTCAATGGTCCTCCCTTTACTGTGCACGATTACCACCACAATTTATGGCACTAATACTGAAAAGTTCCAAAATAGCATCATAAATTCTGATGCTATTGTCCTAACGTGCTCCATGGTGCACGGTATTGTAAAAACGATGGATACATAATGTTGTTGGAGGGCCACAGGGGGGTGCAAGAAAAGTGGTGCATTACAGCTTTCTTGTAAATCTGGCCCAGAGTTTCAAGTAGTGTTACAGATTCTCTGGTTTAAAATGTATGCACATCTCTTTTAAACAAATGCATACCTCTTTTGGATATATTTGGAAATGCAGCCATTGTACAAAAAGTAGCTTGGCAGCTTATGTAAATACACACATTTTGACGATTAAAACAAGTTTTTAATTTTAGAGTAACAAACTCACTTCATTGCCACGAAAGTTAAACTTTTCAAAAGAAAACTCAGTTTTGGGACTTAATTAGCTTGCACTTTGTCATTTTCACCAAGACTTGTATGTGCCACTGCTACACATGGTTAGATGTTACTGCACACAATATTCCTAAAGATATAATCATCATGCCTGGGGCAGCATTATACCAAGGGTAGCCACCATTATACTATGGAACTCCACATTTGGCCAGGAATTATCAGCAATCTGCTGGGGTTTATATTATAACAGAAGTAGGCATTATCATGCCATTCATACCCACAATGTGCCAAGAAATACTACAGTTATTGCAGAGTGAGCATTAGCTAAAAGATGGGCATCCCCAAGCCATGGATTCCCTTACTTTTTCCTGTAAGTACTAACACAATTAAAACAGGGAAAACAGAACCGGAGGAGGGCATTATCATACTGCATATTCTGACAATATGCAAATAATTACCACCAATAGGCCAGGGTTAGCTACCTTCATCACCATGCATGCTAAAATAGGACAGGGATTACTACCATAATGGAAGGCTCAGTATCTTACCAGGGATGGGAACATTCTCTCATAGATGACAACAATAATGTCATCAATATACCAGGGCACATATCCCACAACACTCACTCTTTCATATAGTATACAAACCGGCATCTTTGGAAACACTTTATTTACTTTCTGCTTGAAATGGTGTGTTTTAGGTAGACAATAGCGCCACACTTCCAGGGTGGGCAAATTTGACAAGGCAGGAATGTAATTTTTCCATGGCAGGCTGAATCTAATCTTCCTCGGCTGACTAAAGAGAACAGTCCTGAAGCTGGATAGAGAAGTCAATGTGGAATGAAGCAGAAGAAAAACACCCACAGTTTTCCTCACAGCCTCTGATACAGCAGGAAGTGTGCAAAGGTTATGACTGAATTACGCCCATAACACCTGGACAATCCAAATATTCATTTACTGACTGACATGATATGTTATATTATCCAGATTTGTATAGCACACTCTCCCTCAGGAGGGTACCCTTGTGCTGAGCGGGTGTGAGCCTATCCAAAATTAGGGCTTAGTGGGACTTCTCAAAAAGCCAGGTTTTTAGTTTCTTGCAGAATTGAAGAAGTGAGGAGAAGGCTCTTATGTGTAGTGACAGCTTTAGGAGTGATGTGTGAGAATGCTTGACCACTAGATATGGTTTTTCATTTGCTTGGGGTGTGTGCAAGTAGGGGTCCGAGCGAGTGGAGGTGCCTGGAAGGTTTCTGAAGGGCAGATGCTATTGTTGAGGTATTTTGCGCCAGAGTAATATAGTGCCTTGAAAGTGTGAGGGAAGAGTTTAAATTCTGCTCATTTGTGTATTGAGTAACAGTACAGCTTCTCATGGTGTGGTGTGATGTGAGTGACGCATGGGAGGTTAAGAACTAGGCTGGTCTCTGAGTTCTGAATGGTCTCCAAACTTCTTGAGAGTTTGTTGTTGATCACCACATAGAGTATGTTCCTGTAGTTCGACTTACTTGAGACCAGTGCATGCATAATGGTTCTCTGGGTGCTGATCTGAGCTATTTAAAAATCTTTGTCTGATCCTTCAGGGTATGAAGCGGTGAAGGCTTTGAGTTAGGTGGTCATGTTGAGTTTGCTGTCAATGATGATCCAGAGGTTCTTAGTGTAGGTGGTGGGGCTAGGTATTGGTCCTAGTTCTGTTTGCCACCATTTAGGGGCCCACAGTGAAGTGCTCTTCCTAAAGATCATGAATCCGGTCTTGTCAGTGTTCAGCTTTAGACAGTTGGTCTTCATACAGGCTGCAATTTCAGTTATGCTGATATTGAGCTGATCCAGGTACTGGGAATCATATGCATTAGGGTGAGAATGAGTTGCATGCCGATGGCGTAGAAGAGGAGATGGATGTTGTGAGAGCAAATCTGTGTTGAAGAGGGTCAGACTCAGAAGGATTTGTGCAGACCTCCACAGTTGAGGTTATGGGTGTCTGAGGAGTACAGTGCCAGGCTGACTGACTGGGCCCTTCCAGTCAGGAAGGAGCAAATATATCAGAGTGACTGTCTTTGGATTTTGATGCCTTGTAGGTTTTGGATGAAGATGGAGTGAGACCATGCCAAATGTGAAGGGGAGGTCCAGAAGATTGAGGCCCGCTGTGCCTCCTCTGTCTAGAGTCATGTTGATGTCATATGTGCCAATGATGACAGTCGTTTCCTTGCTGTGGTTAGATCTGAAATATGACTTAGAGGTGTTGAGGAATTGATGGTTCTTAAGGTATTCGATGAGATGCCTGTTGATGATTTTCTCTAAGACCTTGGCCAGGAATGGCAGAAGGCAGATTGGTCTGTATTTGGCAAGCATTGGAAGGTTTCTTCAGATTTAAGGTCACCCCTGTTGTAAGGTTGCCTCAGTAGCTTTTTATGGGCACGTTATTTTAGCCAAAGGCCTGAAACCTGTGCCATAAGCCTAGTTGCAATTAATTTTATTCATTTTAATTTTCTGAGCAGAAGCTCTCTTCTGCAGTGATGTTTTATTTTCCTTTATCATGTATGTTTTTAGCACAGAAACTATTTTCATTCTTTGTACTCTGACATTCTCGTTCTGTGCTCATGTCTCCATATGTTGCTGGCACAAAGTAGAACACTGCAATCTTTGCAACTTCACGGAAACATGCATGTTTTACATTAGGGCAGTTTTCCTAGAATATTAGCAGTTTAATATAAAATCTCTGTGCCGCCTATACGTTAGAGGGAGAGTTCTAGCCAGAAGATAGCCACTGCATGCTGTTGCTTCATTGCAGCTGTCTGCTGAGACTTGACGTCTTTTCTCTTCTCACATGAGAGGGGACTCTCAGTAGACTAACAGCCCTCTTCGCTACTACCAAATCCCAGTTTGGGGTGTGGTGTATTCCTATGGATCCTTAAGGTCCGATTAGGGCTAACACTGCTGCACTCTAATATAGCACTTTAGAGGCTTAGGTAGGAATTTCAACACCTAGCATTCTGACAACATGGTAAGACTTTTCTTACGTTTCACTTTTCTTGTCACCATATTGATATTATTATGTTTTATCATCCTAATCATTGCAGTACATGCCATTATATCTGGAACACAATTGATTCAATAAAGTATATTGAAACGTTCATTGCTTCTGTTTGTCTTTGCATGCGTGAGATGAATATAAGTGAGGGAAAAGGATGAGATCTATTCCACCACGATTTTCCAGAGAAGTCAGAATGTCGCGTACAGCTGCCACAAATCACCCCAACTTCCAAGTGCTGGTGAGGTTCTTCTAGCTGACCAAAAAGGTGAGGCCAACAGTTTTCACAAGATGTGGAACTGGACTAAGTTCTCCACAACCTGGTGGTGCTGCCACCTGAATCCAGCAGTCTCATTGGTACAATGAGAGCCAACACATCATCCTTGTTACTTCCTCAGCCGTCTGTCATCAATAGCTGGAGGGCTTACATGCACATTGTCAATCAAAATAAAACACAATGTACTAGATCGTCTTTATATGATGCAAGATATACCTATCAGCATTATGGTGTGTTGGTGGTGATATGTTGTAACACTGCTGTGTAAAAAGCCACCATTGGCAATGAATTAAGAAATAGAACCCTGAACAAGAAAATGATTTCTGTCATAGTGGGATTCCATAGATTTTTTAAAAACACTTTTAGCTATTGTTTCCATTTTAGTGGTCAAGATTAAATAAACTGGGAAGTTTTTATGATGTGTTTTCGTGAATTTCTGTTTCTATGGTGCAGTAAGTTTATTATTATTGCTAACAAATAGGTGGGTAATTATGAGGATAATGATTTTACCTAGAGGGGCTGGCTAAATGTGCAATGCAGTGACCCCTTTGGTGTGAATTTGTGAAGAATAGTATCTGCCTTTTATGAATGCTCAGATTTTGCACTTGCTGTAACCTTATCGCAACCTCTACAAAGGAATAACGACTGATTTGACTGAGCTGTGATGCGCTGGACTAAACTTTGATCCAACTTTCAGCTGTCATGGTGGTCTGTATTTTGATGTTATTTCTTTTAAGTAAAAGGGCATACACAGAGTGTATAGGGACATCTGCCACTATTGGCATCCTAGAGAAATGGAACAACCAAATTCAACCTATCTCCCCGTCTGAAAAGAGTGTAGAACTCCTAACCTGAAAGACAATGATGCATCTTAAAGAGCTGGAACAATCAACTACAATCTTATATCCCTGTCTGAGAAATGTGCAAAACTCAATACTCTGAAGAGCAAGAGGTGAAGTGACAGATCCCCATAACTAAAACAAATTGACAGTTGTCCTTGGTGCTAATCAAGCCTTTCAGAATAAGAAGTGTGGCCGGGTAACATTTATGGGGAGATATGCATGCCCTTTTGCACATGGAACAGAAGTAAGTCAAATAAAATCATGCAATGAGTCTTGGCTGCTAGCCATGCATCGAAGAGTTGCTGGGGAATGGAAACAGTAATCAACCCATTAAATCAATATTAGGGTATGTGTCTTGGATCTGTATGTGATACACAGGTGTTTGAAAGACAAAGTGGCAGTGTGTTTATGTACATAGCGAGCATGGGTTTTAGGTCAGTTGCTGCTCAATGGGGATGAGCAGAGAATAAAGGTGTGTAATATACATTTCATTTGGAGAATGACTGATCATGGGTATGCACTCCCTTGCCGAACGGCTGAAAGAAACAAAAATATTTTAGAGCCCAATGCATTACAAAAGAGTATGCAGTGTTTGCTGAGCTGATCTTGTAGTTTTAAACACTTAACATTTGTAACAGTAAGTCATACTAAATTTGTTTCATGGAGACTGACACATTTTTACAATATATTTTGAAGAATCCTTTCTAGTTCAGGGACAGGTCTGGTGTTTCACTGCGGGTGGCTGAACATCATACACATACTTCATGGCAATTAGTTTCTAGCTGCTCCTCTGAACTACTGAATTATCCATCAATAGTCCTTCAAATCTAGATAACCCTGGACAAGGTATATCTGAAACAATTGTTTTGGCGGGAAAAGCTCAGAGTGCAAAAATTCAACTCTCACAGTTGCTAAAGTCCTCTCATTAGGCCAATACTTTTCACACCTTTGCCAGGCCCTATTTTCTACCACCATAATAAGGGACTTATTTAGAGTTTGGCAGACAGAGATCAATCACAAACATAATGAAATTCCTGCACATAATATTCCAAGTGCCACAGGTAATAATGCACCTGTCTCACAGCTAGCACGATAACCAACATGTTCATGATGGAATATCCCATCTTTTTAATGCATTAGTCTCTTTCTTCGAGCTCAAAATCTTCCAGCACTGTAAGTTTAAAGCTATATCTGAAAAAGTGGTTCTGAAATCAGACATCTTTGCCTTTCTGTCCAGAGTCATGCAGATGTCATCCATGGTGGCAATGAAGGTCATTTCTGTGCTGTGGTTGGGTCTGAAACCAAGCTCAGTGCTGTTGAGAAGCTGGTGGTCACTGGGGTATTTAATGGGTTGTCTGTTGATGATTTTCTCTAAGATCTGGGGTAATAATGGAAACAGAGAGGTCGGCTGGTAGTTGGTGAACGATGAAGACTCAAAAGGTTTCTTCAGATTTAAGGTCACACCTCATGCACTTAGTTTACCAGTGAGAATGAAAATATAATCTACTAGATTGTCTTTATATGAAACACCAGTTATGGTATGTTGGTGGCAGTATGCCTTGATATTCCTATGTAATAGCCATCATTGGCACTAAGTTAAGAAATGTAACTCTGAAAAAGAAAATAATTTTTGCCATGGGGGATTTCATAGAGTCTTTTGGCTTAAAATTTTCTGCTGTTTTGTCTGTTTTAATGCTGAGAGTTAAATGACCTGGGAAGTGTTATGATAAGTAGCCAAGTTACTCTCTAGAATTAGGGATGATTTGTTTTGATGATTATGGTGGTCATTACAACCCTGGCGGACGGTGTTAAACCGGCGGTAAGACCGCCAACAGGCTGGTGGTAAAATAATTGGAATTATGACCGTGGCGGAAACCGCCAACAAAGACAGCCACGTTAACACTCCGACCGCCACGGCGGTACAGACAAACAGCGCAGCGGTCACCGCCAACAGACAGGCGGGAGACAATGTACCGCCCACAGTATCACAACCTACCAATCTGCCACCTTTTCCGGGGCGGATTCCCTGCGGATAAAAACACGGCGGAAACAGGAATTTCAAAGGAAAAATGCTCACCTCTACACACTCCACGAGGAACGACAACACCATGGAGCCGGAACTCCATATTCTTCCTGCACTAGTCTTCCTGCTCCTATACGACGATCATCAACGCCGGCGGCGAAGACAACGGTGAGTACTGCACCTACGACATAGGGGAGGGGAGAGGGAAAAAACAGGGACACACACACGCAACACCCCCACCCCGACCCTCACCCACTACAACACACACACCAATGCATATCCAAACATTACAGTAACAACCCCCAACCCCCCCGGAAGAATGCAAAGACAAAAGGAAATGAGTGGAACCCATGTAATATATCAAAATACAGTAACCAATTATATACAGATATACATATACACATTAAACAAAATATACATCACGATTAGTAGTGCAGGTAATGCACCATTCATTGTCCGTGGACCACTGGGCCCAAAATGCATGGGCGAGGCCCACACCAGATACCTGATCAAAACGGAGAGAACACTGCTGGGGCATCAGATAGAAATACAACAGGCACCTCAGGGGGAAGGGCAGGGGGGGCACCTCAGCCCGATGAGTGCACCACGCCAGATCCACAAGGGGGCTCCATGCCCATTGGTGTATCTTGGGGGGTGCAAAGCCACAGTCTCTCAAGTCTCTACAGTGGGTGGTTTGCCCACTTGCACCATCCTGGGGAGTGCAAAGCCACAGTCTCTCAAGTCTCTACAGTGGGTGGTCTCTAAAGTGGGTGGTTTGCCCACTGTACCATCCTGGGGAGTGCAAAGCCACAGTCTCTCAAGTCTCTACAGTGGGTGGTTTGCCCACTGTACTATCCTGGGGAGTGCAAAGCCACAGTCTCTCAAGTGGATAACAGTCTCCTCTGGTTCTGGAGGGGGACTGGTGCCCAGAGTGCTTCATCCTGTGAAGGACAGATGGAGTGGATGCATGTCTCCACTGGTTCTGGAGGGGGACTGGTGCCCAGAGTGCATCACTCACCCCGTGACAGTCCCAGTTGCGTCACTGCCCCTGCCGCCCGTGGGCTAGCGGTGCTTGCGTTGGCGGTCTTTGCCCTGTTCAGCGGTGCTTGCCCTGTTCAGCGGTGCTTGCCATGGCGGTCTTTGCCCTGTTCAGTGGTGCTTGAGTTTGCAGTTTCTGACCTGTTCAGCGGTGCTTGCCCTGTTCAGCGGTGCTTGCCATGGTGGTCCTTCATTGCCCAGCTGGGCTGGGGCTGGCGGTGGCCTCCTGGGCACTGACTCTGGCGGTGGCCTCCTGGCCAGTGACGATCGGGCTGCCCTCCTGGGCACTGACTCTGGCGGTGGCCTCCTGGCCAGTGACGATCGGGCTGGCGGTGGCCTCCTGGGCAGCTGGGATGATGGCGGTCTTCTCCGCCGTGCTGCTCCTCCCAGACTTTGGAGATTTCTTCTGCCCCTTCCCCACCTTGGGAGGAGTCACAGCTGAGTCGACACTCCCTCCCGGGACCCTTGTGAGCGGCTTTGCTAGCTGGAGTCTTCCCCCTGTCCCGCCGGGCACTGTCCAACTTCTGGTGCTTCACAGGGGGGGGACAGGCTGTGCTGTGGCTCCGTCTCACACTGGATGTCCTGGTGGCCGGTGCACTTCACATACCTGTAACAACAGGCACCACTGGTCCCGGAGATTTTTTGGCTGAGGCGCTAGTACTGGACCTATGATTTGGAGGGGGGTGGGAAACAGGTCAAGCTTGGTCAGGAAAAGTTTCTTAGGAACACTGGGACGGGTAGCTGGAGGGGGTTTGGGAGTGGAGGAAGAGGTAGTGGTTGTAGGAGGTGTACGTTTGGTGACTTTGGATGAAGGTGCATGCGCTGGAGGCTGTCGTGAGGTGGATGGCTGTTGGGTGGGTGTGTGCCTGCGTTTGTGTATCTTGGGAGGGGGCGTCACAGACACACTGGGAGAGGACACAGGGGACATGTAAATGGTAGTGGGGGTGGTGAGTGCACGTGAGCGTGGTGTGGTGGTGGGTGTGCTGGAGCGGGACGTAGTGGCTGTAGTGGTAGTGCAGACGACACTGGGAGGGAGGAAGGAGACAACGAGGAGGGGGACACAGTGGAGGCAGTGGATGTTGCTGTGTCTGTATGTGCGTGATGCTTGCGTGAGTGCCTGTGGGATGTGTGGTGCTTATGTTTGCCTGAGCTTCCCTTGTGAGTTGACTTGTGTGCATGCTGGTCTGAGGGTGTGCTTGGGATAGGCTGGGGTACAGGGGATTGGGTCTGGGTGGAGGAAGTTGGAGGGGGGAGGCTAGAGACAGGGACAATGGCTGCCATCAGTGCTGAGGCCAGAGTTTGCAGGGTTCGATGAAGGGCAGCCTGACCAGAATGAATGCCCTCCAGGAATGCATTTGTGTGTTGCATTTCCCTTTCTACACCCTGGATGGCATTCAAAATGGTAGACTGCCCAACAGTGAGGGACCTGAGGAGGTCAATGGCCTCCTCACTGAGGGCAGCAGAGGTGACAGGGGCAGGGGCTGAGGTGCCTGGGGCGAAGATGATGCCCACCCTCCTGGGTGAGCGGGCACGGGCAAAGACTGAGGGGCTGCTGGGAGGGCGGTGCTGGTAGGGGGGGTGGCGGCTGTACCTGTAGAAGTGGGGGGCACAGATTTTGCCACCACCACAAGGGAGCTCCCATCGGAGGACGAGTCCGTGTCACTGGTTGCTGATCCTGTGACCGCCGTGAAGCTCCCCTCGCCCTCCGTCCCACTGGTGTCTTCCGAGTCCGTGGTGTGGCCCTCCATGGCCATGTGGGATGCAGCTCCCTCTTGCTCCGGTGCCACTGTACCTCCGCATGATGATGCTGATATACACAGGAACAGGGAGACCACAAAAAGGGGGGGGGGACGACAGAAGAAAGACAGGTTGAGTGCATGGCTTACCGCTACCGTTGGCAGACAATACAGACACAGAAGCCCCCTGCACTACGCCGTGCTGTTGAGCTTTACAGATACAATTCCTGGGATATATCCTACATGGCTATGGTCGACATCTGCACACATAGATGACACAGGGGCATGTATACCTGTACTTGGCACTCTACAGAGGTGGGGTGGGGTGCCACATGGCCTGCATTATGGAGGGGCCTAGCCTACGGAACTCGCCCTGGCCTAGGGAAACCCACAGCTCTCCTCCCCCAGCCAGACACCTTCACTGCGCGCAAAGTCCACTGAATGATGTTGTACTCACCCCCTTGTGTCTGCGGTGATGCCCTCAAGCGCCCATCTAACTCAGGGTAGGCCACCGCCAGGATCCGGAACATCAGGTGGGTTATGGTTCGACGGGCACCCCTCCCACGTTGGGAGGCCATCCCCAGCTGAGCCTCCGCCGTCTTCTTGCTCCAGCAGCGAATGTCCTCCCAACTTTTCCGGCAGTGGGTGCTCTGTCTGTGGTGGACACCCAGGGTCCGGACGTCCTTGGCGATGGCACGCCAAATATCCTTCTTCTGGTGGGCGCTGACCTAAAAGAAATGTATAGGGGAAGAAGAGAAGTCATTAGCAACTGCACCGTCGAAGTGAGTGCCCACATCCCTAGCCTTGCTATGTGGCACAAGCATTCACAGTCCTTCATGCACGCAGAACTGTGCCCCCTTCCTTCTTACAACCAGCCCTCTCCACACAGGCATAGCCCATACAACGTGCTCCCTGTGTACTTATCTGTTGGTCTGGAGGACCGTAGAGTAGCGTGTACTGGGGGAGGACCCCGTCCACGAGCTTCTCCAACTCCTCAGCAGTGAAGGCAGTGGCCCTTTCCCCAGACGCAAGAGCCATTGTCTAGGGAAACCCACAGCTCTCCTCCCCCACCCAGACACCTTCACTGCGCGCAAAGTCCACTGAATGATGTTGTACTCACCCCCTTGTGTCTGCGGTGATGCCCTCAAGCGCCCATCCAACTCAGGGTAGGCCACCGCCAGGATCCGGAACATCAGGTGGGTTATGGTTCGACGGGCACCCCTCCCACATTGGGAGGCCATCCCCAGCTGAGCCTTCGCCGTCTTCTTGCTCCAGCAGCGAATGTCCTCCCATCTTTTCCGGCAGTGGGTGCTCTGTCTGTGGTGGACCCCCAGGGTCCGGATGTCCTTGGCGATGGCACGCCAAATATCCTTCTTCTGGTGGGCGCTGACCTAAAAGAAATGTACAGGGGAAGAAGAGAAGTCATTAGCAACTGCACCGTCGAAGTGAGTGCCCACATCCCTAGCCTTGCTATGTGGCACAAGCATTCACAGTCCTTCATGCACGCAGAACTGTGCCCCCTTCCTTCTTACAACCAGCCCTCTCCACACAGGCATAGCCCATACAACGTGCTCCCTGTGTACTTATCTGTTGGTCTGGAGGACCGTAGAGTACTGTGTACTGGGGGAGGACCCCGTCCACGAGCTTCTCCAACTCCTCAGCAGTGAAGGCAGTGGCCCTTTCCCCAGACGCAAGAGCCATTGTCTCTTCCAGACCGAGGTCACAGCAGCACTTGCAGTGTAGGTCCTCTCCTGTCGAAGATCAGGTATAGAGTGATTGAACAGATAGAAAATGGCGGTCACGTCCGCGGCGGTCACGTCTGCGGCGTTGCGTACCATCACCGCCGGCGTACATCGTCATTGGCTCCTGGGACCCATAGGGTCCAATGTTAACCAATGCAGCATTGCGCCGCGGTCTCCGACCGCCTACCGTGACGGTGTACACCGCCAGCGCAGTTACCTCACATCCCATTGTCCCACTTTAGAGGTCAGGCAGCCGCCATTTCAGGGGCCCACATGGCCTGATTCTCAACTGCGTCACACAGACCTAGGTCTTGTCGCACAACACAAATACAGGCCAGATTCTGTGTATGAATGGTGTTCTATGTAGACTGTAGGTACATACCTCTGAGTTGTTTGACTCTGTGGTCGCTGTTGTCCTTCCTAGGCACCGTCCGCTGGTACTTGTGAGGAGATGGCGGAATCCTCCGGTGTACCGACCGATGGTGGACCTGTTGACAACGGAGGAGCGACATTTGATCATCAACTACAGGTTTGACTGTGCCACAATCCAGGAACTGTGTACCCAGTTGGAGCCAGACCTGATGTCAGCAATCCGCCATCCCACAGGGGTCCCGCCTCAAGTGCAGGTGCTATCAGTGCTCCATTTCCTTGCAAGTGGGTCATTTCAAACAACAGTGGCCATGGCATCAGGGATGTCCCAGCCTATGTTTTCCAACGTGTTGTCCAGAGTGTTGTCTGCCCTTCGGAAACACATGCGTAGCTACATCATTTTCCCTCAGGTGGAGGATTTGCCTCCAGTTAAAGGTGACTTCTATGCCCTTGGACATATCCCCAACATCATAGGTGCCATTGATGGGACCCATGTAGCTCTGCCCCTCCCCCCCCCACAGGAGTGAACAGGTGTACAGGAACCAGAAGAGTTATCATTCCATGAATGTACAGATGATATGTTTGGCAGACTAGTACATCTCCCAGGTAAATTCTATGTTCCCTGGCTCTGTGCATGACACCTACATTCTGCGGAATAGCAACATCCCTTATGTGATGGGTCAACTCCAGAGGCACCAGGTGTGGCTATTAGGGGACTCTGGTTACCCCAACCTGTCATGGCTACTGACCCCAGTGAGGAATCCCAGGACCAGGGCAGACGAACGCTACAATGAGGCCCATGGGCGGTGCTGATGGTTCTGAGTTCCTCCCGAACCCCAAATACTGTTCCTCCTGCATGCGCTGGGTTTCCTGAAACTTGGCCATGACCGTTGCCATTGTCTCCTGGAAGTGGTGGTATGCTCCCATGATGGAGGAGAGGGCCTCGTGGAGAGTGGGTTCCCTAGGCCTGTCCGCCCCATGTCGCACAGCAGCCCTCCCAGTTCCCCTGTGTTCCTGGGCCTCCGTCCCCTGGACTGTGTGCCCACTACCACTTCCCCCAGGTCCCTGTTGTTGTTGGGGTGGTGGGTTATCCTGGGTTCCCTGTAGTGGTGGACACACAGCTGATTGACGTGTCCTGGGTACTGAGGTATGGGCCCGCTGGGTGGGTGCTGTGCTGGTGTTACCAGAGGGTGGAAGGTCTGTGGTGGCCTGTGACTGGGTGTGGGGAACCGACTGTTCCGAGGCCCACGATGGTCCGGGCTGGTCATCTAGATCCAGTTGGACAGAGCTGCTGTCGTCACTGTGGGCCTCTTCTGTGGGTGGGGTGGAGATGTCTGGACCCTCCTGTCTGGTGACGTTGGGGAGTGGTCCTGCAGGGGTGTAAAAGCATGATTATTACATCTGTGTGTGTCATGGTGTGCAATGGGTGGGTGACCGTTTACCCCAGTGCTTGCACTCCTGTGTGGGGGCTTGTGTGATGATGGTTGAGCGGGGTGTTATGGGTATGTGCAGTGGGCATGCTTTAGTGATGGGTGTCCATGCTTTGTTGTGTCATGCAGGGCTTGGTGTTGGGATGGGTGGTTTGTGTTAGTAGTACATATGTGAGGAGTTGGAGTGATAGGGGAGGGGGTGAGGGTGGGGGTCTGTGATAGCATGCAGGTAGGGTGGGGGATATGATAGTTAAGATTTGACTTTACCAGAGTCCATTCCTCCACCGACTCCTGCGAGGCCCTCAGGATGCATAATAGTCAAGACCTGCTCCTCCCTTGTTGTTAGTTGTGGGGGAGGAGGTGGGGGTCCGCCGCCAGTCCGCTGTACCGTGATGTTGTGTCTGGAGACCACGGAACCCACCTTCCCCCGTAGGTCATTCCACCTCTTCCTGATGTCGTCCCGATTTCTTGGGAGCTGTCCCACTGCGTTGACCCTGTTGACTATTCTTCGCCATAACTCCATCTTTCTAGCTATGGAGGTGTGTTGCACCTGTGATCCAAATAGCTGTGGCTCTACCCGTACGATTTCCTCCACTATGACCCTGAGCTCCTCCTCTGTCTTTGCCGTGCCATGGGGTGGTGTAGGTGATGTGTGGGGTGGTGTATGTGGTGATAAGTGTGGTGATATGTAGTGGTGTGTGGTGTTTTGTGCATGGAAGTAGTGTGGGTGATGGTGTTGAGTGCCTGTGGCTGCTAGTTTGTGGATGGTGGTGTCTCTCTCTGTGCTTCTTTCTGATTTTTTGGTTGTAGGGGTTTGTGGGTGATGTGGGTGTGTGTTTTATATAGTATTGATTGTGTGGGAGTGGTGTGTGTATGTGTATCAGGTGTGTGTATTTTGATTTGTCCAATGTGGTGGTGTTTTGGAGATGTGTGTGTATTTTGAGCGTCGCGGTGTGTACCGCCAATGGAATACCGCAGTTGAAAGACCGCCGCGTGGATTTGTGGGTTGTGATAGCATGGGTGTATTTCTGTTGGCGTGACGGTGGAGGTTTTGTTTTCGCCAGTTTATCACTGACCTTTGCTGTGGAAGACTTGTGTGGGTGTCTGAATTTTGTCAGATTTCGGGATGTGGGTCGTAATAGCTGTGGCGGAATTCCGCGGCTGCGACGGTGTGTTGGCGGTCTTCTGCACGGCGGTAAGCGGCTTTTACCGCCAATGTTGTAATGACCCCCTATGTGTTTTTATTAATATGTGTTGCTATGGTGCAGTTTTGAGTACGTTCATTATTAGTGGAACCAAAGAAGTCAGTAATTATGAAGTTATTCATTTAACCTAGTCGGGTTGGCTAACTGCGCCGTTTAGTGCTTTCTTCAGTGTGTTTTTTTTAAAGAAGAACAGTATCTGCCTATTGTGATTTCTCTAATTGTGTGCTTGCTTTAACCTTGTTTCAATCTCTAATGAAGAATGAGGACTGTTTTGAATGCCCTGTAATGTGCTGGACTGGGTTGGGGTATATGTTGATCCAAAATTCAACTAAACTTGTAGCAGAAGTGTGACCTGTCATGGTCAAACCGCAGGTGTGTAGATTCAGTACATATGCAGAGTATACAAGGCCATCTGCCACTGTTGGCATTCTAATGGGATGGATAAACTAAATACAAGCTATCTTCATGACTGAGAAGAGTATATAACTTGTAATCTCGATAAGCAGGAGGTGAAATGACAGTTCTCTTTGACCAAATAAATTGCCTGTTGTCAATGGTGCTCTGAAGGTCTTTGTGTTTGCGCCCAAACCTACAGTTTAGAACGTGTGGCCATTTACCATTTATGTGGAGATATGCTTGCCATTCTGCACATGGAACAGATGTGTGTCGGATATAATCATGCAATGAGTCATGAGAAGGGTTCCTGGGAAATGGGAACAATACTCAACCCATTAAATAAACACTAGGGTAAGTATGTTGGGTGTGTATGTGAAGCAATTGTGCTTGAAGTACAAATCAACATTTTTTTCATGTTCACACTGAGCATGGATCTAAGTAGAGAATTAATGTTGTGTACTGTACATTTCCTTTGGAGACAAACTGATCATGATTATGCACCCCCTTGCTCAATTTCTGAAACAAAAACTAGTTTGGAGCCCTATGTGTTACAACAGGATAGATGGTGTTTGCTGAGCTGATCTTGTTCTATGCAGTTGAACTTTGTGGCAGCAGATCATACCAAATAGGTTTTATGTAGACTGTACAGATCTTTACTAAATATTTTGAAGAGCCTTTTCTAGCTCATAGACAGGTCTTGGGTTTCATTGTTGGTGTCTATACATCATAAAAATGATTCATGACACTTAGGCTCTAGCTAAAGCTCGGAATTACTGAATTATCCACCAAAATCCCTTCAAAACTGGATAACCCTAAGCAAGGTACAGCTGAAGCCATTGGTTTTGGCAGGAAAAGCTAAGAGTGCAAAATTGTTCACAGACACAGAAGTCTTCTCACTGGGACGATGCTTTTTACACTTTTACCTGGTTATACATTCTATCATTGGAATTAAGGCCTTATTTAGAGTTAGGCATGCAGAAATTCCAGCACAAGCATGATGAATATCCTGTGCCCCATATTACAATTGGTGTAGGTTTTAATGCACTTGTTTTATGTTGGAGGGTATATCAAACATGATTGTGATGGGCTAGCTAATCTATTTAAGACTACTAGTTTCTATTATGGGGCTCACAATCTTCCAGTGGTTCAAGTCTGAAGTTGTATCCAACAAAGTAGTTCTTAAATCAGACACCTTTGCCACAAGATCCCATGAGCTGTGCAGGTGCTGGTAACATGTTTTGTCTTCTTGTTTTTTATACAACTGTGGTGCCCATCCTACAGCATTTTTAAATTTCAGAGCTGCTAGGGAAGCCCCAAAACCCCTGCAGCTCCAATGGCTCCCCTGCCAGCCCTGATCATGGGTGCAGCAGGATCTGACATTGGCCCCACCCAGCAGAAGGATCTTTTCTTGATGGTCCCACCAGGCAGGAGCAACTCTGTTTCCAGGCATAATGAAACGTTTGTGCTCCAACTGGGAAGGAACAGCTTTTTGATCCTGCAGGGTCAGAGCACAGAAGACTTCCCTTCCTGCGCTCTCACTGGTAGGGAAAAAGATGTCCTGGGAATGATGCCAGCCCTTGGGGATGACATTTTTGGTGCTATAGCCCTCCTCCTTTATTAAGTTCATAGGCCAGAGGAATGGGGGCCTGAGGGCCTCTATTAAAGAAGAAAATGTATTCTCCTTAAGATGGACCCCAAATTAATTGAAATGGTGACTTACGAAGAGGGTCATTCTCTCAGGGACATCTTTTCGGTGATGATTTTATCGAGGTCTTTAGCTCTTTACAAAAATCATAAAAATATCAAAAACATTTTCAAGATAGGGTTTTTAGTAGAGGCAGGAGAAGGAGGGGTTGGTTTCTCGGCCAAAGACAGTCTATTTCCTACATGGGACATAGTACCAGGTTAACTGGGTCCTACCAATGTTTCTACCCCTTGGAAGAAAAGGTTTTGTGACAGGTCCTCAAAAAGAGATCTGAGACAAAGAGGAATGTCTGCAGTTAATAATTTCAAAGACCTTTCAGATACCCTATATCTGGAGGCAGGTTGGACTAATTTTGTGGGAATTGGAGTCTCGTAAGGCAGGATCCATGGGTTTTAATCAGTGGATACAAACTGGAGTTTATAGATATACCAGTTCAGTCAGCAACACCTTGAGAAATAAGGTTTTCAGAGGCAGATTCAAAGTTAGTTGCACAGGAAGTAGAAGATTTATTTGCAAAGGAGGCCATTCAGGAAATAACACATGGTGGCCTAGGTTTCATCAGCAATATATTTCAGGTCAAGAAGAAAGGCAAAGGTATCCGACCAGTGATTAAGCTAAAGAACTGAATGAGTGGGTGGTGTATAACCACTTCAAAATTTAGGAAAGTTATCTGTTAAGGGATGTCTTAAGGAAAGGAGATTGGCTAACGAGGTTGGATCTCGAAGATGCGTATTTGACAACACCGATTTGCCACCTCACCAGAGATATCTCCAATTCAACAAGATGGGAAAGCTGTGGCAATTCTGCAGTCTCCTACTTGGCTTGTCTTCAGCTACTTGGTGCTTTACCAACGTGCTTCACCTGGTGGCAGAACGGCTATGGACAATGGGAATAAGGCTAATAACTTACTTAGAAAACATTCTAATTATGGGTCAGTTCAAAGCATGTAGTGTTAAGGCAAGCAAATATAACTGTGGGGTTACTAGAATTGTTGGGCTTTGTGGTAAACAAAAATAAATCATATTTGATCCCAAGTCAGAAAACATAGTTTATGGGTTTTGTTGTAGATACGGTTCAGGCAGAGTTGAGGTTACCAAGAGAAAAACGAAATAAATCTTGAAAGGAGTTGAGTAAAATTTTGGGGATGAAAGTGATACCCTTTAGGTTTTGGTAATGATTTTGGGCCTCTTATGCCTGACGAATCGGGCGATATTCTTGGACCACCAGGGACCTTTTGACTATAGATGTGTCTCATTTTCCTAAAGAAAAATTATAGGGAAAAATGTGTTTTGGAACCCCACCATTTCTCAGCCCACCCCAAAACTTTCCAAGGAGGAGCTAAGGTGGACAACCCTTTCTTGTACTTTTTGTAAAGTATTGTGAAAAATTGTCAAACAGCACCAAAGTTCTAAGCAAACCATAAAATATATATATAATATAATATATATAATTACCTAGTGGCGGTCCCCATTAGTTAGTTATAGGTAGGACCACGATCCTATAAAGAAAGCATTTTTTACTTGCCTATATCTTTGGCACCGCTTGACGAATATTCACAAAACTTTCTTAAAAAAATGGCTTTTCCTGTCAAGCCTGTCAAGCCAGGGTCTGTGGACCAACCTCTACCACGTGTGAAACGAAGGCTACAGGGGCATTATAGTTAGGAAATAGAATTAAAAAACCCTTAGAAATTTACTTAGAAAAACAAAGGCTAGAGGGACGTTATAGCTAGTAAATAGATTTTTTTTAAACGTAGAAATTCACGGAAAAATCCAAAGGTTACATGGACGATATAACTGAATGTACTTGGTCAGAACCATAGAAATTCAGCAGTAATAGTTACCTGAGCTAACTGGTGCTCCCGTAATGCACTGCTTATGACCTCACATATTACATCACTCCTGACATGGTCAATGACTTCACTGATGACATCTCATATGACATCACTGATGACATCATTGATGACATCTCATATGACATCACAGATTAAATCATCCACACAAAGAGTCATATGCCCACTCATTTGCTGATACAAACTCTTGTATACCCACACACACACATCTACTCACATATTTGTGCAGAGAAGTAGTGATATACAGACATTAATTCAGTTAAAACAGCTACTGGCACAACCACTCACTCACCCATACACTACTAACAGAGATATTCACAGACCCATAAAGTTACTTACACATCCACTCATACACCCACTGACGCACCCACTCACACTCACGCAGCCCATCAACAGATCACTATTCTAGAGACACATCCAGTTAATTAGCTGTAGCAACACTGACACTCACACACTTAACCATACAGTCACTGACACAGTCACTGACTCATTATTACAGTCACTTACACAAGCAATCACTCAACTATACAACTATTCACACACCATCTTACTCACATTAACAGGCACTTACATCCCCACTCAGTCACCCATACAGCCACTCACAGAGCCACTTACTGAGCAACACAAGTTCTCACACCTCCACTCACTAGCCTATAAAAAACTGACTCACCCACTCAGTTTACAATACAGCTACTTATACACCACTGACTATCACATACAGTCACTGACACAGCCACTCAGTTATACTTACCGCCATTCAGACACTCACTGACTCATCCACACAGTAAGTGACTCACCAAGTCACTCACCAATACAGTGACACCCATTCACTTACCCAGACAACCACTCTGACACCCACTCACTCACACATGCAGCCTCCCACAGACCCACTCACTTAATGAAATGCAGCTGCTCACACAATCACTTGCTCACCTATACAGCAACTTACACATGCATTCAGACTTGCATACAGCAAACGATTCAACCACTCATTCACCCATAGACACACTCACACACCAACTCACTCATTGATACAACCACTTACACTCACTGGATGGTGTCATTAATGGTGTCATCAATGACGGTTGTGTACAAGAAAATTCATAACCTAACTATAATGTCTCTGTAACTTTTGTTTTATATATATATATATATATATATGTATGCATACATATATATATATATATATATATATAGTTGTAGTGTTACAGTTAGGACCTAGTTTCTATGTAAGAAGCACTTTTTTTTATTTGCCTATATCTTTGGTGCCGCTTGACAAATCTTCATGAAACATTGCCAAAAATGGTTGATAACACATCAACAACAGAAGTCATTGAAGTGTTGTCAGCCAACTTGAGCTGAGGCTAAGTGACAAACAAAATTAACAAAAACAAACAAAAGGGGCTAGGGTACGAACACCCTGACACCTTAGCTCTAGCGGTGGGGTCCCAAAGGGACCCCCTGGGGCTAAAAAGCATTTTTTTCTTTTGATTTTACAAGCAGAGATGCAGTGGATCTGTGACTATGGTTTGAATTATGAGTCGTTTCTGACTGGGGAACCAGTGGAGTTCTTTCAGCTGTGGTGTGATTTTAGTGGTGTGTGGGAGGCTGAAAGTGATTCTGGTCACTGACTCCTCAATGCAGATATTTCAAGATGACCAGATTTAAAAGCCAAATCCCTGATGTTCCCACACAACTTGTGATTGTGGATAAGGGTAGACACTCCTGGTACTGGCTCCATTATGAATTACAGGCCACTTGTAATTCGTCCTTTATAGTCTAAAACTTTCAGTAGAAATGGATTCCAGAGAACTAATTGGATCTACTGATCCTTGTGAGCCATTAAGTATCTTTATTTTTTTAATGTGTTGCTTTCTAGAAGTTCTTTATCCCAATAAAATGCATGTTCGGTAGACAATCTCAAAAGTGAGTCTTTATCTTGGGAACAGAACAGTGCAGCCTTTACAAACGATAATCAAATGTTAATCAAGTGAGAGTCCATTTCAGTGACCACAGAGTAAACTAGTCCTTTTCTTTTAGCTTGTCATTAAATCAGGTATCCCTCTGGGATCCTTCTTTGTATTTTGAAAACTGCAGTGTTCCAGCTGGCTAATGGCCTGTATAACATGGCACATTTCCAATTGGAAAATGAAAGGACTGTGTTGGTTCACATTCATTAATTCAAGATCAATACAAACAAGCTTTCGTTGTTTGCTTGTTTCTGAGATCATAATCAAAGGCTAATTATCTTTAAACTGATGAACATGGTTTTCATCATGAGCTCCATGAGCTCCTGGCACCAGAACATTGTGATAGTCATCGCAGAGAGACAGTAGTTTATGAATCAGACAAGGCCATCAAAATGAATTGTTCGTTAAAACTTAATTTCTTTCCCTGGTGAGTCAAGTATCGGCTACCTCTTGTCCCTTTCCTTCACAAACAATAACATATTTTCTTCTACGCAGCCCAGTCTGTTTTTTGGCTTCAGGTAGCCCATAAACATTCAAGTTACAGTTTTTGTTTTCTTTGTAGGAGAAGGTTTAAGTAGCCAAATAAGAAAGTACGTTTTTTTTTTAGCAGAAATATTGATTTGGAACTCATGTTGCATTAACACATTAGTAAGGTGGCGAGTGTTAATGTCAGTACAACAAGTTATTAGGAATGCACAACTCTCGAATGAAATTGAAGGGCAGGTAAGGGCTTTTTGGGTTACCAACTAAGGGCACGGTGTACTCTGAATGTTAAATGTACTTGTCAGAACTAAGAGCCTCTATAGGTGAAAACAGAATTCTTTGGTTGCCTGTCCCTTTCCTGTTTAACGTTCAGGTCACATCTTCTCAGGTCTGGGGGTAATGCAACAACTTCAACAATATCTACACTGTTAAAAGAAAGTTATTGGCGTAAACTGAAATACCCACTGTTATCCGACAGTCACCACCAGCCCATCCGAGCTTCCTAATTACACGACACCTTTTCTCTGAATTCTTATATTTAACTCATCCAATTAACCCAGAAATGCAAATATAAATATAATTGTATTCGTCCGTATTTTAAAATATTATTAAAAAAACATAACAGCAATCATAAATGAACACATAACCTACATTAGTTCCAGGTAATGAATACTGAAAGCTGCTAAATGCCTGAAATATTTCAAAGTGAACTTTAAGTACATTGATATTGGCTGTAGTAGAGACTACCAGACCCTTCGAGTATGCCCATCTGCAGCAGTTTAACCCCTTTGCTGCCAGGCCTTTCCCCCTCAGGTGCCAGGCCTTTTTTTTGGCTATTTGGGGCAGTTCGCGCTTAGGCCCTCATAACTTTTTGTCCACATAAGCTACCCATGCCAAATTTGCGTCCTTATTTTCCCAACATCCTAGGGATTCTAGAGGTACCCAGAGTTTGTTGGTTCCCCTGAAAGAGACCAGGAAATTAGCCAAAATACAGCAAAAAGTTCATAAAAAAAAAAAAAAAGGGCTGCAGAAAAAGGTTTGTGGTTTTTCCCCCTGAAAATGGCATCAACAAAGGGAGTGCAGCAGAATTGTTATTGCTATAGAGGAGCAATGTTGGCTGGTAGGAATTTTGTGGATTCCTACATATTCCGGAAGGTCCCATCACAAAAATGTGGGAAAAATGTGTGATTTCCAGAAAAGTTGAAGGTTTGCAGGGCATGGTGGGTAAGAAAATGGTGTGGGGTGCATGTGAAGCACACCACCCTGGAATCAACCAGATATTTAGTTTTCAGATGTGTCTAGGTCTTGTGGATTTTTCTACATGGCAGCATCCCAAAGTAAAAAAAGTGCAGCCCTCACCATTCCAAGAGGGACGATTTTGAGAGTTACCAAGCTCGCATGCCCCAAATGTAAAACCAAAACCCAAAGTAATCAAATGTCCTCTTGCTTGCCATGGGATAAGATGTTTTAGTGTGCAGGGGAGAGCTGAAAGACTGTTTCCCCCTTCAGTTCGGGTGGGGGCATAACCAGGCCCACACTGGTTGGTAGCCACCACCCCACTATTTTTTGTTTTAATTCCCCGGCATCTAGTAGACTTTCTGCGCCCCGGGGTGTGGATTGGGGGTAATTGCCCAATCTGCCCACTGGTGAGCAGAACAACTTTGGCACCATTTATTTGGGGTGGGGGTATGGCCATACCCCCAACCTCTTATTTTGAAAAATAATCTTCCCTGGTTTCTAGTGGGCTTTCTGCCCCTTTGGGGGCAGATGGGCCTTCCAAAAATAGGCCAATCTGCCCCAAGGGGACAGATATGGAGAACAGTAATGTGCCCCTATGGGGAACGACCCTTGCCCAAGGGGCTGCCCCCCAAACAAAACACACACAGAAATCCCTGGTGTCTAGAGGTTCCTAACAAAAATAGGCCGATCTGCCCCCAAGGGGGGCAGAAATGGCCTAAATACAATTTGCCCCCCAGGGGAGCGACCCTTGCCTAAGGTGCAGGACAAGCTGGATATACCCTTCCGGATTTACCGCTGGGAAGACATAATCCCCCATACCTGCATATGATAGTAATGGAGAAGCCTGTTATCTACAAAGACACCAACCCTATATAGGCCAGGGAGCCGGTAGTTTCAGCAAGCAGCTGTAACGAAGTCAGACAGCATGCGCTCGTGACCATCTGGCTAGAACCTCCCTCTTATGTGCATGGGACAGGGAAATGTTTTTATAATAAAGTAACTGATGTTCTGAGAATGTGTCCCATGTAAAAATACATGTGGTTCAGTAAATGTTGCCAACAATCGTATCTCGCCGCAGCCTTGAGGAAAGCACAGACTAAAGAATGTTGTGCTAAAATTGTCTTGCTTTCATAGGCAAAAGGACAAGATAAAGAAAATAAAACACCATCAAGAATGTGGCCCATTCTAAAAGAATAGAATAAAATAAAATCAAATGTTACTATGCTAGAGGGCACAAGCAGCAAGCCTAGTTGCTAAAATAACGTGCCCAGAGACAACACAAAAATGGCTGTACACAGAACCTCCATGATCTTGCTAGCCCAGCGCCTCAGGTCCTCCCAACTCTTCCGGCAATGGACATTGTGCTGGCGATAAACTCCAAAGGCCCACACCTCTTGGACGATGGCTCTCCAAATGGCTTGCTTCTGATGGGCGTTGACCTAAATGGATGCAATAGATGAATAAAGAGATCAGAATTGCATATTTTATGAAATCTGTTTGGTTAACACACCTTTTGTAGACACCTAGCAGAAGCATTTTAAATTGTTGACACACTACATGTGTAAATCTCACATACTGATAAGTACAGGGACATAAAAACACACTTGAGGTCATCTGCTGACTATTCACAACCCTGGTTATAGCCTACACGGACTAAGCAAATCTACTAATATCATTTAGCCAAGGGCCACCTAACATGTACTGTGATATGAGACACTATGAAACACAAAACACAATTGTGACCTTCTGAAAGGTCAACCACTTGTGCATGACTGTACACAGACACCTTCACATCCAGGCACATTGACTTGCTGCATACAGTCCATACAGACTTCTACTGTAGTATAGACATTACCCTAAGATTTAGGTGACAATGAAATTGCTGACATGGGTGCCATTGAGTGCTTTCTCTCTGTGGATGTGTCGACATGTGGACTACATAATGAAATCTCATGCTACATCTGATTGAGTTTGTGTGGTATGTACTGGTATTAAAGGACGCACCTTTTCAGGGGCGGCTCCTCCGCTATAGCAAAGGAGCATCGCCCCACCGCTAGCAGCAGCAACTGCAAAACGTTTAAAGTAAAAACATAATAAACTATGTTTATTATGTTTTTCTTTCAAAAGGGGTGGGGCCACCCTTCATGACAGGGACAGAGGGACACATTCATGTTTGGCCGGCTGTCTCGAGCTGGCCAAACATACGTGCGCACTATGGCCCTCATTCTGATTCTGGCGGGCGGCGGAGGCCGCCCGCCAGAATTCAGCCCTCCATAATACCGCTCCGCGGTCAAAAGACCGCGGAGGGTATTATGAGTTTTTCCCTGGGCTGGCGGGCGGTCTCCAAAAGACCGCCCGCCAGCCCAGGGAAAAACTCCCTTCCCACGAGGATGCCGGCTCGTAATCGTGGGAGTGGGAAGGTGCGACGGGTGCTGTTGCACCCGTCGCGTATTTCACTGTCTGCAAGGCAGACAGTGAAATACATTTTGGGGCCCTCTTACGGGGGCCCCTGCAGTGCCCATGCCAACGGGAGAACCGCCAGGAACTGGATGGCGGGAGGGGGAGTCGGAATCCCCAAGCCGGCGCAGTAAGCTGCGCCGGCTTGGAGGATTCCTTGGGGGCATCGGGAAACCGGCGGGAGACCGCCGGTTTCCCTTCTCTGACCGCGGCTAAGCCGCCGCGGTCAAAATGCCCCGCGGGGCACCGCCGGCCTGTCGGCAGTGCTCCCGCGTGCCGCGGCCCTGGCGGTTCTATACCGCCAGGGTCGTAATGAGGGCCTATGTGTTCTCCAACCCAGCAACGCAGTGCCGGATTGCAGAGAGCAGGCAGAGGATCTCTCTCGACTTGGAAAGCCCTGGCTGGGTGCTCCGTCCAATCTCACCACTGCTTTCATGCTGGCAGCATGAAAGCAATGGTAGCAGTGGAACGCAGGGCAGGCTGGGAGCCTGTGCTTGCAGCCGAGGAGTGGTGTGGTGGATGCACAGCAAAACAGGTACGTTTTCTTTTCCTTTTAATTACTTTTTTTTTTGGTGGCTAGTCCCCACCTCCCTTCCCTGCAATGCACCGCTCCGCCTCTTCTCCCTCTTGCGGGTCGCGTATGCACCTTTTACCATATGTGGCAGTCTTACAGAGATGACGTTCACCATGCCAAGGTATGTTTGGTCTGATTGGTTGAATGTAACAAAGATAGCAATTTACATGTAATGATCTCTCCAGAATTAGCCAACTATCTGCACTGTATGTTTGTCACTTGTGCAAAAGATCTGTACAGTGCAAACATGACTTATGAAAAGTGACAACAGACCATTGGAAGTAGGTCAATAGAAAGATGTTGCAGGTCAGGGGGTTACCTCAGTCACCATTCCAGATGTATTCAACGTTAAATTATTTAGGGCTACTATTGGTTCAGAAGACTTGTTTTGGGAACATCCAAGGATTTTCAGGTCTACAGCGAGATTAACCTGTGCATCTGTTGCAATGCCATAGTAACTGACCCAGTCAATAATGGGTAAAACTCTTTTTCAGTCCCTGTTATCAGCAGGCTGCGCATACTGAGCCAACATGAACATTGCATTTCCATCACTTCAATAAATAACAGTACATCTTGTGGCTATCCTATATGTGAGCTCAAGGTTGTGTGGCACTCTGAAGGGGTCAGTGAGTAATATGTGGACTGTACACATTGCTAACATCCTCCTCGACTGCTTCTAACAGTATACATGCACAGCTCATGCTGTAATGCAAATACAATTATTTTCCTATTTACCATCATCTGCTCATCAAGTATATCATTGTTACCCTGAAAAGATTACATGCATAGATATGTGAATGCAACAAAAGGAGGATCTAGGGCTTATCACACATCACACAACACAATGGTCATTTGAAATACTAGTTACCTGTTTCTCAGATAAGTCGTAGAGCTGACCATACAGAGAATGCTCCTTTGGAGAGAAGGAAGGGGCCCTCTATCCTGCTTGGCCTGGCATGACTGCTCCCAGAGGTGTCAGACAGCAGATAAAGTGGCAGAGGTGTTGATGGCTTCAGTGTCAGGAGGAAATGTAATTATTTTTTAAACCAAGGCATAGATTTACGCCACATATGTGGTCATTATTGTAGATGGGTGCAGCCATTAGGCCACGACTATCACAGTCAACAACATTGACCTATGGATGTGTCCGCTGTGGATGAAACCGCCCACCACACAGTCGACTTCCGCCGATGGTGGCAGCTTCCAAAAGTCCAATAAAGGAGGTCAGACATCTGTAATTTTAGCTGTTGAAAATACAGTATTGGTAACTGGTAAATGTGTAGAAATGTGTTGTAACATGTTTACAAATGTACTAGTCCATTGAGCTGTAATTTCTTCTATCAAATTGTGGGAAGCTGGCTTGGTATATGGTAGGTACCCAAGGTACTTACACCTTATACCAGGTCCAAGTCTCCCCTCAGTGAAGTGGAGGCAGTGTCTAGAAGCCAGGCTCAAGAGTAAGCTGTGGATGAACAGCCAAGGCTTATCTTGGAGACATGCAAAGCTCATGCAAAACCACTGTAGTCACACAGCACTTACACACATTAAAGGTAACACTCAGGCCCATATTTATACTTTTATACAATTGTGCCGAATTTGTGTCATTTTTTTGTTACGCAAATTCGGCACAAACCTAACTCCATATTTATATTTCGATGTTAGACACATTTAACGTCAAAATATAAAAGTTTGCACCATTTTTTGGATGTGTGCACTTGCTTTGCGTCAATGAGATGCAAGGTAGGCGTTCCCATCTAAAAAATGGTGCTAACCCCATTGCCCCATATTTATCACCCCGTGCTAAAATGACGCACGGGTGGAAGGAGGGGACAAATAATGATGCAAAGTTTGCTTTGCACCATTATTTAACTCCTAGGTCAGACCAGGTGTTAGAGGACCTGTGGACCCATTTCCATGGTTAAACACCATGAAATGGGTCCACAGGTGCCATCCCCAAGCCCCAGGAACACTGCTACTACCACCAGAGGGACACTGGAGGATGGGGGACCCCCATCCCAGATAATTCTGGGTAAGTATTTTATAATTTATTTTGGGGCCCCCTGCATGGCACAGGGTGCAATGACCATACCCAGGGAACACTGGTCCTAATGGTGTTGGCCATTAGGGTGGTGGACATGACTCCTGTCTTCCCTAAGAAAGGAGTCATGTTTTTGTTGGTTGTGCACCAGTAAGTGGTGCTGGTCTGATTAGAGGCATTATTTTTGCCTCTAACCAGGCAAGCGTAATTTTCTGATGCTCAACCCCCTCCTTCCTTACCGCGACCCCCACCCAGCTAGCGTCTTCTCCTAAGACACTAGCCCAATTTTAACAATGGCTTGCGCCATTCAATAATCACGGTGCCCAGCTGGCGTTCTTAAAAGACGCAAGCCAGAGCTAAACTCTTTGCTGCAAATCTGTGTTAGCGCATTTTTGTGACAAAAAGCGGAAATTTGGGCCATAGTTGTACAAAAATAAAGGTACTTTAGCAATAGGCATAGCAAAGGTTAGAAAACAATGCAAAAGTAAATAAACAATAGTGACCCTAGGGAGAGCACAACCCATATACTAAAAAATTGGAATGTGAACACAGGACCCCCACCTAGGTAAGTGGAGTGTGTATAGGGGAGCTGGGAGTACTAGAAAACCACAGCAGTAAGTAACACAGTACCCCCCAGTGACCAGGAAAGCAGGAGTAAATCACTGGAATGTTCCCAAACCACATCAAAGGGAAGCAAACGAAGAAAAGAGGTCACTCAGACCAGATTGCAAGAAACTAGTGGTGGATTCCTGAAGAGGAAGACCTGTGGAGAGAGGGGACCAAGTCCAAAAGTGTCAGTGGAGTTCAGGAGGAGTATGAGCTGCAAACCCACCCAGCTGTTCTTGCAAGAGTTGGTCAACGGTGAGAAATAACAGGTCAGCACTGCAGCCCTGGAGCCAGAGAAGAGTTCCAGAGGAACGCAGAAGATGTCCCATGCTGAAATGAAGATTGCACATGGGTGTAAGTGCGAGAATTCCACCAACAAGCCTTGGCAAAGGCAAGTTTACAATTAGTGGAAAAGTGGTACTGCCGAGTACCAGCAAGACCCAGGAGGGGGAGTCACGGGGGAACCTCAGCAACACAGAGGGCCTACAGGAGCAGAGTCCGTGCCCACGGGAGTCCCAAAGGACAGAGACACATAAATCACAGAAGGTGCCACTGCAACACTACAGAAAGGGATCCCACCCCACAGGACAACCACACAGAGGGCTGTGTGTCACAGGAAGGAGTGCTGGTGGCTGGAGCTGCACGTAGCCTGGAGTTCCCTTGGAGGAGATGCAAACAAGCCTTGGCAGCTACAAGAGATGCTGTGCATGGGGGTGCTGTCCTACGTGGGAAGGCCAGGGCTTACCTCCACCAAAGTTGGAGAGCTGGCAGAGAGGACCAAGAAGAATACTGTGGACCACCACCCGGGTTGCAGGTTCCACGCAGGTCAGGATAAGAGGAGATCCACGCAGCTAGTAATCTTTGCAGTAGATGCCTGCGGATGCAGAGGAGTAACTCCTTCACTCCAGGGGAGATTCCTTCTTCCTTCTTATGCAGGATGAAGACATGCTGCCCTTAGAGGATGCACAGCTGGGGAAATGTTGCAGAAACTGGAAGGAGCAGTGGAAACAATGTTGCAAGAAGAGTCTTCATTGTGGATGCAGATTGTGAGTTCCT
Source organism: Pleurodeles waltl (assembly GCF_031143425.1). Taxonomy (NCBI): domain Eukaryota; kingdom Metazoa; phylum Chordata; class Amphibia; order Caudata; family Salamandridae; genus Pleurodeles; species Pleurodeles waltl. The sequence continues at coordinate 1,678,661,749 of NC_090444.1, read as the reverse complement.
GGAGGGTCCAGTCCTCCTTCCAGTTGCCAGACGTTGAAGTAAGTTTACAGAGGAGTCTTGCTGGAATCTTGCCAGCTGATTTAGAAGACCCATCCAAGAGAGAGACCCTAAATAGCCCTGAAAGAGGGGTTGGTCACCTAGCCAGGTGACCACCTATCAGGAGGGGGCTCTGACATCACCTGCCTGGCCTGACCACTCAGATGCTCCCAGAGGTCCCTGCCAACCTTGGATATAAGATGACAGAACCCCGGGACTGTCTGGAGGAGCTCTGGGCACCACTCCTGGGATGGTGATGGACAGGAGAGTGATCACTCCACTTTCCATTGTCCAGTTCATGCTAGAGCAGGGACTAGAGGTCCCTGAACTTGTGTAGACTGGTTTATGCATGGAGGGCACCAAATGTGCCCTTCAAAGCATACGAGTGGCTTAGGGTGGCTTCTCCTCCCAAGCTATGTAACACCTATTTGCAAAGGGAGAGGGTGTTCCCCCCTCTCCCAAAGGAAATCATTTGTTCTGCCGTCCTGGGCTTGAGCTGTGCAAGCTGCAGGGGGGCAGAAACCTGTCTGAGTGGTGGCAGCAGCTTGGGCTGCCTGGAAAATCCTGGATGACTGGTAGGAGCAATGCTGGGGGTCCTCTAAGGAGCCCCGAGAGTGCATGGAATCATACTTCCAATACTGGCAACAGTTTTGGTGTATGAATCTAACATATTTGATACCAAGCATGCCTAGGTTCGGAGTTACCATTATGCAGCTGGACATAGGTAGTAACCTATGTCCTGCACACGCATAAATTGGTGTCTCGACACTCACGAAGTCCATATAAATGCCACTTGAGTTTGTGGAGGCACCTCTGCTACTGTAGAGGTGCCATCACATACAAGTATTTGCACCCTGTCCTCTGAGCTAGAAGGGCCTACCTTAGGGGTGAACTATAGTGACCTGGTGCAGTGACCTATGGTGAAAAAGGATGCATGCACTCTTTCGCGCAGGCTGCAATGGCAGGCCTGCAGAACACTTTGTATGCGCTCCCCAAGGGTGACATAATGCATGCTGCAGCCCATAGGGATCCCCTGGTACCCCAATGCCCTGGGTACCTGTGTACCGTATACTGGAAACTTACATGGGGGCACCAGTATGCCAACTGTGGGGTGAACATGGTACAAGTTACCAAGTTAGAAGGGAGCGAGCATAATTACTGGGGTCCTGGTTAGTAGGATCCCAGTGAACACAGTCAAACACACTGAAAACAGGCAGAAAATGGGGGTAACCATGCCAAGAAAGAGGGTACACAATCATCAGTGTAGTGCATCACTGGTCATAAATGCCTTATAAGCGTGTGACGGTATTTTGGGAAGACAAAACATACTTTTCAATATCAAGGTGTACATGAGGAACATCTAGGTGTATTATGTGCACATATATGTTGTAGATTCATGTGCAGACAACAATGAGGATTATAACTGAATTTTAGGTAGTAGACAACTGTAATGTGAAATGTGTGTAATGTTTTTTCAACCAGTAATGTTTTGGAACATAACTTCTGGCTTACTCATCATATATGTTGCTCTGGGCACTGTGACCAGTGCTCTAATTTATTTGATTCCATACATAGGTACCCTGGGTGAGGAAGGAGATGACAATCTCCAGTGTCCCATCCATTTCCAGACCATGAGACAATGGAAGAAAGGGATGTTATGAAGACGTTTTGTCTGAACAGGCAAACAGTACACAATTTATGTTGTCAGTATGAGCCTGATCTCATTCCTCAAAGCACAAATCCAACATGTATTCCACCTATTGTGAGACTCATAGCAGTATTACACTTTCCAGCCACAGCATTGCTTCATTATACAGTGGCTATATGTGGTGGTATGTCACAACCTATGTACAGTGGTGTATTAAAAGATGTACTATCAGCAATGATAATACATATTGACAGCTAAATCAGGTTCCCCAGTCGTGAGGATTTAGCCAATGTAAAGGTTAACTTCTATTGATTTGGTTGCCTTCCATATATGGTGCGAGCCATTGATGGCATCCATATTACATTAGTACCACCGCATGCCAGTGAACAAGTCTATGGAAATAGGATGTACTTCCATTCTATCAATGTGCAAGTTGTCTGCTTGCCAGATTTGTACATTTCAAATGGCTGTGCTCGGATCCCATGTTCAGCCCAGTATTCCTTTGTAAAGCAGAACAGCACCCTACCCCAGCTGATGTCACACCTGCAACCGGAGAGGAACTGGCTTGTTGGTAATTATCATCTGTCCTAACTTTGGGTGTGCAATGTCAGGTGCTATAGTCAGGAAGTGTGTGACGCGTTGTAGCATTTATGTCTACTTACAAAATAGGAGACTCAGCATATCCCAACAGTGCTTGGTTGTTAACACCGCTGAGGAATCCAAGTACTCCAGGGGAAGTCTGCTTCAGTGAGGCCCAGGACTGAACACAGTTGCCAGTGGGGCTGACTTTTGGGCTCCTGAAGGCCAGATTTCACTGTCTGGACAAGATTGGGGGAATACTCACCCAGGAAGGTGTGTCAAATCACTGTGGCCTGCTGAATGCTTCATAACATCGCCCTGTGATAAAACATACCTTACATCACAGAGGAGGGAGAGCATGAGGTGCTACCGGGTGAGAACCCTGAAATGCCAAATGATGATGATAGTGGTGAAGAGAAAGGAGATGACTTGCAACGAGATCTCATAGACAGCTTCGACATTAGTTAGTGCCAAAGATCTATTTAGTTTTTCCTGTTTTTAAAGTGTGGTTTCATTACAGGGAAATCTGAGTCCAGACTCTTCAATGTGAATAATCCTGATGGCCAGTATCCTGAATCCAGAACCAGAATCCAGATATCCTTGAGTGCAACAGTGCCCAGAGTAGAGACATCCGAATTAGCAGAGGTCCTGGTATTTCTCTCTTTTTCTCTCATCTCAACCCCGCTTCCCCTTGGAAACTTCGTGGGTTGCATTGTGTCCTTTAATGCTGCCCTGTCAGTTCTCACTGAGATTCGGGGGCTATGGTCACCCATCAGAACCACCTGGAGTTCACATGAGTGGCTCACAGCACTATGGTTCCATAGCTAAACTCTTTGTTTTGGTGTTTGTTTAGGTACCTTCCCCATGGCATCTTCATTTGGACATTTCAGAGTTGTGACATTAGCAGGTATATGATGCTGTTGGGACATGCAAAGTGAACATGGATTGTTCCTGGGAATGTATGTCACAGATTGTGGGTGTACAAGACCTGTGCCAAGACAGCTTGCACAGTAATAGGATGGAAGTTAAGGAACTCCTTTGGTCTTGTTCCTTGTCGTGTGGTAGGCATACTGCATTATGTATGTCATCATGTGCTCAGAAAATATGTAGCTGTAGGCCAAATTCATGGTAGTTTCCCTTCACATTGGCTAAACACTCTTTTTGTATGAACTGTATGAGGCTGTTGATGTGTTTCATCATTGTAGGCCAATGTACCTGTGGCACATCACTGACATTTGTTTGAGTCATACCATCAGATGCGAAAGCACTGGATTTTAATGACCATGTGATCAGAAACTATTGTTCTGCCATCTGTCTGAGTCTTTCATTATATGTTGTTGGATTGTTTTTGTGAGGTAGATGATATGGCTCCAGTTGATGACATCAACCAATTTTAGGTTTGTCTATTATGCAGGACAATGTCTGATGTACCCCTTCCTTCCATGTTCTGGAGGTCTGTGACTGCACTTTTTATCACTTACACAGTATGATTCAATCATGTATGATTTGCTATGTTTCTGACATCTTGCCAGCCTATAATTTGAACAATGTAGTAAAAAGCTTCTCAGACAAGACACTTGTATGTATGTGTTGGTGTGGCATGGTTGTGATCCGGAGCTAAACATTATGTACATGTAACAGGTCCATTCTAACACAAGCAGCTTGTTTTTTTTTTTCATTGTATAGTTCACATGGTATTACATAACTATATTGCGAAATATAAAATTTACTAATACAAACACTGAGTTTGTGATTTCTCATTGTATTAAAGAGGTAAAGCTGAAGACATACTTGGTGAAAAAACAAACATAAAAAAGTGAAGTAGTCAGTCATTGTGAATCAAACTATAATTGTAGATGCCAAATCATCTGAAAACCAAAGTCCAGATTACTCCTGCCATCAGAAATGAATAGTGTCCTGAATTAGTCCACAAAATGAATGTGCGAAAATCAAAGGAGGAAATTATGGTTGCGGTTTCTTGCTGGCAGTAGTGGGTGTCTTGCTGCCTGCACCTCCTGGATATTTACATGGACGTCCCTGCTTGCGGAGGTGGGGGTGGGGTTTCAGTTGCTGCAGAGGTAGAGGTGTCTGAAGGGGTTTCTTCCTCTGTCAGGGCCTCCCATCCTGTGTCTGCTGCAGGTGTAGATGAATTTGATGTGATTGCATTACAGGAAGGGCTAGATGATGGTGAAAAAAACCTGCTCTGGGTTGTATGGATATCCATCAGCACCCATGTTAGGGTGCGTATGTTGGTACATAGGGTGCCTATCACTTGGTACATGTCCCTCTGCAGCTGCTTAATTTCCCAGAGTTATATAACTACCTAGCCCATAATGCCATGGGACTACTGATAGACCCCCAAGACTTGGCTGATAGAGTCCTGTTTTTGAGGGGCCCCAGTCGCCTCACTCTGCTGGCCCATAACATTCCTCCTACAGACTCTATAAGCCTGTATCCTTGACCCAGGGTGCCCTCTTCACCTGGATCCTAGATCCTGTGTTTCAGGACTGGGAATTAGCACTTCAGGGTCCAGGGCTGAGGGGCACAGGATTGTACTAACTGTGGTAGATACACATGTTGGGAGAATGCTGTTGGCTGGTTGTTGCAGCTGGGATGGGAGGTGTTGGTGTAGACACAGTGAAACTCACTGTTGCTGTCTGACCAGGCTGACCAGATGTGCCAAGTCCATCAGCCACGTCCACATGTCTAGGACTGTTGTCATCCCTGAGGGCTTCATCCGGGGTGGGTTGGGAGTCTGTTCATTTTGCAATGTCTGCCTAGGTGCTGTGCCAGATTGATCTGCTGTAAATAGAGTACTTTGTTATTGGTATAAGTGTGGAATCTACATCTAAATGCTTTGTGCCACAGTACACAGAGACCTAGGAAAATGTTAATAGGTAAGGTTGCCTAGTGTTATATATTTAAATGGTATTGAAGTTGTTGACAATACATTTGTAGAGGTTGCAAAAACTGTATTAGAATGAAGCCTGCATTTTTAGATGAAGCACTGAACATGACATCTAACAAACAGTTAAGCCAACACACTGGAGAAGTAACATGTGTATTTGACCATTCCAATGCCGAGTGGTGTATGATGCAGGCAAATACACAACTTGATTGTATAGGTAGCAGTAAGCATCATGTGAGCAGTGCAGAGTCAATGGATTACCTGCCACATTTAATCAGCTGAAGTAGTTTAATGCCTTACAAAAATTGATGTACACACTTGGTAAGGTTTTATTCATGCCAACAATGGTTTCATTTGTTGATACCAGGACAACATCAAGCTAGGTAGGCAGACGCATCTCTGAGTTGAGCATGATATGTGGATTGCTCAGCCAATGATGAGGGAACATCAGTTGTGACATTGCAAGCAAATGAAAATGTCAATAGCACAGCAAACCTCTTATTTTGATTTACAGGAACATGCTTCATGGTAGTTGTAGTCATGTCACTTTCTGACTCCCAGCACTAGACAAATGGTAAACTCCATGATGAGTGAACATCAGTGGTGACATGGGGAACAAGTGAAAATGGGCAAGAACACAAAGGCTTCTTCTTTTGAGTTACAGAAACAGGAACTCATGGTAGTTATAGTCATGTCATGTCACTCTCTGTACTTCAGAACACTTGACAAATAGTTATTCTTACACACCTGTTGCCGCACTGCAGTTAGGTTGGACCATCCTTTTACATACTGACACATACCAGGGGTCCTGGGATGATATCTTACTAGAAAAACACTTACAGGCTCCAGTCCAAAATATGTTATGAAATGGAGATTGATACATCTGAAGTTATGAAAGACAAAACACATTGACAATCTAACATCTCTGATACTTTCGGTACTGCATGTTAGGAAAGTAGATTGACAACACAACAGCAAAAGATGAGATGTGCGCATGCAGGACATTGAAGTTTTGTGACCGTTATTTTATGGAGTCTTACCAGACTACACTCCCACAGAAATTCCCTCGGGATGTAGAATGGCCAAGTGCTTCTCCTCCCAGGGAAGAGTTGCAATGGGTAACTGAGTGGACCACCACCAGTCTTCCAGGACTCCATATATTGCTTGGAGGTCAGGGAACACACCTTTCCCCTCAGGTTGTTTCTCCTCTACCAATTATCCTGCTTTGTGCGCAAGGTGGTGCCTACAGCATTCACTCTGTCAAATATCCTTTGCTACATTTCCATTTTCCTACTAGGAAGGATATGATGGACTTGGGCTTCTAACAATCTTATGATTTCATCCACCATGACTCTCATCTTATTCTCAGTAAGACGTGGATTTTAGAACGTGACATGACTGTAAATTAAAGTGGGTGACAAGGACTAAAAAACAAGACAAGTGGTATTGGGAAAAAAATGAAAAGAAGTGTGTGGAAAGTGTTAAATAGAATGGGTAAAAGAGCTGCCTTATCTCACAAAAATGAAACAATGATGTGCGATCACTGTCTCTCTGGGCTGCAGTGGAAAGGCAAAGGACCATGATCTGGGTGAGGGTGTGTTTATAGTGTGATTTGCAGTTGTGTCCACTTGGCCAATGGGTGTTGTTTCTGTTGTTTTTTAATCCATTCAATGGACACTGTTCTATTGCTTTGCTGACAGCATACCGTGATAGTCTAACGCCATCAGGTAACTGCTGCAAGGAGACCACCAGTACAACTGTGTTTTTGTAATCGGCATTTGGCCGCTGCCATAATGATGATGGAGTACGCACCGTCAACATTGCAGCCCACTGTGCCATTGTCGAGTAGCAGTCTGTCAATGCAGTTTGTGGTTCTGCCAGCATACATCGTAATACAGCAGCCGGGAAAACGGCAGCCCAGCTGTCATCTAGGGACGGCCGCCACAGAGGACTAGCAGTCCGACCACTAAACTCATAATCGGGCCCTTAATTTCAAGTAGTCAAAGATTGCCTACCTCATGGTATCCTTTCTGGGATATAAATTATCCAGCAAGGGTCTATCTCGAGACTTCCTCCAAAAGTGTGATACCTTGCAACGTCTCGATATGCTAAAAAAGTAGCAATTCTTGTTGGGATTTCTTAACTTTGGACTCACTTATTTGCCTCTCTATGCAGAAAAAGAAAAAGTAAAACTTCTGTATGACCTCATTTCTCCCACGTTTTCATCCAAACGCTGGTAGAAACACACACTGATATCTTGGCCACCCTACAAGCCGACATTCTTGAGACAAACTAGGGATATCTAAACAAACCCATTTATCTGAGTCATACCCAGTACCTATGGTTACACCTAAGTGACGTACAATAAAGGCCTGTAGTCCGTGAACTACTGCCACACTTCTCATCCCGCAGAGTCCAAAGAGGTCTCCCTGCAAACATTACATCTTATTCTGTGCCTGAGGACATAGCCTGGGAAACATTTTCATGTAAGATGTAGGGCCTTATGAGACATTTGCCTTATGAAACTGCCTTACATGATAAAACTTTCAATGAATGATGTTATAATACCTGTTAGAAAATGGATTACTAGTATGGGCAGGTAAGTACCTACACATAGCAATTGGTCACAAACCCGCACTAGGTCGAGTCAAGGTTTCAATAAATTAATCCTGGCTTAACCCTTAGTAGCTTTGCAACAAGCAGTTAGGCTTAAATTAGGAGACAGGTGTGTAAAGCATTTAGTATTCACAAAACAATAAATAAATAAAACACAAAACACAATAAAAATCCCACACCACTTTATACAAAATTGATTATATTTGAAAATGACACCAAAATGACAAAAATCCAATAAAGGGAACCAGAGACATGAATTTTTAAAGCTGAAATGTTTTCTGGTGCTCAGAAATCAAAAATGCCAATCTGGACATCTGGCCTCATTTGACCAGGGCAAAGTCAAAAGTTGAGGCCAACCACAATGGAGCCCTGCTCGGCCACACTGAGCGGGAGGTCTCGGTCCAGGTTCCTACGTTCGGAATTAGAACCTTTTTCGGGATGGAGATCTTCGTCCGGGACCAACTAGAAAGTTGAAGCCGTCCTCGATGGAGCCCTCATCGGATACACTGCATGGTAAACCTCGGTCAAACTTCTCCTTTAGACTTAGAAACGTTTTTGTTTTTCTTTCCAGGCGTTGGACGACCCTCCTCAGCGAGCTGATTTTGATGCAGAATCATTGGATTGCATCTCCACAAGCCGCAATGAAATCCTGGAAGACTGGGGCTCCGGAGCTTTTCAGAGGGGTGAATCTGCAAGTCAGGTCGGGTCGCTGACGACGTAGGCCGGCTTGGCTCACAACGTCGGGTCAGTCCAATTATGAAGCTTTGTTTCCAAAGTTGTTCCAAACTTCTCCAAACTTCTGAATCTTCTTTCAGAAGTATTTTTAAGGTCCTTTAGATATCCACAAGTCACCCCTCGGTTCCAGAGGCTCTGAGATGCTCGTTGTGGGTTAGGACTCCAACTCCCAGAACGCACCTGGTTCAAATCCTTAAAGTGCCACTGATCTGCTGGTCAATTTCAGCAGGGCTTGGTGCAGGGGACTCCGGTCAGCTCTTTTCTCCCTGTAGCTTTCAGGGAGTCCCTTCTTGGAGAACGTAGAAGCCAGGCAAAGTCCTATTCTTGGTGAAGCCCCAAAGTGTGCAGCTAGTGCAGTTCTTTCTAGTGCAGTGTCCAGGTGCAGGCCAGGGGTCCAGCAGGGTAGCCTTCTTCTTCTGGTATTTTTCCAGTAGGGATCTAAGATGGGGTGCAGCTCTGCCAATTTTATCCTTGCTCCTGGGGCAAGCAAGGAGTGTTCCTTTGCAGACCACCACCCTCTTGAGTGACAACTTCCTGGGAAGTGTGGCAAAATCAATTACAGGAAGCAACATTCCTCCAAAATCTACAATGGCAAGAAATCTATCTCAGAGTTTAGATCTGGCTGAGCCAAATCACTGGTGATACTAAGTCTCCCTTAACACACCCCCTCCCAGCCCTCTATTGATCTAATCAGGGGATACCTGGTTGTCTGTGGCTACAGGAAATAGGGGACATATAGTTGATGTCCCAAATGTCCTTCTTTCCTTTGAAGTCCACTTTGGCTGCTCTCCCCCCATCCTCTTCCACCTTCTGCTGATGCAGATCTCCTCCCACTAGATGCTCCGTTTGTTTCAGCCCAGGCAACTTAACTCCTCATCAAGGCAGCCTGGCTCAGGCTGCCAGAGGCTGACCAATCAGAGAAGAGCACCGCAGGGCTGAACTTGGTAACTTTTAGCAAGAGTTCTAAAACTCTTTCCCTGTTCAAGTTATATTGAATTCAACAGTGGCAAGTTGTTGGATGTAATATAACCTTTTATTTGATACTAAACTTGCTATATTTAGCCCCTTCCTATGGAAAATAAGACTACATTATTTTAAAATAAAGTCTCTCCTTGTTAGCCTTTTGAGCCCTTTCACTACACTGGAGAAACAATAATTTGGCTAGTTGTCCCTAACCAGGGCTTATAAAACATCTTTTACATAGCCCCTGCTTATATTTACACTGAACCCAACCCTGGAGGCACTTAGGGCATATCTTAGGGGAGTCTTATAGTGCAAACATAAAGTAGCTTAGGAATTTGGAAGTTCTTTTCATTCCAAAGTTGAATATTGAGTTCACTTTAAATTAAAAGCAGCCGGCAAATCAGGCCTGCCTTTAAAATGACCTTGGGCACAAGTGCTGTCACCTATGTGTGTGTTACCTATGCTGGGGTCCCTACACCTACATAACCATACCATATATTAGGGTCTGATAGGTAGGTTGGTACAGCCAATTATAATTAGCCTACTTTGAATATATGTTTTATTCAGAGCATAGACCCTGAGACTGTTTAGCAGTGCTCAGGGCACCAACAGAGTCTTAAAAACACCAGTATGAATGAATAAAGGGGGTGCAAAGTTAGGGGACTTCTGCAAGCAACCCAGGTTTCCCACAACACCTAATTCTATTTCAGATGTTTGCGACATTGACATTGGTAAAAGAATTATGTATGATATACAGGCATCTGCTACTTTGAATAATCAAGATCCTCATTTGAATTTGGCAACTTACAAAGAAATGTTATTACCACTGTGCACACTATTTTATAAGTTTCCCTTAGAAATCATAATTACACACAGTGGGAACATTGTGAGGCTCAGCCCCCTGCGAGCCGTTCTAATTTCCTAAATAAATGCCCTTATTTCTAGAGATCTGCCTGATCATATCCTTCAGCCTTCTATCTTATACAGAAGTTACAGAAGCTTCCAAATAATAATCATCTAAGTACTATTAACAAGCTGATTTACTCCACTGTGTTTAGTCAAAACTGGGCTATTCAAGCATATGAGTAGTGGAAAGCAAATGTTGATGAGTAAAGCATTCCAGGAACCAAATTTTGGCAGATTCAAGGCAAAGATGCCTTATTTTGACCCTGCATAATACCTAAAATACAATAATATTTATCAACGAAACTATCCAACAGACTACTTCTCTGGGATTTGGAACAATGAAGGATTCAAAGAAATCTTATATTCCTTAAGTCAATCTGACTAGGTTAACAAATTGGCCATTTCAAATAAATATGTCTGAATCACACATAAACTATATGCTGCAAAACAGAAGCTATAATTCAATCTGAATTCCTGTTGAAGGTTTTGCTTTACGGCCCTATGATTCTCACACCTGTATGCAGGGTTTCCTTTCCAGCACTCCGGGACCAAAACAAAATTTTCCTGATCCACGGTAAATAAACACCTGTAGTAGTTACCACATACAGGCCCTCATTCTGACCTTGGCGGGCGGCGGAGGCCGCCCGCCAAAGTCCCGCCGTCAGGTTACCGTTCCGCGGTCGAAAGACCGCGGCGGTAATTCTGACTTTCCCGCTGGGCTGGCGGGCGGTCTCCTTCAGACCGCCAGCCAGCCCAGCGGGAAAGAGGCTTCCACGATGAAGCCGGCTCGGAATCGAGCCGGCGGAGTGGAAGCTGTGCGACGGGTGCAGTTGCACCCGTCGCGTATTTCACTGTCTGCGCAGCAGACAGTGAAATACATGTAGGGGCCCTCTTACGGGGGCCCCTGCAATGCCCATGCCAGTGGCATGGGCACTGCAGGGGCCCCCAGGGGCCCCGCGACCCCCCCTACCGCCATCCGGATCTCGGCGGTCCGACCGCCGGGATCTGGATGGCGGTAGGGGGGGTCGGAATCCCCGCGGCGGTGCAGCAAGCTGCGCCGCCGCGGAGGATTCAATGGGGCCGCGGTACACTGGCGGGACCCCGCCAGTGGTGCCGGTCCGACCGCGGCTTTACCGCCGCGGTCGGAATCCCCATTGGAGCACCGCCGGCTTGTCGGCGGTGCTCCCGCGGTCCTCCGCCCTGGCGGTCAAAGACCGCCAGGGTCAGAATGAGGGCCACAGTCTAGCCAATCTATGTCAATGATGGCTAGAACACTCTAGTCTCTCAGCATTAAAAAAACACTTCTCCTCCATTAGAGAAAACATACATTTTTATGATTTCTTCCGAGACCATGTCCTAAAAGTAATAAGGCCCTGATTTATACTTTTTTACTCTAAACTGCGGTAACGCAGTTTAGCATCAAAAAGTATACCGCCGGCTAGCGCCATTCCAAGATGCCGGCTGGCCATCTCATTTATGGAATGATGCAATCCGGCGCAAAGAGTGGGCTAACGTAATGGAGAATTACGTTAACCGGGGGGGGGGGCTGTATTGGAGAAGGGGGTTTTGCACCAAAAAATTACTCTAACCAGCCAACCGTCATTTCTTGACACTGAACCTACCATACCACATGACTCCTGTCTTAGAAAAGACAGGAGTCATGCCCAGCCCTCCAATGGCCAGCACAGGTGACAAGGGTCCCCTGGGCATGGTCACTGCACCCAGTGTTGTGTATGGGGCCCCATTTCAGGTGTCCTTCGGGTCTGGAGTGGGACCTGTGGACTTATTCCATAGTGTTCCACCATGGGAGTAGGTCCCTGATCCCCTAACACCTGTCCCGACACAGGCGTAAAATAATGGAACTAAGCAAACTTAGCACCATTATTTTGGCCCGCTTCCCTTCCGTGCACCATTTTTGCAGTGGAGGATAAATAAGGCACATGGATCTGAGAGTCATTTTTTGCATGGGAATGCCTACCTTGCATCTCATTAACGCAAGGTAGTTTTCCACAGGCAAAAAATGACTTTAACTCCAATATTTTTACGCTAGACGGGTCTAGAAGCAAAATATAAATATGAAGTTAAGTCTGCGCTGAAATAGCACAAAAAAAATTATGCTATTTCAGCACAGAGTAGACATATACCCCTAAATGTTTATTTTCCACAGGAATATATGCTATTTATAATGAATTAAATACATATTCAGAAAAGGAAGTTTTAGTATAGATTAGGCAACGAGGTCAAGAGAGCATACAAACAGTTTTTATGGTTATTGACAATGGAATGTGCAGGCTTTCTAAAAGACTGTACTCACTAATTCACATTTTGTCTTCTGCCCAGACCTCCTTTGTCTTCAGCCCTATACCTTCTGACAGGAGACTTGAATTTAATACAACATGATCAGGCTCATTTAAGAACAATCATATAACTAAATTGGGTATTACAAACACTTACATCAGGTTTTGTGCCTTTGAAACTTTTCAATTATGCAGTTCAGTTAGAAACATATAACCTAATGCTTACGCAGAAAACAATGGATAACAAGTAATCTGCACACACTCTAATATGTATAGAACATGTTGAAGCCGCACCATTTACAGTCAGTGACACAACACCTATCATCTTGTTAATACATGTCATTATTTTCTTACCCATAACAACCTTTTATTTTCTTGATTGTCAAAACTATAAATCAATTGGCTGATATGAGACCCTGCACAATTCACAATTGTTCCATTCATAGAATTTTCCTTTTTCACACAGCTGTTTAAGCAAATATGAAGACAGCCCAGTGTATATCAGAATGTAAATTTTCAAACTCCCCTTGGACACTGCCTTTCATGTGACACTATATAATTGCACGGAATCAGTTGGTGCCAGGGTTAAGTTGTGTTTTATCTGTTTCCTCCCTTGCCTCTATTCCCACACATCATGAACTTCTGAATAATGTCTATTATTTATTTTTAACAAATGTTATTGCTGTGGGTTGAGACCTACCCAGACACACCTGCTAACAGTTTAGAAACATTACAGTGTTGTGGAAGGACCTTGTATCCTCTGCCAAAATGTTTTTATTAGGATCATTACTCATTCTAGCATAAGTATGACATCTATGTGTTTTGGTGATTTGAATAAACTATTGTCTGTTGTCTTACAAAGTGAAGCCACTTTGACTTCAGTGGTTGAAGTTCATAATCTGGAGACAGTCAGAAATGCTTTAGAAATTCAGAGACTGTTACACATACAATACTCATTGCATGTTTCAGATGCTCTGCACACAATAGTTAATTTGTCTGTAACAACTGGTCATGTGCATCTTTTTAAGAACATTGGATCAGGTCTACTGACTGGACTAGTGAATGGATTTAAAGCAGTATTTGTACTAATTTGATCATTGTTTTGAATCTCTGGTCTCCAGGATTTTGAGGATGTCTGACCATACAATTGCTAATTGTCTGTGGTGTCATCATCTTTCTCCTGTTCCAACAAAGAAATCAACAACATGGAATACACATATCCAGCTGAGAAAAGCTGCAGCAAACCTTTAGTATGCTACTTGGGACATGCTTGTCTATCTAAACTCAGTGATAGCCAAGCTCACATTTTGCCAAATGACTCTTATCCAAGTAAACCCTGTGATCTGGTGTACAGATTAACTGCCTGACATCATCTTGGTCTTAGATCTGGAACAGCCCCTGGTGGTTTATCTTGATATGGAAATGATTCTTCAACCTCTACATGAGCACCAGAAATATTGGCAAGCAATGCATCTGTCCCTTCTGCAGGATGCTGCCTATGAAAGAAAAATATCACAGTGGCACCTTGACTTATCTCTGGATGAATGGCTTGACTCACTGTTAACCTTTGAGTCCCCTGAAGATGAGCCACAACTATCATCAAGTATCCAAGATGAACAACTAATTGCGGGTCCATTAAACACACAAATAATCAACTATGAACACAGCCTGTTTGGTTTTTGTAAAGATCACATGTATTATCTGTCTGCACCCAATGATGATGACATGTCCTCTGACAAGAAAGTAACTCAACAAGTAAACCAACAAAAATCATTCAACTAATATACCACAAAAGCCTAAATGAACTATATATTTTTTATAACACTCTTTATGTTTTTGTCTTTTATTTTTATCTCACAGTTTTAATTAGGTCTGTTCTTATCATCACTGTTGTGTTATAATTGCCAACATGTATATTACATTCTAGATAGTCTACAATGTGAATATTACTTTATTGGAACAACATGAGGCTATAAAACATGCTTATTCAATGTTATGCATATCTGTCATTTATGTTTCTAAGGTATTAATTGCCTTTGTTTTATGCTTCTTTTTATATTTGAAATCGAATGCTTTCAATGTTTATAAACATACTTTGTCTACACATTAGAAAAATCCCTATTTGTTAGACATGCTTCCTATGACATCATTCAGATGTACAGCAAGGATGATGTAAAGGCCCTACAGACTGACTTCATCCTAGGTAGGCCTTAACTTCATCTTGAATAATGAAGCTCGCCATCTTCCCTTTCTCAAACAATGGCACTCGCCATCTTTCCCAATTAATGCATAATCATTGTCATGTCTGCAGATACAACCATAAATGCAACATTTGTTTGGGTTACTTGTCTATTTTTTATCATGCCAAGGTTGTTTAGGAATACATACCAACATAAGAGCATTGGTGGTGTCCAGAAGGGCTTATTCTCTAATCTCTGAACATTTTTGACTTAGAAACATTTGGACTTCAAGACTTTCAAAGAACCGGTACCAGACACCCAAGTCAATCTGCACAAGGTTTGATGCCTCTGCGCAAGAAAATCAAGTTGGCCCAGCTACGAGCCTTTTATCACTTGAACACCCTGTTTAGCAGACCCTCACAGCAATCCCATCTGCCTTTGGTGTCACCATCCCTGTTACAGGCTGCAGCTTTACCCAACTGGAGGATTCTGAGCTTCAAAAAGAGGCTAAGTCTGTATTTTAATTCAGTAACAAGAGGGCATGACCTTGTCTAAACATTAGAAAAATCCCTATTTGTTAGACATGCCTCCTATGACATCATTCAGATGTACAACAGGGAGGACGTAAAGTCCCTATGGTCTGACTTCATCCTATGTAGGCCTTAACTTAATCTTGACTGATGAAGTTCGCCATCTTCCCTTTCTCAGACAATGGCAGTCGCCATCGTTCCCAATTAATGCATACTCATTGTCATGTCTGCAGAAACAACCATAAATGCAACATTTGTTTGGGTTACTTGTCTATTTTCCATCATGCCAAGGTTGTTTAGGAATACATACCGACATATAACCAAAATAGTGTAGTCTAAATTAACTTAATTTTACCTTATATGTTCATAAGCAAATGTCTAGGAAACACACCTTGATTCACATAATCTATGTAAGACTTTCTAAAAATTATATTAGGAAATTCCAGTCTCAGATAATATTTAGTATAGAAGGGTGACCCCTTGGCCACTTGTCAGGAGAGGTTGTTTGACCAGATTATTGCCCAAGATCACCTAAGATCATGCTAAAGGCAGTCTCACCTACTGCCAGGACACTTTGTATTTCTTGGCTGCTACATCTTGTCTTAAGTCTGAAGCTGGCGGCATCCTGGATGAAAACTGACTGCTAACACAATGTGTTTGCCCTTTGTGTGGAACACTGTCTCTGTGCCTCTGCTGATAAATACAGCCTTTGTTGTAGAAACGTAGTGGGTGGGGAACTGGTCCCTGATCTAGTTTGTTGTAGCTCAGCAAAAGGGGCTGCTCATTTCCCTAAACACACCCTTGACTGGAAAACAAGTTCCATCCAAAAGTTGATGCCCAGTGCCATTTTGTACTTCTCTTACAATTGTGCCCTGGGGACACTTTGCAGTAAAGCAAACAGTTTGTGCTGTAAAAGTTGGTAGGGTTGTCACCAAGAACATTTTTCCCACTGGTTAGTCACTATCCATGTGTCACCCCCCCTGCTGCCTGGTGAAGCATACAAAGCTGGCACCTCATCACAGCTCCACTGAACACTTTTTGGACTGGTGGAAGAACAGAAAAGGGATTGCATTTGCTATTTGAGACCCATGAGGAGATCTGAAGTGTTGGATCTGCTCCTACTTGTACCCAGGACAAATAAAGCAAACACCAAAGTTCAGTTGACTTACCTCCTATGGGACAACAGTGACACAGCAAGTTGCAAGAGGCCTTTTTCCTGAATGTTAGAAATGGGGTCTTTGGTTGACAGTCAGGATACCCCCTGTTCAAGCAAGGACCCTCACTCTAGTCAGGGTAAAAGAGAATCATCCTCAGCTAACCCCTGCTTACCCCCTTGGTAGCTTGGCAGAGCAGTAGGCTTAACTTCAGAGTGCTAGGTGTAAAGTATTTGTACCAACACACACAGTAACTTAATGAAAACACTACAAAATTACACAACACCAGTTTAGAAAAATAGGAAATATTTATCTAAACAAAACAGGCCCAAAACGACAAAAATCCAAGTCAAGTCAAGTTATCAATTAAAAATCAAAAAGAGTCTTTAAGTAGTTTTAAAAACACACTAGTGCTGCTAGAGTGAAAAAGTACCTGGTGTGCGTCAAAAATAACCCCGCACGGGCGGCTGTGCGTCCAAATATAACTCCGCAGTGCGGTACTTGAGTCAAAAATCCAGCCGCACGATGATTTGAAAATCCCGCAGCGCAGGTTGTGATCTCCCAGCCTCCATCAGCGATGCTGCGCGTCGTTTCTCCTGCTCCGTGCGTCGATTTTTCGGTCGCGTTTCCTGCGAGCGTCGTTTCTCAGCTGTGGAGCCGGCGGCGCATCGTTTTTTCAGCCGCAGATCGGATTTACATCAATCTTTTCCCCGCACGGCGCTCTGTGCGTGGATTTTCTTGTCTTTAGGCTGCCAGCTTCTCCTTTCATGGTCCCAGGAACTGGATGGGCACCACAGGGCAGAGTAGGAGTCTCTCCAGAGACTCCAGGTGCTGGCAGAGAGAAGTCTTTGCTGTCCCTGAGACTTCAAACAACAGGAGGCAAGCTCTAGCTCAAGCCCTTGGAGATTTCTTCACAAGATGGAAGGCACACAAAGTCCAGTCTTTGCCCTCTTACTATGGCAGAAGCAGCACTGCAGGAAAGCTCCACAAAGCACAGTCACAGGCAGGGCAGCACTTCTTCCTCAGCTATCAACTCTTCTCCAGGCAGAGGTTCCTCTTGGTTCCAGAAGTGTTTCTCCAGTCTGTAGATTTGGGTGCCCTTCTTATACCTATTTTAGTCTTTGAAGTCACCTTTCTTCAAAGGGGACTCACACCTACTTGTGAAATCCTGCCTTGCCCAGGCAAGGCCTCAGACACACACCAGGGTTTTGGAGCCGGCATTGTTAGAGGCAGGCACAGTCCTTTCAGATGAGAGTGACCACTCCACCCCTCCCTCCTAGCAGAGATGGCTAATCAGGAAATGCAGGTTACACCCCAGCTCCCTTTGTGTTACTGTCTGGTGTGAGGTGAAAAACAACCCAACTATCAAACTGACCCAGACAGGGAATCCACAAACAAGGCAGAGTCACAGAATGGTTTAAGCAAGAAAATGCTCACTTTCTAAAAGTGGCATTTTCAAACGCACAATCTTAAAATCAACTTTACTAAAAGATGTATTTTTTAATTGTGAGTTCAGGGACCCCAAACTCCACATGTCCATCTACTCTCTAGGGGAATCTACACTTTAATCATATTTAAAGGTAGCCCCCATATTATCCTATGAGAGAGACAGGCCTTGCAACAGTGAAAAACGAAATTGGCAGTATTTCACTGTCAGGACATATAAACCACATCACTATATGTCCTACCTTATCCATACACTGCACCCTGCCCTTGGGGCTACCTAGGGCCTACCTTAGGGGTGCCTTACATGTAAGAAAAGGGAAGGTTTAGGCCTGGCAAGTGGGTAGACTTGCCAAGTCGAATTTACAGTGTAAAAATACACACAGGGATACTGCAGTGGCAGGTCTGAGACATGATTACAGGGTTACTTGTGTGGGTGGCACAACCAGCGCTGCAGGCCCACTAGTAACATTTGATTTACAGGCCCTGGGCACCTCTAGTGCACTTTACTAGGGACTTCACAGCAAAACAAATATGCCAGTCATGGAGAACCAATTACGTACAATTTCACACAGAGAGCATATGCACTTTAGCACTGGTTAGCAGTGGGAAAGTGCTCAGAGTTCAAAAGCCAACAGCGACAGGTCAGAAAAAAATAGGAGGCAGGAGGCAAAAAGACTGGGGATGACCCTGCATAAGCAAAAGTCCAACACTGAAGTAACCAGTTGCAACTTGAAGAAGTAAGGGACTATGATGATAGTCTCTTCTGCAATGAGTCCTGGCTCTTCCATGCTACCCTTAAGATCTTAAGAGCATTAGTGGTGTCCGTAAGGGCTTATTGTGAAATCTCTGACCATTTTTGACTTAGAAAAATTTGGACTTCAAGACCTTCAAAGAACCAGGACCAGCCACCCAAGCCAATCTGCACAAAGTTTGATGCCTCTGTGCAAGAAAATCAAGTTGGCCGTGCTATGAGCCTTTTGTCACTTGAAAACCCTGTTAAGCAGACCCACACAGCAATCCCATCTCACTTTGGTGTTACCTTCCTAGTTACAGCATGCAGCTTTGCCCAACTGGAGGATTCTGAGTTACAAAAAGAGGCTAAGTCTGAATACAGAAAGCATGGCTAAGTGAATCTGCTAAAAGTGTCTGACTGAAAAGAGGACTTTCCTGGTTGCACAATTTTAACTTTTCCTATTCCTAGCTCCTTCTGCCAAAACCAACGGCTTCAGTGGGACTGTGTCCCATGGTTATCTGTCTTTGAGAGGACTTCCATGGATACCATCTACAACCTGGTCCTTCTGAAGTATTGTGACTTCCTTTTCAGCGACCCAGTCCTAAAGTAAAATCTTTAACAGTAATGAATGACCTTCTTTGGAGTTATCAACCCACTATCCATCCCAGTCAGCCTGAAATCACACCTGGGTCTTGGTCACCCACAAACAATGATTACTGATTGGCACTTCACATTTTTTTGGCTCTTGTTCTCTTAGATCTTTTAATTAAAAAAAAAAAATATTCTAGATTCCATTCCTGGATTTTGGTGGGAAAGTAACTGTGTTGTGTTTTTGACTTTTTACCTGTTTTGGTACTTCTAAATGCTTTACACATTTTCTTTAAGTTAAGCTTGTCTGTTCTGTGCCACAGCTGTCAGGTTTTGAGCTCAGGTTTAAATTATTAAAACCTTTGTCTGGACTTAGAAGGTTAGTGACTATGGCCCTAATTCTAACCTTGGCGGACGGCGGAGGCCGTCCGGCAAGGTACCGCCGTCAGAACACCGCACTGCGGTCGAAAGACCGCTGCGGTGATTCTGACATTTGCCCTGGGCTGGCGGGCGGCCGCCAAAAGGCCGCCCGCCAGCCCAGGGCAAATCAACCTTCCCACTAGGATGCCGGCTCAGAATTGAGCCGGCGGAGTGGGAAGGTGCGACGGGTGCAGTTGCACCCGTCGCGTATTTCAGTGTCTGCTAGGCAGACACTGAAATACTTTGTGGGGCCCTCTTACGGGGGCCCCTGCCGTGCCCATGCCATTGGCATGGGCACGGCAGGGGCCCCCAGGGGCTCCGCGGCACCCCCTACCGCCATCCTGTTCCTGGCGGGCGAACCGCCAGGAACAGGATGGCGGTAGGGGGTGTCAGAATCCCCCATGGCGGTGCAGCAAGCTGCGCCGCCATGGGGGATTCTAAGGGCAGCGGTAAACCGGCGGGAGACCGCCGGTTTACCCTTTCTGGCTGCGGCTGAACCGCCACGGTCAGAATGCCCTGCGGGGCACCGCCGGCCTGTCGGCGGTGCTCCCGCCGACCCTGGCCCCGGCGGTCTTGTACCGCCGGGGTCAGAATCACCCCCTATATTACTTGTGGTCACTTTTTTACTAGAATGCATGGAGGAATGTCTTCAGATGTAGAAAGCTTGGTTATGACATTGCTCGTAGGGAGTACAACATTTACAAGATATTGTTTTAGCAAGGTAACCAATATATACAACTATTTGTCAAGCTGTAAATTGGATGGGAAAGCGAGAGGATCCATAGCAAGAATTTGAATCGGTCAGGAATTCTGTTCACCTGTCACGAAATTTAGAGAATGAAATCAAGCAATATAAAATGCATGAGATAAAGAGTAAAATAGGTGTAGCTGTAGAACATTCACCAGTTCAATAATCTAAGAAATGTTGGATAAGGAGGCCTCATTCGGTCCATGGAAGTTAGACACAAATGCAGAAAGGCCCATCCAAGGCATTGTCAGCTGGAATGAAAGGCACTAGAATGGAATGGAAAGTCTGTGACCAAGCATCTCCAAACACAGTGTGTCTTATGCGTCTCTGCCTCCATCCCCAAGAGTCTCTGGGGCTTAGAGACTGTACCTCTAACAATTGGGAACTGACAAGCCTGCTGGTACAGATGGCTCTGCCAAAGAGTAGTCCCTCTAAATGGAATAACCTGCCACCAAAATGTTTGCATCCATAAGGCATGGTGGCCAGAAGACTACGGTTGACTGACCTTGGATTCCCAGAGAGTTGGTAAGATTGAAAAATGCTTGAGAATCAAATTGGGTTATTGTCATAAATGTTTTGTGGGCCAAACACATCACTGCGATCTGGATCCTCCCTTTGGTAGGTAATGACTGAAAGTGTGAAATGCAATCACAGAGGCTTATTTACAAACCCCTTGCCCAGCCGTGCATCATTTTGTTTTACCACTGTGGTGGTGCAAGCAGTCCCCTACTATGCGCCACATTTACAAACTGGCGCAATGGGACCATTGTGGCAGTCTTTAAAGCCTTGCATTACATTATATCTGTGCTAGGTATAATGTATGCAAGGTAGGCTTTCTACGCAAAAAGCCATGCAGAACTGGTGCAGTGAAATTTACTACATTTCACCACGTCATTCTGCGATTTCGCTGTGTCAAAAATGTAATGCCTGCTTGGAGCAGGCGTTAAACTGATGCGGGGCTTTTTAACATATTAGCCTTTCTGGCATTGCTGGAGTTGCGCCTTTTTTTGTGCTAGTTCACCAATGCATGAGTCGAGTGCCACAGAATTTCTGACGCATGTGTGGAAACATGGAGCTCTGTATTGTAAATACAATGCATCCATGGCATTGTTAGGGGGTCGCAGTGCAGAGCAAGAAATCTGATGCAACAGATTCTTGTAAATGAAGCCCATAGTATTTTAGAGGCGGACTAAGCAGGACTACATGGTATCAGACTCTTAACATTTTGTTTTTTTAGTAGTTCTGAATAGGTGGTACTCTAGTAATGGACACACTGGTGGAACCAGTATAATTTGTGAAACAAGGCCAGAAAAAGGAGGATTCAATGTAGAACTCAAAGGCAGTGAACTGTTACTTATGACAATTACTTGGGCTGTGAAGGAAAAGTACTTGCAGAACAAGACAAATAAGTTTGTTTTTGACACTGGCAGAGAAGGGGTCCTTGCTTGTTGCAGCTCTTAAAATGTTAAAGGAGAATCCTATATTAGACCCAGGAGGTGAGTCTCTGTTTCTGATTGTTGAGGCAAAGCCAATTGAGTCCATGCATTGTTGGGTGCCCCTAAAACCACTCACCAGTCCTTCAGATCTCTCCTCAAGTTTAAGGTGAGTCAGTGTCTCCTCTACCTACATGCATTAGCCAGTGATTTTGATGTTTTAAATGTTGATGTATGGGTTTATGTAAATGTTGAAGTAAACCAGTAAAGCACAGCTTGAATTGCTGAGAAGGATTCTGCATGAATGATTGTAAACTAAGACTGGGTGATAACATTAATTCATTATTATTTAATTGTGTAGCTAACTAATCCGTTAAGCAGACTGTAGCCCTGGTCATGTGTGGTATGGGTATGCAGTTTCTATCTGAGATTGAAGAACAATGTTTCTGTCACATGGCAAAAAGTCCAGTAAGTTCATTTTAAGTCACTTAACAAGATGTTACTCTCCAAATGATATGGAATGTATTTATCCACCACTGTTTTCAGTGACTTTTAAGTGGGGGTAATGCCAAAGTTGTGGTGGTAGTTAGAAAGGATGTCTGGATATGAGTTTGTTTTTTTAGGTGTGGTGAAATGTTGGTATATTTGAATTTGGGGAGGACATTGACTGAAAATAAGAAGCTGATGAAGTTGATAATAAAGTAATTAAGGTGTGAAGATTGTGCTTCAAATTACCATAGCAAGCCCTTTTAAAAATACAATAGGATTAAGACTACATTTGCTTTATAAACAAAAAAGACAATTTGGAATATCTGATGGAGGGAGACCTGTCTTTCAAGATCTGTGTTGGTGACTGTACCAGAGGTTGTGTTGGAACAGGCAATGCTTTCTCTTAGCATATTGATTACAGTGAAGAAATAGTATATCAATTTGTTAAAGAGGTCTGCAGAAGGAATGGGTGTAGCTTGCACAGGTTTAGGAGGCACATGATCATTCCTGATTCAGGATAGTTCTTTTAGAGGATTTAACATGTGTTCAAAGACAAATTATTTAAATTGTTGTGTAAGATGCCTTGCAGACTCTGTAATGTATGTGATACAGGTGCAGTCAGCAGAAGAATTAATTTGTAGCCATTTTCTCTCAAGAGCCCAGGGCCCATATTTATACTTTTTTAGCGCCGCATTTGCGCCGCTTTTTGATGCAAAAACGGCGCAAACTTGCAAAATACAATTGGATTTTGCAAGTTTGCGCAGTTTTTGCATCAAAAAGCGGCGCTAAAAAAGTATAAATATGGGCCCAGGTCTTTTTACTACAGAGTAGAATTTAGTGGTGCACCAGTTGTGTCTTTTCTTATTGTTCTTGATAGGTCTTTGCATCTTGAGTGTACCGATTTGAGCTAGTGTGATGGTTGTATTATTTTCCCTGTGCTACTCCATGATTTCTATGGGGTTTTTCATAGGAGAGTTATTTTTATGGTTTTATGAGTTTGAATGTGAGATTCAAATATGAGAAATTTCTAGTTCCAGAATGGATAGGACAAAGTAATTTTATGTGTATCCTCTAGTTTGAAACTGGACTCATTTTCATGAGTGCATGGTCTGGGTGATAAAGGTGAGGGTGCTCTGACGTTTGGAGTTCTGGAATAAATAAATGGCTGGGGCTATGGATATTCAAACCATTAAGGGCCAGATGTAGCAACCCTTTTGCGAGTCGCAAACGGCGAAAATCGCCGTTTGCGACTCGCTAACGTGGGTTTGCAATGTACAAATGCATATTGCGAGTCGTTACCGACTCGCAATATGCATGTGCGACTCGCAAATAGGAAGGGGTGTTCCCTTCCTATTTGCGACTCGCAATGGTATGCAATACCATTTGCGACCGCATATGCGGTCGCAAATGGCATTGCAGTTACCATCCACTTCAAGTGGATGGTAACACAATCGCAAATTGGAAGGGGTCCCCAGGGGACCCCTTCCAGTTTGTGATTGCACCCAAAAATATTTTTTCAGGGCAGGGAGTGGTCCAAGGGACCACTCCCTGCCCTGAAAAAACCGAAACAAAAGGTTTCGGATTTTTTTGAAATGCAGCTCGTTTTCCCTTAGGGAAAACGGGCTACATTTAAAAAAAAAAAAAATGCTTTATTTAAAAGCAGGTCGCTAACATGGAGGCCTGCTGACTACAGCAGGCCTCCATGTTAGCGAGTGCCTATACTCGCTATGGGGCCGCAATTTGCGACCCACCTCATTAATATTAATGAGGTGGGTCTTTGCGACCCCATAGCGAGTCGCAGACGGTGTCTGAGACACCGTTCTGCATCCGAATTTGCGATTCGGAAATTGCGAGTCGCACCGACTCTCAATTTCCGAATCGCAAATTCGGACTTTGCTACATCTGGCCCTAGGTTCCTTATTCTTTTCATAAATGTAAAATGTTGTGGTTTATCAATGAATCATTGGTATTAATTTTAGTCTCTAGAAACCGTCTTTTTACTCTCATTGACAACACAAAGCTTAGCATTTGTTTCAGGTGATAATCTCTCACATCACAATGAGACAAAATACATATCCAAATATGCTCAATGACAATTTTGCACCTTATGTAACTTAAGGTATGTGATTTCTACCCAAGACTTTCAGGGCCTCATTTACGAGGCCCTAGCAGTACACTGCACCTTCATGATTTAATGCTCTGGTGGTGCAGTGTGCTAGCCCATATTTACAAGGCTGTGCAAAGCCATCTTGCATCGCTATTCATGGCCTTGTAAATATGGACCTCTTTCATGAATAACACAGCGTGAAAGAGGCATTCCATCGGTGTTGCTTGGGTTGTTCCCCCATAACACCCATGGAACCGGAAGGAATCTGATGCATTCCCAGATTTGCAAGTCTGAGAATGAATGAGATTCCCACTCCACCGCAGGGGTGGAATAAAACCGATGCAACGTGGAGAAATATCTATATTTCTCCCCATTTTACCTCTTTTTCTGTGTGCTGCATTCTGCATTTAGAAAGAGAAAAACAGCTCTTGTCATTGTTTTTTTTGCAGGAAGGTGTGCCTTCCTGCATTAAAACAAGCATCCCCACAATGCAGGCATCCTTGCATCATGGTGCAAGGGTGCCTGCATTGGCACTAGGCAGAAATGTGTGTACCAGCACGGGGTAGAGGACTAAAATGCAAAACTCCGTACTGGACAAACTCAGGACTGACTATTTTATTATCTGAGGGGGAGATTTTAACTGTAAGTTGTGCAGCATCAGAGATTCTAATGTTTGTGGTGTTCCTGACTGGGAAACTGATAATCCATTTTGAATATACCCCCTATGGCAATCTTTTTAATTCAATAATGTGCATTGTTTCTTTCTCTAACAATGGATCTAATTGAAGAAGCTGTCAGAGTCACCAGATCCTCAGGGTCTGTGCACGTTCCCAACACTTCCACCACAAGACAGCTCCAATACTCTGATTAGATTTATCACAGAGTCTAAGAGAGTCCAAGTGGGGAAAAAGGGATTAGGACGGGAACAGCTGGGAAGGAGACCTGTAGGAAGCAAAAGGTTAAAACACAACATCAAAATTACATCTCATGAAATCAGTACCATGCTACAACTCTAAGCTTCGTCTTTTCCGAAAAAACATGAACAGCCCTAGAATAGTCCTAAAACTGACTAGGCTTTAGATGAGCGAATGCCTGAGGAGGATACAGGAAAAGTTAAATAGGACTTTCAGATTCGAGTACTTTCTTTAGCATGAGAATCAGGAAACACTCTGAGCAATTTCTAAACAACCATATGAATCTCCTTTTAAGAATATATATCAGGAACACACAGCATTACATCTAGAACTCTGGTATTGTTGTGTTCATCTCAGAAAAAACATTGGGAAGTGAATTGCGCACATTGCAGATTTTTATTAAACACCATAACGGATTGTGCACCATGAAATCACACAACGTAGATTCAAGGAATAAATCACGCAACGTGTCAACTTGAAATGCTACCAAGAAAATGTCTTAGAATAGTAGTGCACAGTAATTTACATTATTTAGACACGAGGAAAGAATTGCGCGTCTTGCCGATTCAAATGCCACCATACAAATGCCAAGAAATGGTAGCGCACAATGAACAACATGAAAAGCACTCAGGGAAAGAATCGCGCGTCTTGTCGATTCAAATGCCACCATGCAAATGCCAAGAAATGGTAGCGCAAAATGAATAACATGAAAAAACACTCAAGGAAATAATCGCGCGTGTTGCCGATTCGAATGCCACCATGTAAATGCCAGAAAATGATAGCGCACAATGAACAGCATGAATTACACACGAGAAGTGAATCGCGCGTTTCGCCGATTCGAATGCCACTATGTAAATGTCAAGAAAAGGTAGCGCGAGCGCAATGTACAACAAAGTAAAATGCTCATGAAATGAGGTGCACGTCTTGCCAACTCGTAAAACATCATGTAAATGTCAAGAAATATCAGCGCGCAATGAACAACAATGTAATAACGAAGTCAAATCTTTATGGATTAAATTGCGCGTCCTCCCTATTTGCAATCCACCATACAAATGTCAAAAAATGGCAGCACACAAGTAATCTGTTATTCATTTAAGAATTAAAATCAAAAATATGAAAATTCTCAATTACGGTGTTGGGAAAAGGCCAAACACCGTCTTACCGCCTGGAAACAGTGATCACCAATGAGAGATGAGTGCAGAAGACTGGAAAATCCTAAGAGGCCGCCGGGACAGGAGCTCAGGAAGAAGCTGCTGCTTTGCACCAGGACCTCTGAATAGTGAGCAGTGGAAGTTGGGCTGACTCTCTTTTATAGAGTCTTGGCCCAGCCTAGAACCACGCCCAGGCATGTTGCAGGGAAAGTCTCTAGAAGGCCCTGGAAAGGGACCACACCCTAACACACTCTGAATGTCTGCAGCAATACATTGCAAATGTACAGTATTTATAAGCACCTTAAAAATGAATCTTTTGGATGGAATTCTGCAATGCAAAAGGTTAAACAATAACATATCATCACAATGCATAAATTACATTATCTTGCGAGTGTTGGGTTTTTGCATTCTAGATGCCCGTAGAGCACTCACTGTCCTGCTGTTGACAGAAGCTACTGGAGATCACGTATCCTACCCGGGGAGAGGAAAAGGGAGTTTGATGGATTTTATAGCACTCTCCTAGTTTTATAAGCTGCAGCCCATAAGTTTTGGAATACTGTATACCGGGCTGAGTGGCCACTATCCACGGTTTCTGCTTATTGATACTGGTAAGGTCTTCTCATCTCCTCTCTGTGTGGCTACTGCCCCTGTAATAAATGCCTAAAATAGGGGATTACTCATAAGTGGGCAACAGTTGACTCTACCCTTGCTCATAAGGCAATGCTGAAGGAAGTGGGGGATCAATTTTTAGACTATTTAAATGACACTGTTCACCCAGTGAGGTTTTAAGTCCTTTCCATACAGTCTTTAAATCACTTGCTGGTTTTTTGACCTTGAGGGAGAAAGTAGCTGAACTCAAAGGCCAACTGTGGTTTGTTAACAACTTCTCTAGTGCTCATAAAAAACCTTGTGGGTGTACTGAAGCAGGTTCCGTGGGATGGAGAGTTGGTGGTGCGCCTTAGACGTGAATACAAACAGGCTATATTACAGTGGAAAAAAGGATATTGTGAGAGATGCTTGAGACTAACTTCATAGAGCAAGTATGAGTAGAGATGCCCTCTAGTTTTGGAAAACAGTTAATGATCCATTTTCAATGATGATTATAACACCTCCACGGATGTTAACATTCTTCCTCAGGATTGGGTTGAGTATTTCTCAGCAGTATACTGTAGTAGCGAGGAGCTGGAGGATTGGTTTGAGTATTTCTCAGCCGTATATTGTATTCACGAGAAATTGGATAGTCCTTTAAGGACAACCCTGAAAAACTGCTCTCAGATCTGCCAACTTCTGAAGATGTGACTTTTGCTCTAAGTTGGTCAAAGAGAGACAAGGCCCCCAGCCCCTATAGGTCCCTGCTGACATTTATTTAGACAATAATGAACTCTGGGCCCCATTGGTAGCAAATGGTCTGAAATGTGTGGCTAAAGTAGGTCACCCTAAAATGTAGTGCATTGCAAGTATAATACCTATCTTCAGAAAGGGTAATAGATCGGATCCTTGCTACTACTGTCTAATCTCATTGATCAATGCCACAGATAAACTCATGGGAAGAATCCTTCTTGAGAGACTAGAGATGCGGGTAGCAGATAAGGGCTGTTTTTCAGACATTCAATATGGGTTCAGGCAAGGTCTCAGTACCGTGGAGCAATGTCTCAATCTTCACCTCCTGATTTCAAAGTATGCTGCGAGTAGTAGAGGAAGTAGAGGGAGTATCCATATGGGTTTTATGGATCTCTCAGCAGCTTTTGATTGGGAGGAGAGA
Organism: Pleurodeles waltl; assembly: GCF_031143425.1. Classification (NCBI taxonomy): domain Eukaryota; kingdom Metazoa; phylum Chordata; class Amphibia; order Caudata; family Salamandridae; genus Pleurodeles; species Pleurodeles waltl. Next base: position 1,678,633,406 of record NC_090444.1, on the reverse strand, counting down.
TGTAACCTGTCGTCCATCATGCTTGACATGGGATTTTACTTGGCCTTGGTCCATTTCTTATCTGAGATGCATGATAGGGTAATAGCAAGGGTAAGGTACAATAAAAAATAGCAAGCCTACTGACTCTTTTATTATTAAATGCCACATTAGGCAAGTCTGCATTTTAGCCCCATTTTGATTCTGTCTCTATATAAATGATCTAGAAAAGCACCTTCAAATAGTGAAGGCAGGTCCTCCAAAGGTTGCTCACAGGAAACGTCCTGCTTTGTTTTATGCTGATGTTTGTGTGTTAATTTCTAGAATGGGTGTAGGTTTACAAAAACTGTTAAATGGGTTCTTTTTGTTCATAAATGGTTTGTGCTTAAAAACTAGCATTAGCAAATCCCACATAGTGATTATTGGTTAATGTCAGTACTTTTACGTACTTTGGCATCTCTTTTGATTTCAGTAGTTCCTGAACCCATCCGATTAGGTATAGGAGGCTCAAATTTGAGGAAGTTACTGCAACCTTTTTTAGATTTGCTGGGAGATTGGGCGGAAAACCAGTGGGTGCAATGGTGAACATCTATCACACTAAGGTGGTCATTACAACCCTGGCGGTCGGTGTTAAAGCGGCGGTAAAACCGCCAACAGGCCGGCGGTAAACAAAATGGAATTACGACCGTGGCGGAAACCGCCAACATAGACAGCCACTTTATCACTCCAACCGCCACAGCGGTCCAAACAAACACCGCGGCGGTAACCGCCAACAGACAGGCAGAGGACAATGTACCACCCACAGAATTACAACCCACCAATCCGTCACCTCAAACAAAAACACGGCAGAAACAGGTCTTCGAAGGGAAAACGCTCACCTCTACACACCCCACGAGGAACCAGGACGTCATGGAGCCGGAGCTCCAAATTCTGCCAGCCTTTATCTTTCTGCTCCTCTACCAGGAGCACGAACGCCGGCGGCGAAGACAACGGTGAGTACTGCACCTACGACACAGGGGAAGGGTGAGGGAAAAAACAGTGACTCACACACGCAACATGCAAAACCCCCACACCCACCCTCACCCTCTTCAAAACACAGACAAGTACATGTTGATACATCACAGTTACGCCCCCCAGGCCAGCTGGAAGAATGCAAGGACAAAAGGAAATGAGTTGAATAATTGGATGTATTCAAAGACATGAATCTAAAATATATACAAATATATACATTTATACGATATACAATTATATACATTAAGAACACAAGTCCAAGGGATTCCACCATCATAGTCAGTGGATCACTGGGCCCAAAAGGCATGGGCGAGGCCCACACTCAATACCCGAACAAAATGGAGAGAGCACTGCAGGGGCATCAGATAGAAATAAAACAGGCACCTCAGGGGGAAGGGAAGGGGGGCACCTCAGCCGGTTCAGTGCACAACGCCAGATTCACAAGGGGGCTCCATGCCCATTGATGTATCCTGGGGAGTGCAAAGCCACAGTCTCTCAAGCCTCTACATATCATAGACACTCTCTGTCCCTGCATTTACTAAGGTACCAAAACCCACACCGTTACGCCAACAGAACTACGGCCACAGCATTATGACCCATGAAATCACCACAGCGGACATTTAACCGCGGTAAACCATTGACAGTACATTCCGCTGCGCTCAAGATAAACACATATACAAAACAACACCACATTGGACAATTCATACTACACACAACTGACACACATACACACACCACACCCACACCAATATAAAACACACACACACTACGCACAACCCTTTATGACTCAAAAAAATTGACAACAGAGAGAGAGAGAGACACCAAGAACACCATCACACATACACCATCCACTCATCTCACAGCACACACCCCAACACATCACCCCACACACCCTCACACACACCACACATACTACACCCATGGCACCACAAAGACACCCCAGGTTCTCAGAGGAGGAGCTAAGGGTCATGGTGGAGGAAATCATCCAGGTAGAGCCACAGCTATTCGGATCACACGTGCAGCAGACATCCTTCGCTAGGAAGATGAATCGTGGACAGGGTCAATGCCGTGGGACAGCACCCAAGAACAAGGGATGACATCAGGAACAGGTGGAACGACCTACGGGGGAAGGTGCGTTCTGTGGTAGCAAGACACCAGATAGTAGTACAGAGGACTGGTGGTGGACCCCCACCTCCTCCCACACAACTAACAACATGGGAGGAGCAAGTCTTGGCAATACTGCATCCGGAGGGCCTGGCAGGAGTAGCTGGGGGACTGGACTCTGGTAAGTCAAATCTCTATTACTATCACCCCCCCCTTCCTGCATGCCATCACAAGCCCCCACCGCTACCCTCACCCCCATCGCCCCACTACCTCACATACACCCCACCATCACACCCCACCCATCGCAATACCAAGCCATGCATGCACCACCAATGCATGGACATCAGTCACAGCCCTGCATGGACACCTATCACTAAAGCATGCACATTAGAGAGAATCACCTAGGCCACAAAATACCTACTCACACAAGGCAACACTGCGAGGGGAATCACAACCATACAGGGCAACACACCCATGAACAACATGTCACACACAGAAACAATAACACTGCATTTACATTCCCACAAGTCCCACACCCAATGTCACCGGAGAGGAGGTGCCAGCAACTTCCAGTCCCCCCACAGAAGAGGCCCACAGTGATGACACCAGCTCTGCACACCTGGATCAGGATGAACTACCTGGCCCATCAGGGACCTCCAAACAGTTGGTTACCCAGGCATAGTCCCATTCCACCACAGAGCCTCCCCCTCAACGAACACCACCACTGCACACACCCAGCGGGCCTATACCTCTGTCCCCAGGACACGTCAATCAGCAGTGGGTCCACCACTACAGGGACCTCCAGCAAGCCCACAATCACAGGATGATCTGGGTCAGTGGGCACACGGTTCAGGGGACAAAGGCACAGGACAACAGGGAAGCTGGGAGGACTGCTGTGCGATAGGGGGAGGACAGGCCCAGGGAACCGACTCTCCAGGAAGCACTCACCAAGAACCTGGGAGCATACCACTATTCCTAGGAGACGATGGGCCAGATACTGGCCAAGCTGCAGGAGACCCAGTGGTTGCAGGAGGGACAGTACCTTGGGATCAGGGAGGACCTGAGGGACATCCACACCACCGTGGTCACCGTTGCAGGGGTGCTGGCAGACATGGCCAACACCATGAGGGAGGCAGTGGCACAGCAACGGGCCCCTGACACTAGCCACACTGATGAACAGCCCTGCACCTCCACTGACGCTGGTGGACAGGAGGCCCCACCACAGGAACAACAGGCCACCAGCATCCTACCCCCTGAAGAAGGAGAACCACCAGGCAAACAGTACCTGCAATCAAGGCAGAAGCCAGAGACTCTTGCCAAGACCCCCGCCAGGAAATAAGACTCTTCTGATTGTCACCCTTGTGTCCCACTCTGTCACCCTTTCCACCTTGAACTGCCATTGCTCCACTTCCTATGTTCCCTTGGACAACGCACCTGTGATACAAATAGATTGGACTCTAATCTGGACTCTCCTCCACCACCCCCAGCCTATACCAGTACCCCATCCACTTATTAGCACATGAATAAACATCCTTGTAAAAAATAGTATTGAGTCTGTCAACTGATTGAACTATGTATTTTTTTACAATCTGTAGACATTACAATTCAATTGTACAGTCATGTATACTTAGGTATGACCTGTAGCTTGCTGCAGTCAATACACCAGGAGCCAGAGTTGGGCACAGATATCTGTGAATGGACATGTCAGAGGGTACAGTAAGTGGCTATAGTTGTTGGAACATCTCCCTGCCAGTGAAAGCTTACAACACAAAACTGCAATGGTAGGTTAAGTTACAGTGTCTTACCTGTGTGCCACTGGAAGTACTGTCAAATGATTGCTGTTCTGTTGGCCACATCCTCATCCTCTGCCTCATCTTCATCACTGTCCACAAGCTCAACTGTCACACGCCCATCTTTAGCCTCAACCTCCTGCAGAAAAGGCACCTGGCGTCTCAGCGCAAGGTTATAACATACAGCATGCCACAATGATCTGGTACACTTCTTGGGTGAGTAGCACAGGGAACCACCTGTTAGATGGAGGCACTTAAACCTGGCCTTCAGGAGGCCAAAGGTTCGCTCTATAATTCTTCTTGTTTGCCCATGTGCCTCATTGTAACATTCCTCTGCCCTTGTCCTGGCATTCCTCACTAGGGCCAGTAGCCCTGAGAGGGTGGGGTAACCAGAGTCACCTGCAAATACCGAGGGATACCTGTTAGCCAAACCATTAACCCTTAGGGCCACACCCACATACCAACATCCACTGGGTGGGGACCATGGGCTCACCTATTAGCCACACCCGGTGCCTCTGGAGTTGAGCCATCACATATGGGATGCTGCTATTCCTCAGGATAAAGGCATCATGCACAGACCCAGGATACTTCGCATTGACGTGGGAGATGTACTGGTCCACCAGGCACACTATCTGCACATTTACAGAGTGAAAGCTCTTTCAATTTTTGAAAACCTGTTTATTTGTCTGGGGGGGACAAAGGCAATATGTGTACCATCTATTGCCCCAATTCTGTTGGGGATATGTCCCATTGCATAGAAATCAGCTTTCACTGTGGCCAAATCCTCCACCTGGGGGAAACGATGTAGCTGCGCATGTGTTTCATCAGGGCAGACAACACTCTGGTCAGCATGTTTGAGAACATTGGCAGTGACATTCCAATTGCCAAGCCCACTGTCACTTGGAAGGAGCCAGTTGCCAAGAAATGGAGCACAGATAGGACTTGCACAAGAGGGGGGATCTCAGCGGGGTGATGGATAGCTGAGATCCGGTCTGGCTCCAATTGGGCACACAGCTCTTGGATTGTGGCCTCATCAAGTCTGTAGGTGAGGATAAAGTGCCTGTGCTCCATTGTTGCCAAGTCCACCAGGGGCCTGCACACAGGGGGATGCCTCCATCTCCTATTCATCCACAGCAGTTGTAATCTAGGGGGCAAAACTATGAGTATGTGGTCAGTTTTCAACACTTCCTAAATGTACAGTGCATTGCATGTTGTTACAGAAACAGTATGTTGATGATTAGCTCCAAAATGTGCCTATGTGCTGTGACGCAGTTAGGTGCCATGGCCTTTCCCCACCCTGAAATGGCAGCCACCTGTCCTGTGTGGATGGACAGGTGGAAATGAGGTAATGCCGCTGATGTTGTGTGCCGTTGTTGGAGGCGGTCGAGTACCACCGCGCAACTCCTCATTGGTTAACATTGGGCCCTATGGGTAACAGTAGCCAATGGTGATGTACGCCGGCGTTGACGGTACGCACCCTGCAGACGTCACTGCCATTTTCTATCTGTTCACTCACTTGCTACCTGACCTTCAATATGGGGCATGAATGCATGGAGTGCTGTATGTGAGGGCCTCGTGTAAGGTGGGGGTGGTTGAGGGGTCCTGGGCAGAATGCTGCATGTATGGTGGGCAATGTCTGTGCATAAGGGAAGGGGAAGGCTGTGGTGGGCCATGAGTGTAACAGGCCGGACGGGATGACTGATACCTTTTTCTATGTTTATTTCTCTGCAGGTCAGTGCCCATCAGAAAAAGGGTAGATGGCTTGCCATCGCCAAGGACGTGCGGACCCTGGGGGTCTGCGGCAGGTGGAGCACCCACTGTCGCAAAAGGTGGGAGGACCTGAGACGCTGGGCAAGGAAGATGGCGGAGGCCCAGCTGGGGATGGCCTCCCAAGAAGGAAGAGGTGCTGGTCAAACCCTGACCCCCCTGATGTTCTGCATATTAGCGGAGGCCTATCCGGAGCTAGATGGGTGCTTGAGGCTATCACAGCAGCCACAAGGGGGTGAGTAATTTTCCCAATATACTACTTTCGCGTGATGGGGTGGTCTACGGGTGGGGGTTGTGCGCCTGTTGGTGCCCCTAGGCCAGGCCGGATATTGCAGGGCAGGTTCCATGTTGGGCAGGGCCTGATGAACTCCACCTCCAAACAAGCTAGTGGGCATCCACTACTGGACAGGGCTCTGTGGGTCTCAGGTAGGCTGCAACTGGTGTTAGGGATTACTGTCCATGGCCTGGTGACTCGCATTGTGACTGGTAGTGCATTGCCTAGTGCGGAGGGCTGTCCCCTGTGTGTTGTGTACGCCAACGGTGATGTTGTTGCTGCCATTGACCAAGTGTATCCTCTGTCACTTCCCCCCCTTTTTGTTTTGTCATCCTGTCCTTCTGTGCATTAGCATCATCTGGCGGAGGAGCAGAGGCCCCGGCGACGGAGAGAGCTGCATCCCACAGGGCCCAGGAGGCCAAATCAATTATGGTGAGGGCACCAGTGGGACGGAGGGCGTGGGGAGCACCACGACGGAGACAGGAGGGGACAGTTCGGACTGTGATATCTCCTCTGATGGAAGCTCCCTATTGGTGGCAGACAGCTCTGTGGCCACCCCAACTACAGGTACAGCCTCTACCACCCATACCAGCACCGCCCTCCCAGCAGCCCCTCAGTGAGTTTCCTGTGCCCGCTCACCCAAGCGGGTGGGCTTCTCCTTCGCCCCAGGCACCTCAGGCCCTGCCCAATTTAGCCCTGCTGCCTTGAGTGAGGAGGCTATTGACATCCTGCGATCCATCTCTTTTGGGAAGTCAACCATAGTGAATGCCATCCAGGGCCTGGCAGGGCATTTGCAACATACAAATGAATTCCTGGACGGCATTCATCCAGGCGTGCCGGCCCAACAGAGATCATTCCAGGCTCTGGCCTCCTCCCTGATGGCAGCCATTGTTCCTGTCTCCAGCCTCCCCCTCCAACTTCCTCTGCCCGGTCTCATGCCCCTGAACCCCAACCTATCCCAAGCACACATTCAGACCAGTATGCACCCAAGACAACACACAGGAGTGGCTCAGCAAACACAAGCACCATACATCATCCCACAAGCACTCACACAAACACCATCCAGATGCTGACATAACAACATCCACTGCCTGCACTGTGTCCCCCTCCTTTTCATTGTCCACCTCCCTCCCAGTAGCGTCTCCACTCACACCTGCATGCACCACATCCACACCCACTGCCTCCATCACCATACCACCTATCAGTACACGCCCCTCACTGGCAGTCACCACATCCATGCACACGTCCCCTGTGTCCTCCCCCACTGTGTCTGTGCCCCCTCAGCCCAAAGTACACAAAAGAAAGCAGTCAGACACCCAACAGCCATCCACCTCACAAGATCATCCAGCTCATGCACCTGCACCCAAACACAACAGACAGACACCTCCTACAACCACTCCCTCTTCCTCCACTCCCAAACCTTCGCCCTCTTCCCACCCCAGTGTCCCTAGGAAGCTTTTCCTCTCTGCCGTTGACCTCTTCCCTCCCATCCCCCCGTCCTTCACGTTGGGCCAGGGTGAGCAGAACCCAGGCCAGCACCTCAGCCACCTAGTCCAAGACCACTGTAGTTTCAGCAGCTACTGCAAGTGTGAGAGGCTCCAAGGAGACACCTATCAGCACTGGCAGTGTGCCTGCACCAGCTGCCAAGGGGATGGGCAAGGTGGCACAACCACACGGCAAAGGCAAGGGCAAGTAGGCACCACCACACAGAAAGGACAAGGAGGCAGCACCAGATGGCAAGGAGGCACCACCACACGGCAAGGAGGCACTAAAACAGGGCAAGGGCAAGGAGGCACCACCAGACGGCAAGGGCAAGAGGGCACCAACCGATGGAAAGGAGGCACCACCACAAGGCAAGGGCGAGGGCACGGGAAAAGGGCCTGCCCCTGCAGGCAGGAGGGACAGGAGGCCAGGTGCTGTGACAGAATCTGATCCCACAAAACCATCAATGGCACTTCTTCCACCGGAGGCTTCAGGGGAAGGGCTGGAGCCTCCCCCCACCACTGGCAGCACCAGCACCGCCATCAGCGCCACCACCTGCACTGCCATCAGCACCGCTACCTGCACTGCCACCAGCACCACTGCCAGCAGCAGAAGCCCCAGTGGGCAGCCGTCAGAGGCTTCAGGGGAAGGGCAGGAGCCTACCCCACCACAGGCAGCTCTGACACTAGCACCTCCATCAGCACCGCCACCTGCACCGCCATCAGCACCGACACCTGCATCAACACCAGCACCACTGCCAGTAGCAGCATCCCCAGTGGGCAGCTGTCGGAGGCTTCAGGGGACGGGCAGGAACCTCCCCCACCACTGGCATCACCGACAGCAGCACTGCCATCAGCACCGCCAACTGCACCGCCATCAGCACCACCACCAGCACCACTGCCAGCAACAGCAGCCCCAGTGGGCAGCCATCCGAGGCTGCAGGGGAAGGGCAGGAGCCTCCCCCCATCAATGCCAGCACCAACACCAGCCCCACCACTGCCACCACTGAGCAGCCGTCACCGCCGGTGGGCAGTGTGTAGTTCTGCCTCCATGGACTGCAGTGCATCCTGGCCCCTGCAAATCCTGTGGGTGTGACACCCAGATGAGAGACTGTGACCTTGCACTCCCAAAGATCTGCATCACATGGCACAATGTCCCCTTCAGAACCAGTGGAAGAAGGCATCCACTCACCGCATCCTTGCCAAGATGAAGCACACAGGGCACAGTGCCCCCTCCAGAACCAGTGGAAGAAGGCATCCACTCACCGCATCCTTGCCAGGATGAAGCACACTGGGCACAAGGCCTCCTCCAGAACCAGTGGAAGAAGGCATCCACTCACACATCCTTGCGAGGATGAAGCACACAGGGCACAATGCCCCCTCCAGAACCAGTGGAAGAAGGCATCCACTCACTGCATCCTTACCAGGACGAAGCACACTGGGCACAAGGCCCCCTCCAGAACCAGTGGAAGAAGGCATCCACTCACTGCATCTTTGCCAGGATGAAGCACACAGGGCACACAGCCCCCTCCAGAACCAGTGGGTGAACCACACACTTGAGAGACTGTGGCCTTACACTCCCCAGGACCAAGCAGTGGGCAAACCACCAACTAGAAAGAGTGTGGCTTTGCACTCACCAGGACCAATCAGTGGGCAAACCACCCACTAAAGAAACTGTGGCTTTGCACTCCCCAGGACCAAGCAGTGGGCAAACCACCTACTAGAGAGACTGTGGCTTTGCAATCCCCAGGACATTGCACAGGGAATGTTGCCCTCCAGGACAAGTGATGTTGTACCATCTTCCGGCTGAGGTGCCCCCACATTCCCTGTCCCCCTGAGGTGCCTGTGTATTTTCGACCTGATGCCCCAGCAGTGTTCTCTCTGTGTTGATGCAGGAGTCAAGTGGGACCTTGGCCTATGTGATGTGGTCCTGTGGCCCACGGACATTATGGACTGGGCAGTGTCCCTCCATTTGTATATCTGTAAATACTATTTTGAATAAAGAGGACGTTTTTCTGGATTTTATCTTAGTACACTCACTTTAATCAATTCCTTTTGTCATTGCATTATTCCTGAAGGGTAGGGGGTGAATATGTAATGTTACTGCATCTGTTTGTGTGTATGGTGTTGAGAGGGTTGGGGTGTTGCATGTGTGTGTCACTTTCTTTTTCCTTCCCCCTTTCCTGTGTGCTATGCAGCAGTACTCACTGTGGTCATCGTCGCCGGTATTGGTGTTCCTGGTGTAGGAGGAGGAAGACCAGCATAGGGAAGATCTGCAGTTCGGGCTCCACAGCATCGTGGTTGTTCCCTGAGTCTCTAGAGGTGAGTCCTTTCACTTCTGTGTTCTGTTCCCACTGTGCTTTTAATGTTGTTGGTACCACCATGGAAAAGGTGGTATATATGCCTGTCATAATAGAGTGGGTGGTACACTGTCTTCCGCCTGGCTGCTGGCGGTTACTGCCGCGGTGCTTGTTGCTACCGCCGTGGCGGTCGGTGTGTTGAGTGGCTGTCTGTGTTGGTTGTTTCCGCTATGGTCATAATTCAATTTATTTTACCGCCAGCTTGTTGGCGGTATTACCACCACTTTATCACCGACCACCAGGGTTGTAATGAGGGCCTTAATGTATTATTCAATTTTGTTTGGCATCATCGGCTTGAATCTTCAGAAAATGGGTAACAAAATGCAAAGCTGCTCCGGACAGGGGCCCCTAAAGTATGCCTTGCCAGGGCGCCCAAAATCCTTAAGATGACAATAGTTTTACATCAGCAGTTTTCAACATGTGGTATTCAGTGGTTTGCAGCGTTATTTTTCCAATGAAATGGGCTATACAAATGAGATTGATTACTCATGTACTGTAATTTTATATCAGGTTTAAGCAATAGTGTTAGTTGTACCTCTTGCAAGAGCACTTGATCACATGGTGTGAAATTTGGCCGTAGGCTGCATTCCTGATTTGAATATTTTTTTTCTTTTCTTGTCTGAATTGGATTGTATATTTATGTATTTTATGTTCTGCTTGTCTGTTTGTACTTGTAGGGAAATGGAGGCCGAAATAAAGTGTTTTAAAATACAAATGAGAATATCGCCAGATCCATAAGAATTACGAATCTGGCACAGAGACGCACATTTAGAAGCTGTACTATAATAAACCTAGGCTCAAATTTCAATCTGGGCTGATGCTTTTTCTATGTATTTCTGAGACTGTTAATATTCGTATCTAGAGTCACTGACTTTTGATCTGAATTTACAATGTATCCACTAAAATAATGTATTTTTTTGTCATTTGTAGCGAGTATTCACCATTTCTGGTTTACTAGTGTCAACTAGGGTTGCGTTTGGAGTTCACTCACATTTACACAATAGTGATTGTTAGACCACTGAGTTCTAGCGTGAATTCTTTTGGGAACTGTTCAGCTGTCTTTGCCCTGTGTTACTGCAAGCTTTTCTGTATAGTTTGGCCATTCTGTAGAAATCTTTTGACACTAACTGAAGGCACTTGCACTGCTACTAAACTTTATCTGTTTACAATAGCCTGTACCTTCAAAGATTTAACCTCCAAATAGTGTTTCTTCTTTTTCTAAAATTTAGCAACCTCTGGGTTTTAACCCTCTTCTATATAGGAACACTTTGGGGGTCATTCTAACTCTGGCGGGCGGCGGAGGCCGCCCGCCAGAGTTCCCCCGACAGAACACCGCTCCGCGGTCTAAAGACCGCTGCAGTGATTCTGTGTTTCCCGCTGGGCTGGCGGGCGACCGCCAGAAGGCCGCCCGCCAGCCCAGCGGGAAACCCCTTCCCACGAGGAAGCCGGCTCCGAATGGAGCCGGCGGAGTGGGAAGGTGCGACGGGTGCAGTTGCACCCATCGCGAATTTCAGTGTCTGCTAGGCTGACACTGAAATTCTTTGTGGGGCCCTCTTACGGGGGCCCCTGCAGTGCCCATGCCATTGGCATGGGCACTGCAGGGGCCCCCAGGGGCCCCATGACACCACATACCGCCATCCTGTTCCTGGCGGGCGAACCGCCAGGAACAGGATGGCGGTATGGGGTGTCAGAATCCCCATGGCGGCGCAGCAAGCCGCGCCGCCATGGAGGATTCCATAGGGCAGCGGAAAACCGGCAGGAGACCGCCGGTTTTCCTGTTCTGACCGTGGCCAAACCGCTGCGGTCAGAATGCCCTGCGCGGCACCGCCAGCCTGTTGGCGGTGCTCCCGCCGACCCTGGCCCCGGCGGTCCTTGACCGCCGGGGTCAGAATCACCCCCTTAATGTGTATTTACAGAAAACAAATATTGTGTATATAAAATTTGTATGTAATTGCTGAATCAGAATTTTGCTTCTAATGATGAGATTTTGAGTGTTAATCACATAGCTTTAGCTGACCACTTTTTTACTACTGTTTGGGACTGTTATGCTTGTGAATACAGCTAGGGCTACACTGATGTGATTTCCTGCTACTATAAATCTACTTGCACTAAATATCATCTGATGTTATCAAGAACACTGATGCTACTTAGCATTGTGTTCACAATAGATTAAGGGGGTCATTCTGACCTCGGCGGTAAAAGGCCCTTACCGCCGGTCAGAAGACCGCCATCATACTGCCGCGGTAAACCGCCACGGTCATTCTGACCTCCAACTGCCAAACCGCCGAAAACCCGACATCCACGGAAGGCCGCCTCATCAGCGGGCAGCGGAAAACTGGAGATAACCAAACCTCCACCGCCACGCCAACACAAACACGCCCATGCCATTACGACCCACGAATCCACGCGGCGGTCATTCAACCGCGGTATTCCATTGGCGGTAGACACCGCCGCGGTCAAAATACACACCCAGCTCCAAAACACAGCCACATTGGACAATTTGAAATACACACACCTGATACACATACATGCACCACTCCCACACATCCAAGCAACTATAAAACACACACCCACATCACCCACAAACCCCCACTACTAGAAATTCGGAGAGAAGGCGAGAGAGAGAGAGAGAGAGCACAGCTATCGAAAAACCCAACACACACAGGAACCTAACATCATCAACCACACCACATCTACGCACACATCACCACACACCACCACTCACATCACCACAAACACCACCCCACACCTCATCCACACCACCCCATGGCACCCCAAAGACACCCCAGGTTTTCGGACCAAGAACTCAGGGTCATGGTGTAGGAAATAATAAGGGTAGAGCCCCAGCTCTTCGGCACACAGGTGCAACACACCACAATAGCCAGGAAGGCGGAGCTATGGCAAAGGATCGTCGACAGGGTCAACGCTGTGGGACAGCATCCCAGAAACCGGGAAGACATCCGAAAGCGCTGGAACGACCTACGGGGGAAGGTACGGTCGATGGTCTCAAGACACAACATCGCTGTGCAGAAGACTGGCGGCGGACCACCACCCACTCCTCTCGAATTCACTGCATGGGAGCAAGAGGTCTTGAACATCCTGCATCCTGCGGGCCTCGCTGGAGTAGGCGGAGGAATGGACTCTGGTAAGTCTCATCTCAACTACTCCCCCCCCCAACCACCAGCATGCCAACCCACACCCCCACCCTCACCCCCAACCCCCCAGCACACATCCTCCCTGCCAATGTCTCACCAGCACAACCCACCCAACCCAAAACCAAACCCTGAATGGCAACACAAACCATGGACACCCCTCACCTATGCATGACCACTGCACATACCCATCCCCCCCACACACCACCCTCACAACTCCTCCCACAAGGGAATGCCAGCACTGGGGGACAAGAGCACCCACAAATCGCACGCCATGGAACACACAGAAGCAATAACCATACTCTTTTACCCCTGCAGGGCCCGAACGCCAACACACCGGCCAGGAGGGTCCAGAGTTGTCCATCCCACCCCCAGAACAGACCCCCAGTGAGGACAGCAGCTCTGTCGAACTAGAACCTGATGACCAGCCCGGACCATCGGGGACCTCTGGACAGTCGGTTCCCCACACACAGACACAGGCCACAGCAGACCTAACCCCCTCTGGGAATATCAGCACAGCTCCCACCCAGCGGGCCCATGCCTTCGTCTCCAGGACAGGTCAATCAGTGGTGTGTCCGCCACTACAGGGCACCCAGGCTGACCCAACACCCCAACAACAACAGGGACCTGGGGGCAGTGGTAGTGGGCACACCGTCCAAGGGACAGAGGCCCGGGGAAACAGGGCAACTGGGAGGGCTGCAGTGCGACAGGGGGGGGAGGACAGGCCCAGGGAACCGACTCTCCAAGAGGCCCTCACCACCATCATGGGAGCATATCACCACTCCCAGGAGACGATGGCGACGGTACTGGCCAGGTTCCAGGAGATCCAGGCACAGCAGGAGGAACGGTACATGGGGTACAGAGAGGAGCTCAGGAACATCGTCCTGGCCCTCAACCAAATAGTCACCACATTGCGGGACCATGTGGCACCCCAAAGGGCCCCTGTCACCAGCCTGGACCAGGAACAGCCTACCACCTCCGCCGGCGCTAGTGGACAGGAGGCCCCCACACAACGACAGGCCACCAGAACCCCACCTCCTGCTGAAGATCAACCACCCCGCAAGAGGAACCTGAGATCTCAAAGGAAGACAGAGTAGGATGCCAAGACCCCCGCCAGCATAAGATACCCCCTGATGTCATTCCACTGTCCCACATTGTCACCCTGTCCAACCTTGAACTGCCCCTGCTCCATCCTTCCACAGGCATATGGACAATGCACCTGTGCGACTGAGAACTGGACTCTGCCATGGACATTACTCCACCCCACCCATCTCCGTTTTACTATCATGGACCTATATGTAGCACTTTAAATAAATCACTAATTGCACTTAAAAAATCAGGAGTCTGCTTGTATTCTTAACAAATGTATTACACATAACGGTTCAAAAATGTTCAGTTACATTGTGATAACAACATACCAATGTCAATGTGCTTTACTCCATGGGCAAACAAAGCAGAAGTCACGCAGTGGGTCATACAGCTCTGAAAAGGGAAGGGAAAGTCACAATTCAGTTGAAAGGAACTGGGGGGAAACACAGAAAGTAGAGATGCAGGAGGCCTGAAGTAAATGTAAAATGGCGTGGGGGATTCTTACCTGTGTGCTACTGAAAATACTGTTGTATAACTGTGTCCCTGTTGTCCGTGTCGTCCCCGTCGTCTTCCTCCTCTTCACTCTCCACAGACTCCACAGCTGCTACAACACCACCATCTGGACCATCCTCCTGCAGGAAAGGCACCTGGCGTCGCAATGCAAGATTGTGAAGCATACAGCAGGCCACGATGATCTGGCACACTTCTTTGGTGAGTACATTAGGGATCCACCTGTCATATGCAGGCACCTAAACCTGGCCTTCAGGACACTGAAGGTCCTTTCTATGATCCTCCTAGATCGCCCATGGGCCTCATTGTACCGTTCCTTTGCCCTGGTCCGGGGATTCCTCACTGGGGTCAGTAGCCACGGCAGGTTGGGGTAACCAGAGTCACCTATTAGCCACACACGTTGTCTCTGTAGCTGTTCCATCACATAGGGGATGCTGCTATTTCGCATTACATACGTGTCATGCACTGACCCAGGGAACTTGGCATTTACATGGGATATGTACTGGTCAGCCAAATAGACCACCTGCACATTCATAGAATGGTAATTTTTCCTGTTTCTGTACACCTGCTCATCGTCTTTTGGGGGTACTAAGGCCACATGGGTCCCATCAATGGCACCAATGATGTTGGGGATATGTCCAAGGGCATAGAAGTCACCCTTCACAGTGGCCAAATCACCCTCCTCAGGGAAAATAATGTAGCTCCGCATGTATTTCGTCAGGGCAGACAACACTCTGGACAAAATCTTAGAAAACATAGGCTGAGACATCCCTGATGACATGGCCACTGTTGTCTGAAAAGACCCACTTGCCAAAAAATGGAGGACTGACAGAACCTGCACCAGAGGGGGAATTCCTGTGGGTTGGCGGATGGGGGACATCAGTGCCGGCTCAAGCTGGGCACACAGTTCATGTATAGTGGCTCGGTCAAGTCGGTATCGAAGTATTATATGACGTTCCTCCATTGTCGACCGGTCCACCAGCGGTCGGTACACGGGAGGATTCCTCCTTCTCCTCGCAAGTCCCAGCGGACGGTGCCTAGGAAGGAGAACATGGAGTACAGAGTCAAGCAACCCACAGGTACGTAACTACAGCTTGCACAGTACACGAATCGCTATGCATTGAATGGCTTGTATGAGTGGCAATGCAAGGCCTAGGCCTGTGTGACGCAGTAGAAATTAAGCCATGTGGGCCCTTGAAATGGCGGCTGCCTGACCTGAGAAGTGTGACAGTGGGATGTGAGGTCAATGCGCTGGCGTGGCACACCGTGGCGGTAGGCGGTCGATGACCGCGGCGCAAAGCCGCATTGGTTAACATTAAACCCTATGGGTTTCACGAGACAATGAGTAGGTGCGCCGGCGGTCGCGGTACGCACCGCGGCGGTACGCACCGCCGCGGGCGTGACCGCCATTTTCTATCTGATTAATCACTCGAGACCTGATCATCCACAGGAGACGACCTATTCTGCAAGTGCTGCTGTGAACTCGGTCTCGAAGAGACAATGGCTGCTGCGACTGGGGAAAGGGCCCCTGCCTTCACTACAGAAGAGTTGGAGAAACTTGTGGATGGGGTCCTGCCCCAGTATGCGCTACTCTACGGTCCTCCAGACCAACAGGTAAGTACACTGTGTGCATGTTGAATGGGCTATGCCTGTGTTGAGTGGGGTGGATATAAGATGGTGGGGTGGGGAGAGAATGACGAGTGCAAGGCACGACAGATGAGAGCATGTGCCACATGGCAAGGTTGGGGAGGGTGGGGGAATCACATCTAACATGCAGAGAATTAATGATATTTACTTTTCCACCCTGTACATGTCAAATAGGTCAGCGCCCATCAGAAAGTCGACATTTGGCGTGCCATCGCCAAGAAAGTCCGGACCCTGGGGGTCCACAACAGACAGGGCACCCACAGCCGCAAGAGGTGGGAGGACATCTGCCGCAGGACCAGGAAGACTGCCGAGTCACTGCTGGGGATGGCCTCCCAACCTAGGAGGGGTGCCAGTCGTACCCTGACCCCCCTGATGTCCCGGATCCTGGCGGTGGCCTACCCCGATTTGGATGGGCGCGTGAGGACATCACAGCAGACACAAGGGGGTGAGTACCGGCACATTCAGCTATCTTTACGCGCAGTGGAGGTGCCTGGGTGGGGGAGGAGGGCTGTGGGTGACATTAGGCCAGGGCGCTTCCTGTAGTGTAGTCCTCTCCTTTAGCCATGTCCCTGTGCCCCCGCCCCCCACCTCTGTAGGGTGACAAGTACAGCTATCCATGGTCCTGCATCACCCATGTGCGCGTTTGTTGTCCCTAGACCTGTTGGCCTAGTCACAAGTACTGAGTAGTGTACCCCGATTGCGCGGCTTAGTGCATGAGGCTCCTGTGTCTGTCCTCTCCGCCAACGGTGTTGACAATGCATGCACTCAACGTGTTTTTATTTCTCCCCCCACCCTTTTTCTTTATCTTCTTGTGCATGTGTGCATTAGCATCATCAGGCGGAGGAGAATTGGCACCGGAGCACGAGGGAGCTGCAACTCACAAGGCCCCGGTGGGCCATGGCACAGACACCGAGGCCACCAGTGATACGGAGGGCGAGGGGAGCTTCACAACGGGGACCCGTGGTGACACCAGCGACACCGACACGTCCTCGGATGGGAGCTCCCTAGCGGTGGCGGCAACATCCGTGCCCCCCGCCTCTACAGGTACAGCCGCCACCCAGCGCACCAGCTCCGCCCTCCCAACAGCCCCTCAGCCTTTGCTCCGTGTCCGCTCGCCCAAGAAGGCGGGCATCTCCTTCGCCCCAGGCACCTCAGGCCCTGCCCCTGTTACCCCTGCTGCCCTCAGTGAGGAGGTCATTGACCTCCTACAGACCATCATTGTTGGGCAGTCTACCCTTTTGAATGCCATCCAGGGGGTAGAGAGGGAGGTGCATCGTAGCAATGCATACCTGGAGGGCATTCATTCGGGTCAGGCTGCCCATCAACGATCGTTCAATTCTCTGGCCTCAGCACTGACGGCAGCCATTGTCCCTGTTTCCAGCCTCCCTCTTCTAACTGCCTCCACCCTGTCTCTGTCTCCTGTTCCTCAGCCTATCCCATCCACACCATCAGACCAGCCTGCACACACCTCAACACCCAAGGGCAGCTCATCCAGACATAAGCACCACAGATCACACAAACATTCACCCATGCAACACCCAGATGCAGACATGCCAACAGCCACTACCACCTCTGTGTCCCCCTCCTCCTCGTCTCCCTCCTCCCTCCCTGTGACGTCTCCACTCACACCTGCATGCACACCACCAACAGCCAGTACTTCCATCACCAGCACACCCTCCAGTACAGTCCGCACACGTGCAGTCACCACCCCCACTGCCATTTACACGTCCCCTGTGTCCTCTCCCACTGTGTCTGTCACCCCCTCTTCCACGACACACAAACGCAGGCAGCCACCCACCCAACAGCCAACCACCTCACGACAGCCTCCAGCCCATGCACCTTCACCCAAGGACAGCACACCTGACTCTCCTACAACCACCTCCTCTTCCTCCACTCCCATAACCACTACACCTACCCTTTACCTTGGTCCTAAAAAAGTTTACCTCTCCACTCTTGACCTCTTTCCCTCACCTGACCCACCCCCTCCATCTGCTAAGAGTCCCAAGAGAGCCTCAGCCACCACCAGCCCGGCTTCAAGTGTCACCGTAGTGCATGGATTTTGGAGTCGCCCCTTTGCCAGCAGTGATACATCGGTCAGCAGCAAGGGGACAGCCAGCCCCCCCCCTGGAAAGAGGACCCGTAAAGAAAGGGGCCGCTGCGAGATGCCTGACACGGCTGCCCCCAAGGACCAAAGTTCTGCCACTTCACCTGCCACAACATCCAGGGGAGGCAAGGCCCAGAGAGCCACATCGAAGGAGGGCAAGGGCAGCAGGGCGGAGAAGTCAGCCAGCAGGAGCGCGGACCAGGAGGGCCCCACAAGCCCCATCCCGGGTGTGAGTGAGGACACCCAAGGGCCCAGGACACCGTCACCGAAGGGTCCAGCAACTGCACGGTCGGAGGGCGACTGAGCAGGGAGTCCTGGCCAGGTCTGACTCCCTTGACTTACAGAACAAGCACCGCTGAAGAGGGCCCCGCCGTCCACAAAGGCACCGCTGAACAGGGCCCCGCCATCCAGAAAGGCACCGCTGAACAGGGCCCCGCCGTCCAGAATGGCACTGCTGAACAGGGCCCCGCCGTCCAGAAAGGCACCGCTGAAGAGGGCCCCGCTGTCCAGAAAGGCACCGCTGAACAGGGCCCCGCCGTGCAGAAAGGCACCACTGAACAGGGCCCGCCGTCCAGAAAGGCACCGCTGAACAGGGCCCCGCCAAGACAGGCACCGCTGAACAGGGCCCCGCCGTGCAGAAAGGCACCGCCAAGACACGCACCGCTCCGCCGGGCCCTTCCTGCCAAGCACCGCTCCGCTGGGCCCTTCCTGTCAAGCACCGCTCCGCTGGGCCCTTCCTGTCAAGCACCGCTCCGCCGGGCCCTTCATCTCAAGCACCGTTCCGCTGGGCCCCGCCGTCTCAAGCACCGCTCCGCTGGGCCCTTCCTGTCAAGCACCGCTCCGCTGGGCCCTTCCTGTCAAGCACCGCTCCGCTGGGCCCTTCCTGTCAAGCACCGCTCCGCCGGGCCCTTCCTGTCAAGCACCGCTCCGCCCGGCCCTTCATCTCAAGCACCGCTCCGCTGGGCCCCGCCGTCTCAAGCACCGCTCCGCTGGGCCCTTCCTGTCAAGCACCGCTCCACCGGGCCTTTCATCTCAAGCACCGCTCCGCTGGGCCCCGCCGTCTCAAGCACCGCTCCGCTGGGCCCTTCCTGTCAAGCACCGCTCCGCTGGGCCCTTCCTGTCAAGCACCGCTCTGCCGGGCCCTTCATCTCAAGCACCGCTCCGCTGGGCCCCGCCGTCTCAAGCACCGCTCCTCTGGGCCCTTCCTGTCAAGCACCACTCTGCCGGGCCCTTCCTGTCAAGCACCGCTCAAGCACCACTCCGCTGGGCCCCGCCGTCTCAAGCACCGCTCTGCTGGGCCCTTCCTGTCAAGCACCGCTCCGCCGGGCCCTTCATCTCAAGCACCGCTCCGCTGGGCCCCGCCGTCTCAAGCACCGCTGGCCGAATGACAGTGCCGGTTCTGTGTCGAGCTACTGTTCACGCTGCACTCGGGCCACCCTGCCTCCTCCATTGCCTGTGGAGACTGTTATCCACTTAATAGACTGTGGCTTTGCACTCCCCAGGATTGAACAGTGGGCAAGCCACCCACTGTAGAGACTTGAGAGACTGTGGCTTTGCACTGCCCAGGATGGCACAGCGGGCATGGTGGCCCCTTCGTGGATCTGGCGTCGTGGACTCATGTGGCTGTGGTGCCCCCCCTTCCCTTCCCTCTGAGGTGCCTGTAGTTTTATCATCTGATGCCCCTGCAGTGTTCTCTCCAACGGACTCAGGTCTCCTGTGTGGGCTTTGCCCATGTGTTGATACACTTTGTCCCACGGACAGTTGAAATTTCAGTGACTGTGCAGGACTTATTGCCTCTATTTATCGGTTACGCAATGTTTTAACTTGATATTTTTTGTTTAATTTTCCTATTTTACCATGACTTCAATGAACCTATTTTATACATAAATTTAGTTTCTCACTTTAATTATATCTTTTCATTATTCCGGGGGGTTTGGGTGGTGTCACTTTGACTTGGTGCTCTGCATTGGTGTGTAGATAGTTGGGGGGTGGGTGTAGTGCGTATGTGTGTGCCCGTAACCCTTCCTCCTCCCCCCTCCCCTGTGTCGTAGGTGCGGTACTCACCGTTGTCGTCTGCGCCGGAGTTCGTACTCGTGGTAGATGAGCAGGTAGACGAGTGCAGGTAGGATGTTCAATTCAGGTTCCATGCTGTCCTCCGTCCTCGTGGAGTGTATAGAGGTGAGCGTTTTCCCGTTTGTAGTCTGTTTCCGCCGTGTTTTTATCGGCGGGGCTCCCGCCCCGGAAAAGGTGGCAGATTGGTGAGTTGTGATAGGGTGGGCAGTACATTGTCTGCCGCCTGCCTGTTGGCGGTGACCGCCGTGCTGTTTGTTTGTCCCGCCATGGCGGTCGGAGTGTTAAGGTGGCGGTCTGGGTTGGCAGTTCCCGCCAGGGTCAGAATTCCATTTTTTTTACCGCCTGCCTGTTGGCGGGTTGGCCGCCACTTTATCACCAACCGCCAGGGTCAGAATGACCCCCTAAGTGTACTGAGATTATAGAAAAAGAACACTGCAGAATTGTAAACGTGACTACAATTCACCTCGTATACCTTGTCAATTGATTGACATAGTGTTCTGGTTTTAGTTAACACTAATGTAGCTACTGTAGACTTCACCTTCACCTGAGAAGTGTTGCAAGGAATTGACATTATACAGTTGTTTTCTGTTAAGAACACAGCACAATAGAAGTCCTAAACCAATTAAAAAAGCAACAAAATGCGACAAGCAAAGTGAAATGGTTAAAGCCTGACAAAAGAGACCTGAGATATGGATTTTTTAACTTTTATGGCAAACTAATCAAAAATGTCAATGTGAACAACTGATATGTAACAGTAAATTTAAGTCTATGTGCATTACTCAGACACGACAACCAGAGGCAATTCCTGCACCAGAAACAAAAACAAGGGAAAGTTATCAGCAAAATATTTTGCTTCGCAGAGGCTTGGAAGTCAAGGGTAGAGGATGAAATCAACACTCCAATGCCTTCAGTCTTCTACATTATCTTCAGAGGACAGCTCCAGAGGTGAGATAAGCCTCCAGGACATAGCTTTTTGCTACAACCGAGAACCTCAAAAGTTTCATGATGCTGCCATCTTTTCTACATACTTGGAATCCTCAGGGCAGGCTTCTAGGCACAGGTATGTCTCCGGCCAAGGCTCTACTTAGGGTCTCTACCCAAATGGCCAACTGGGACTGTTTCAGATTAAGGCCCTCATTACAACCCTGGCAGTCGGTGTTAAAGTGGTGGTAATACTGCCAACAGGCCGGCGGAAAAAAAATGGAATCATGACCGTGGCAGAAACCGCCAACATAGACAGCCACTTTAACACTCCGACCGCCACGGCGGTACAAACAAACAGCGCGGCGGACACCGCCAACAGACAGGCGGGAGACAATGTACCACCCACCGTATCACAACAGGCCTATCCGCCACCTTTTCCGGGGCGGAACCAATGCAAATAAAAACACGGCGGAAACAATACACAGAAGGGAAAAAACTCACCTCTCCACACCCCATAAGGAACCAGGACGCCATGGAGCCCGAATTGCAGATACTGCTGATGATGGTCTTCCTGCTTCTCTATCAGGAGCTCCAACAATGGCAGCAACGACCACGGTGAGTACTGCACCTACAACACAGGGGAGGGGGGATGGAAAAGAGAGTGACACACACACGCAACACGCAACACCCCCATCCCCACCCTCACCCTCGCCCACAACACCATACACACAAATACATGCTTCAACATAACATATACACCCCCCCGCTGGACTAACGCAAGGACAAAAGGAAATGATTTGAACAAATGTAATCATGTGAAATATCATTATCAAATTTCAAAAGCCAGTCTATACAATTATGTACACCAAATACACAAGTCCGGATAGTGCATCTATCATTGTCCGTGGACCACTGGGCCCAAAATGCATGGGCAAGCCCAAACTAGATACCTGACTCCAAACGGAGAGAACACTGGAGGGGCATCAGATAGAAAATATACAGGCACCTCAGGGGGACGGGGGGCACCTCAGCCTGATGAACGCACGACGCCACTGCTCCATGAGGGGGCTCCATGCCCACTGCTTTATCCTGGGGAGTGCAAAGCCACAGTCTCTCAAGTCTTTTCAGTGGGTGGTTTGCCCACTGATTTATCCTGGGGAGTGCAAAGCCACAGTCTCTCAAGTCTTTTCAGTGGGTGGTTTGCCCACTGCTTTATCCTGGGAAGTGCAAATCCACAGTCTCTCAAGTCTCTCAAGTGGGTGGGTTGCCCACTGCTTTATCCTGGGGAGTGCAACACCACAGTCTCTCAAGTCTCTCAAGTGGGTGGTATGCCCACTGCTTTATCCTGGGGAGTGCAAAGCCACAGTCTCTCAAGTCTCTCAAGTGGGTGGTTTGCCCACTGATTTATCCTGGGGAGTGCAAAGCCACAGTCTCTAAAGTCTCTTCAGTGGGTGGGTTGCCCACTGCTGCATCCTGGGGAGTGCAAAGCCACAGTCTCTCAAGTGGGTGGGTTGCCCACTGCTTTATCCTGAGGAGTGCAAAGCCATAGTCTCTCAAGTGGATAACAGTCTCCACTGGTTCTGGAGGGGGCTTTGTGCCCAGAGTGCTTCATCCTGCCAAGGACTGAGGTAGTGGATGTATTTCTCCACTGGTTCTGGAGGGGGCTTTGTGCCCAGAGTGCTTCATCCTGCCAGGGACTGAGGTAGTGGATGTATTTCTCCACTGGTTCTGGAGGGGGATTTGTGCCCAGAGTGCTTCATCCTGCCAGGGACTGAGGTAGTGGATGTATTTCTCCACTGGTTCTGGAGGGGGTTTTGTGCCCAGAGTCCTTCATCCTGCCAAGGACTGAGGTAGTGGATGTATTTCTCCACTGGTTCTGGAGGGGGCTTTGTGCCCAGAGTGCTCCACATGCAGTGTGGCCGGAACAATACACTCACATGGGTGTGTGTGCCACAAGATTGCCGAGGTACAGGTAGCATGATACGCCATGGAGGCAGAGACATACCCCACACTGCTGCGGCTTTGCATTCCATATGCAGGTGACAAGTGTGATGACAGTGATGCTTCATGGAAGCTGTCCAGGGTCCTGGAACTCACCACCAGCCCCGGACGACTGACCACTGGGGATGGTAGCCATGTCTGTGGTGGTGCCACTGTCTGAGGACATCGCGGGGCCGCTGGCGGGGCTTGCAGCGGTGTCAGTCATGGCGGTGCTTGTGGCGGGGTCTGTGGCGGCAGTGCTGGCTGCGGGGTCTGTGGCGGCTGTGCTGGCTGCGAGGTCTGTGGCGGCGGTGCTGGCTGTGGGGTCTGTGGCCGTGGTGCTGGTGGCGGGGTCTGTGGCGGCGGTGCTGGCGGCGGGGTCTCTAGCGGTGCAGGTGGCGGTGCAGGTGGCGGTGTTCTCCGCCGTACAGGTTGGCGTGGACAGAAGGTGTGACACTGGTCCCTCAGTCGGTGCCACCATGCCCTCTCCTGGCCTGCCCTTCAGTTTTTGGCCCTTCCCCACCTTTGATGGTGGCGCAGCTGTCTTGCCACTATCCCCTTTCTTTTTCCCTGACCCCTTGGTGGCAGATGTTTTTGGCTTCTCCCTCCGGGATGTGGGCACATTTTTCACCTTGGCAGTTGGTGGAATGTCCTTGCCCTCGCTCCGTGGCAGCCCTGATGGTTGGCGCACTTCATGACCCTGCAGTTGCTGGCACCACTGTGCCTGGGGATGTGGTGGATGAGGTGCTGGGCTGGGACCTGGAAAGCCTGGCCCTAGGGGAAGGACGGGGGGGAGGTGCTGGGAAGAGGTCAATGTTAGCCAGGAAAAGTTTTTTAGACACACTGGGATGGGTAGATGGAGGGGGTTTGGGAGTGGAGCAAGAGGTAGTGGTTGTAGGAGGTGTACGTCTGCTGAGTTTGGGTGAAGGTGCATGGGCTGGAGGCTGTTGTGAGGTGGATGGCTGTTGGGTGGGTGTGAGTCTGCATTTGTGTACTTTGGGAGGAGGGCTCACTGACACACTGGGAGAGGACACTGGGGATATGTGAATGGTAGTGGGGGTGGTGAGTGCACGTGAGCGGTGTGTGGTGATGGGCGTGGTGGTGATGGAGGTAGTGGCTGAGGATGTAGTGCATGCTGGTGTGAGTGGAGATGAGACTGGGAGGGAGGAGGGAGGCGTGGAGGCTGGGGACACAGTGGGGGAAGTGGATGTTGGCATGTGTGCATGGGTATGATGCTTGTGTGAGTGTCTGTGGGATGTGTGGTGCTTATGTTTGCCTGAGCCACTCTTGTGTGCCGATGTGTGTGCATGCTGGTCTGATGGTGTGCTTGGGATAGGCTGAGGTACAGGGGATTGGGTCTGGGTGGAGGAAGTTGGAAGGGGGAGGCTGGACACAGGGACAATGGCTGCCATCAGTGCTGAGGCCAGACCCTGAAATGCTCTCTGTTGGGCTGCCTGGCCAGAATGAATGCCCTCCATGTATGCATCTGTTTGTTGCAAGTGCCTCACAACACCCTGGATGGCATTCAGAATGGTAGACTGCCCAACAGTGAGGGATCTCAGGAGGTCAATAGCCTCCTCACTGAGGGCAGCAGGGCTGACTGGGGCAGGGCCTGAGGTGCCTGGGGCAAAGGAGATGCCCACCTTCCTGGGTGAGCAGCCACGGGACACACGCTGAGGGGCTGCTGGGAGGATGGTGCTAGTAGGGGGGTGGCGGCTGTACCTGTTGATGCGGGGGGCACAGAGGGACCCACCACCGCAAGGGAGCTCCCATCAGAGGAAGAGTCGCTGTCGCTGATGTCACCTCCTGTTCCCGCCGTGGAGCTCCCCTCACCCTCCATCCCACTAGTGGCTTTAGACTCCGTTGTCTCGCTCTCCAGGGCCATGTGGGATGCAGCTCCCTCCTGCTCCTGTGCCACTGCTCCTCCACTTGATGATGCTAATGCACACAAGAACAGGGAGACCACAAAAAAGTGGGGGGGAGACAGAAAAAGACATGTTCAGTGCATGCAATACCACTACCGTTGGCGGACACTACAGACACAGCAGCCCTCTGCACTACGCCATGCACTTAGAGTTCCCTAATTAATCACAGGGACATACGGTACAAGGCCTATGCCCGATTGCTGCACACATGGAAGTCACAAGAGCCTGACTAGGTGTAGTTGCCTCTTACCACTGGTGGGGTCGGGGTGCCACATAGCCTGCCTCACGAAGGGACCTTGCCTACAAATTCGCCCTGGCCTAGGGAAACCCACAGCTCACCTCCCCCACCCAGACACCTCGTAATGCGCCCAGAGTCAGATGGATGTAACTGTACTCACCCCCTGGTGGCTGCTGTGATGCCCTCAAGTGCCCATCCAACTCCGGATAGGCCACCGTCAGGATCCGGAACATCAGGGGAGTCATGGTGCGACAGGCACCCCTCTCACGTTGGGAGGCCACCTCCAGCTGGGCCTCCGCTGTCTTCTTGCTCCAGCAGCGAATGTTCTCCCATCTTTCACGGCAGTGGGTGCTCCGTCTGTGGTGGACCCCCAGGGTCCGGACGTCCTTGGCGATGGCACGCCAAATATCCTTCTTCTGGTGGGCGCTGACCTACAGGATTAGTACAGGGGAAAAGGAAAATCTTTAACCGTCCGGACCGTCACAGTCATTGACCCACGTTCCCACCCTTGCCCTGACGCACGTACACTCACTGTCCGCTCATGCAGGCCTCAGTCCCCCCTGTATCTTCCATCCACACCACTCCAAACAGCCATTGTCCATGCAGCATGCTCACAGTGTACTCACCTGTTTGTCTGGAGGACCATAGAGTAGTACTGGGATAGGACCCCATCCACTAACTTCTCCAACTCCTCCGAAGTGAAGGCTGGGGCCCTTTCCCCAGACACATGAGCCATTGTCGCTTCCAGACTGAGGTCACAGCAGCACTTGCAGTGTAGGACTGCTCCTGTTGAAGGTCAGGTATCAAGTGAGTGAACAGACAGAAAATGGCAGTCACGTCTGTGGCGGTGCGTACCGTCACCGCCGGCGTACATCGTCATTGGCTCCTGGGACCCATAGGGTCCAAAGTTAACCAATGCAGTATTGCGCTGCGGTCTTCGACCGCCTACCGCGACGGTGTACAACGCCAGCACAGTTACCTCATATCCCCTTGTCCCACCTTACAGGTCAGGCAGCTGCGATTTCAGGGGCCTATGGCATTAATTTTAAATGCGTCACACCTATCTAGGCTTTGCAAACACACAGTGACAGGCACATTGCGGATTGACAAATGTGTGCAATAATCATTTTTTAATACCTCAGTGTTGGCTGACTCTCTGCTCGCTGTTCTTGTCCATAGGGCAAGTCCCCTGGGGCAGGTGAGGAGATGGCGGCATCCTCTGGTGTACAGACCGCTGGTGGACCTGTCGACAATGGAAGAGAGACACGTAATAGTCACCTACAAACTTGATCGTGCAACAATCCATGAACTGTGTGCCCAGTTGGAGCCAGGCCTGATGTCAGCTATCCGCCATCCCACAGGAATCCCCCCTCTAGTGCAGTTCCTGTCAGTACTCCATTTCCTGGCAAGTGGGTCTTTTCAAACTACAGTGGCCATTGCATCAGAGATGTCCCAGCCTATGTTCTCTAACGTGTTGTCCAGAGTGTTGTCTGCCCGCCTGAAACACATGCGCAGCTACATCATTTTCCCTCAGGTGGAGGATTTGCCACAGTGAAAGGTGACTTCTATGCCCTAGGACATATCTCCAACATCATAGGTGCCATTGATGGGACACATGTGGCATTAGTACCCCCCGCAGGAGTGAACAGGTGTACAGAAACCGGAAGAGCTACCATTCAATGAATGTGCAGATGGTGTGTTTGGCCAACCAGTACATATCCCACGTCAATGCCAAGTTTCCAGGCTCAGTGCATGGCGCTTATATTTTGAGGAATAGCAGCATCCCTTATGTGATGGGGCAACTCCAGAGGCACCGTGTGTGGCTAATAGGTGAGGACAAGGACCCTATGCAGTGTGAATAGTTGTCTGGGGTTGTCCCTACAGGTTAGTGTGTGTCTAACAGTTGTCCCTCGACATTTGCAGGTGACTCTGGGTACCCCAACCTGTCATGGCTACTAACCCCAGTGAGAAATCCCAGGACAAGGGCAGAGGAACCCTTGCTACAATGAGGCACATGGGCGAACTAGGAGAGTGATCGAAAGGACCTTTGGCCTCCTGAAGGCCAGGTTCCGGTGCCTCCATATGACAGGTGGTTCTCTCTACTACTCACCAAAGAAGGTGTGCCAGATCATCGTGGCCTGCTGTATGCTGCACAACCTGGCTTTGCGACGCCAGGTGCCTTTTCTGCAGGATGATGGGCCAGATGGTGGTCTTGTGGCAGCTGAGGAGCCTGTGGACAGTGAAGAAGAGGAGGCAGAAGAAGAGGATATCAACAACAGAAACAACATAATCATGCAATACTTCCAGTGAGACACAGGTAAGAAGATGTCACTGGCTCACACATCTCATACCATTGTTAGACCTATCATATGTCTGTCAGTTTCACCCAGTGTATGGACCCTGACTTGTCACTTTGCCTTTCCATTTAACAGATGTGGGTCCCACTGTGTGACCTCTGCTATATTACCTCATGGACTAGAGCTGTGTGACATATGTATGTTTACAATGCAATCAACATTGCTATTTTCCTTAGTTATTGCAAATACACATTTGTGAAAGCACAGACTGACTCCTGCTTGTTTTGTGATTCAGGGGTGTTTGTTTCAGTGCAAATTAGTGGAGGGGGTTGTAAAATGGGCAGGGGTGATGGTGGACGATTGTCCATGGCAGAGTCCAGTCTATTTGTTTCACAGGTGCATTGTCCAAAGGGGCATAGGAAGTGGAGCTAGGGCAGTTGATGGATGGACAGGGTGACGAAGTGGGACAGAAGGATGACATTCAGGGGGGTCTCATTTCCTGGCGGGGATCTTGGCATTGTTCTCTGTCTTTGTCCTGGATCTCAGGGACCATTTGCGGGGTGGTTCTCCATCCTGTCCACTAGCGCCGGCGGAGGTGGTGGGCTGTTCATCATCCAGGCTTGTGTCAGGGGCCCCTTGTTGTGCCACAGTGTCCCTCCAGGTGTTCACAAGGTCCTTCAGCACCCCTACAATGATGACCAGGGTGGTGTTGATGTACTTAAGTTCCTCCCTGATCCCCAGATACTGTTCCTCCTGCAGCCGCTGGGTCTCCTGAAACTTGGCCAGTACCGTTGCCATTGTCTCCTGGGAATGATCATACACTCACATGATGTTGGAGAGGGCCTCGTGGAGAGTGGGTTCCCTGGGCCTGTCCTCCCCCTGTCACACAGCAGTCCTGCCAGTTCCCCTGTTTTCCTGTTCCTCTGTCCCCTGAACCGTGTGCCCACTGCCACTGCCCCCAGGTCCCTAATTTTCTTGGTTTGGTGGGTTTGCCTGGTTTCCCTGTAGTGGTGGACACACTGCTGCTTGATGTGTCCTGGGTACAGAGGGATGGGCCCGGTGGGTGGGTGCTGGGCTGGTGTTTCCTGAGGGGGGAGGCTCTGTGGTGGCAGTGTGAGGGGAACCAACTGTCCCGAGGTCCCAGATGGGCCGGGCTGGTCATCTTCATCCAGTTGGACAGAGCTCCTGTCATCACTGTGTGCCTCTTCTGTGGGGGGAGTGGACATGTCTGGAACCTCCTGTCCGGTGACGTTGGGTAGGGGTCCTGCAGGGGTGTAAAGGCATGATTATTGCATCTGTGTGTGCCATCATGTGCAATGGGTGGGTGACCCTGTACTCCAGTCCTCTGAACTGCAATCTGGTGTCTTGAGACTACGGAACGCACCTTCTCCCGTAGGTCGTTCCACCTCTTTCTGATGTCATCCTGCGTTCTTGGATGCTGTCCCACTGCGTTGACCCTGTCTACAATTCTGCGCCATAGCTCCATCTTCCTAGGTGTGGAGGTTTGCTGCACCTGTGATCCGAATAGCTGTGGCTCTGCCCGTACGATTTCCTCCACCATGACCCTGAGCTACTCCTCAGAGAATCTGGGGTGTCTTTGTAGTGCCATGGTGTGGTGTGGGTGATGTGTGGGGTGGTGTGTGTTGTGATGTGTGAGGGGATGTGTTTGTGTGTGTTGCCTGAGGTGCGTGGATGTTGTGTGAGTGATGGTGTTGTGTGCATGTGGATGCTAGTATTGTTGATGGTGGTGTCTCTCTCTGGGCTTCTTTCTCAATTTTTGTCGTAGGGGTTTGTGGGTGATGTGGGTGTGTGTTTTATATTATATTGAGTGTGTGGGAGTGGTGTGTGTATGTGTATCAGGTGTGTGTATTTCGAAGTGTCCAACGTGGTTGTGTTTTGTAAATGTGTGTGTATTTTGAGCGCAGCGGTTTGTACCGCCAATGGAATACCGCGTTTGAAAGACCGCTGCGTGGATTTATGGGTCGTGATAGTATGGGCGTATTCCTGTTGGTGTGACGGTGTCGGTTTTGTTATCGCCAGTTTATCACTGACCTTTGGTGTGGCGGACTTGTGTGGGTGTCTGGATTTTGGCGGATTCCGAGCTGTGGGTCATAATAGCTGTAGCGGAATTCCACCGCCGCACCAGTGTGTTGGCGGTCTTCTGCACGGCGGTAAGCAGGATTTACCGCCAAAGTTGTAATGAGGGCCTATGTTCCGGATTTACAAAGGTAAATATACATGTGTAGATTTACTGAGGTGTATGTTTACTTCTACAGCTAGGTATACATCTACACTGGGAATGGTGAAGCTACACATTTTAGCTATTCACTATTTCTGAGGGAAGACTTCTACCTATGTATAGACTTCCATGATTCCACCACCTGGTGGAGACTCCGGCCACAGGATTTATGAGTGTTACCATTACCAAGTTTGTCATGTTGACAGAGCTGTACAGCAAAATTTCAATGCATTGACAGTAACCGCTGTGAAGGCAGTTCCTGACAATACTAGAAATGTCTGCTGGGCGAGCAGACATTTCTAAATGTGGATGCTGGCATCTCTGTCAGGACGATGGAGTAATTTACTCTCTGGCCCTGGCAGAGGATAGGCTGACCGCCAAAAAATAAATCAGGCCCTATGCCCATATGTAAAACATTAAACCCAGATGACCCACGTGGTGTATCTGACCGCTGCTCCCAGTCACCAGCAAACAGTGATATTTGACTGATACTTTAATTTTGTTGGCTCATTTTGGCCTAAATCTTTACAAATGCATATCTCCAGTCCCCCTGTTAGCTTGTAATAATGTTTGATGTCTTTATTTCTTATTAAATTGTTCTTGAGATTAAGAAATTGGTCATGAGATTTTTATTTTATTTGAGTTTTTATTTTTTTTATTTGGTACTGCTAAATATTTTACACTTTTTTCATAAGTTAAGCTTATCTTCTTTGTGTCATAGCTACCTGGAGTCAAGCCTAGTTTTAAAATGTTGAAACTGTGTGCTTATTCTGACAGGATTTTGGGACGTATTACTTAGGAAGGACTCGCTTCCTCACCAAGTAATATCGAATTTCCTTTCGATATCCTTTGAATTCTGACGGACCGGGGATTTAACAACTTAACAGTGGTAGTCATCTGGATGGAAGATAAGAACAGTTGGCAGAAAAAGCAATACCCTTCTTTTGTTTTGGAGATCCAATATAAAGGTGGCAGAATCTGCTCCAGTACATTCTCAAAGATGGCCTTGTTGCATTCTGTAGCAGTCTCCATTAGGAGAGAGCAGGTGAGGTTCCATTGAAAACCTATATGTCATTGCTGTGTTCCAACTGAAACTGGCACCAAAAGCTCCAAGAAGGACAAAGTCAGATATCCTGGCTGCTAAAAGATATTTTCCAGTGGTATAGATTTATCACTTCACCTTGGTCCAGGTTTTACCTTCGGACTGATTCACTTTTTTGGAATTCAAAATCCTCCA